>NC_044041.1:80759568-81116624 GCF_901765095.1 Microcaecilia unicolor | reverse complement strand
ATTCGTATAAAATCTTGTTGCTGAAGAAAACAGTGCCCGAGTTATTCAAAAGGACCTGTCTATGATTTTACATCAATAAAGATGGCTAGCACACTTAGGAAATGTATACAGCGAAGTTACTTACCTGTAGCAGGTATTCTCTGAGGACAGCAGGCTGATTGTTCTCACATGTGGGTGACGTCCACGGCAGCCCCAGGTCTGGAAATCTACCTACCAACAAAGGTTGCTAAAAGATTCAAGCGCGCGGGTGCACACACCGCGCATGTGCAGCCATCTTCCCGCCGTAGCGCGAGAGTCCTGCTTCAGTCAACTTATGAAGAAAACCAAAGAAAGAAAAAACTCCAAAGGTGAGGGCAGCGGGTTGGTGGTGAGAACAATCAGCCTGCTGTCCTCGGAATACCTGCTACAGGTAAGTAACTTTGCTTTCTCCGCGGACAAGCAGGCTGCTTGTTCTCAAATGTGGGTATCCCTGCCCCCAGGCTCAATCAAAACACCAAAACAGGTTCAATGGGCCTCGCAACAGCGAGGACTAACAAAGATTGACCTACGAAGAAAAGAAGAAACATCTAACTGAGAGTGCAACCTGAACAGAATAAAATTACTACTATACTATTAACATTCTAGAGCGTACTAGGGTTACGCAGCGCTGTACAATTTAACAAAGAGAGACGTCCCTGCTCAAAGAGCTTACAATCTAATGACAAGTGAACGTCGGTCCGATAGGGGGCAGTCAAATTGGGGCAGTCTGGATTCACTGAACGGTAAGGGTTAGGTGCCGAACGCAGCATTGAAGAGGTGGGCTTTAAGCAAAGACTTGAAGATGGGCAGGGAGGGGGCTTGGCGTAAGGGTTCAGGAAGGTTGTTCCAAGCATAGGGTGAGGCGAGGCAGAATGAGCGGAGCCTGGAGTTGGCGGTGGTGGGAAGGGTACTGAGAGGAGGGATTTATCCTGTGAACGGAGGTTACGGGCGGGAACGTAAGGGGAGATGAGGTAGAGAGGTAGTGAGGGGCAGCAGACTGAGTGATTTGTAGGTAAGAAGGAGAAGCTTGAATTGAATGCGGTATCTGATCGGAAGCCAGTGAAGTACCTGAGGAGAGGGGGTGATATGAGTATCGGTTCTGGCGGAATATGAGACGTGCAGCAGAGTTCTGACAGACTGAAGGGGGGATAGATGGCTAAGTGGGAGGCCGGTGAGGGTAAGTTGCAGTAGTCCAGGCGAGAGGTAATGAGAGGCGTGGACGAGAGTTCGGGTGGTGGTTCAGAGAGGAAAGGGCGAATTTGCTGATGTTAAGAGGAAGAAGCGAAGGTCTTGGCTATCTGCTGGATATGCGCAAGAGAAGGAAAGAGAGGAGTCAAAGATGACTCCGAGGTTGCGGGCAGATGAGACGGGAGGATGAGGTGTTATCAACTGAGATAGAAAGTGGAGGAAGAGGAGAAGTGGGTTTTGGTGGAAAGACGATAAGCTCGGTCTTGGACATGTCAGTTTCAGGTGGCGGTTGGACATCCAGGCAGCAATGTCGGATAAGCAGGCCGATACCTTTGCCTGGTCTCCGCGGTGATGTCTGGTGTGAGAGATACATTGGGTGTCATCAGCATAGAGATGATACTGGAAACCCATGAGATGAGATCAGGGGAGCCAGGGAAGAGGTGTAGATTGAGAAGAGAAGGGGTCCAAGGACCGATCCCTGGGGAACACCAAAGATAAGGGGATGGGGGTGGAGGAAGATCGGGGGATGGAGTTGGATTCTAAACCCCGAACAGATTCTGCAGCACCGACTGCCCAAACCGACTGTCGCGTTGGCTATCCTGCTGAAGGCAGTAATAAGATGTGAATGTTGTGGACTGATGACCACGTCGCAGCCTTGCAAATCTCTTCGACAGTGGCTGACTTCAAGTGGGCCACTAACACTGCCATGGCACTAACACTATGAGCCGTGACATGACTCTCCAGAGTCAGCCCAGCTTGGGTGTAAGTGAAGGATTTTTCGTATAATGTTTTATTTATTTTACACATTTATAGACTGCTTGAATCAAAGCTTACATAAATGCCTTCACAAACAATGAAGTTTCAATAGCCATTTAAACAGCGAAATTTCCATGCATAATCTCAATTGACCTATTAATGCATTCCACAGCTGCGTCCTAGCCACAGAAAAAGCAGCAAATCTAGTCTCACAGTATCTAATATTATTTATTTTACTGTGCTTATATCCCACAATTTCCCACCTCTGGCAGGCTCAATGTGACTTACAACAATTGAATAACAAACAGACAGGATACAAAAACGGAAAGGGGTAAGCAGGACAGTAAGTTAGAGAAAAATAGATGGGTCAGTCCAGGATAGCAGTGTCAGTCCATACTGGTGGCTTCCTGAGATTAACGAGGGCGAACAGGATCTTTGGGGTAGGCTTGCTCAAATAAGCAGGTCTTAAGCAATCTCCTAAAAGCCAGGTAATCCGGAACCACTCTCACTGATATGAGACACTGTATCAAATGACAGACGCATTGCTGTCTCTGACCTCAAACTCCTGATAGCACACTACCCAAAAAAGGTATCTTTCGAGTATTTGGTGCAGATCTATAGATAGCTTGATGCACATAAAGAATTTTAAACAGTATTCTACTTTGCACTGGTAACTTGTATTTTGATTTCAGAATTGTTCTGCCCCATATTCATGGAGACAGGGTGCATTGTTATGTATATTTTAATAAGAGTATTATTTGTACTCAATTGCATTGTCTAAGTAACAGAGAGCATGTTTATTAGGACTGTTTTCGTTAATTGCAGTATCCTGTGATTGACTCCTTGTGAGCTTTCCCTATTGGCCGTTAGCTCTGAGCTACGGCCAGCCCTCCCTTTTGCCCTGTGGGCTGTGTGAGAGAGCCCAGATTTACTTGCATGTCTTGGTGATCAGTAGCTGTTCTAGGGGGCTGATCCCTCCTTAATCTACTGTAATTCCTTCAAGAATTTCACCATCTCCAAGTTATTCCCCTTTTATTTACCCTGAGTTTCTCCTCTTTATTTCCTTTGAGAGTTACAGCTTTTCCTCTCAGCTGGGCTGAGGTTCCAGCCAACTCCTTGCCTCTGGAGTGGCTAGATGCAGACTCTGTGCAGAAAGCAACAATTCTGTCTTAAGCAACTGAACTATAAATTGGATTTCTTGTTTATTCTGAGTACTACAATAAAGATTAAGAACTGGAGTCTACGGTAAGCGAATGATACCTACCTGTAGCAGGTGATCTCCGAGGACAGCCGGCTGATGTTCTCACGACTGGGTTGACGTCCACGGCAGCCCCACCGACCGGAACAAAACTTTGCGGGCGGTCCCGCACGCAGGGTACGCCCACCGCGCATGCGCGGCCGTCTTCCCACCCGTGCGCGACCGTTCCCGCTCAGTTGAATGACAAGCAAAAATGAGAAAAAACGCAACTCCAAAGGGGAGGAGGGAGGGTAGGTGAGAACAATCAGCCTGCTGTCCTCGGAGAACACCTGCTACAGGTATGTATCATTCGCTTTCTCCGAGGACAAGCAGGCTGCTTGTTCTCACGACTGGGGAATCCCTAGCTCTCAGGCTCACTCAAAACAAGAACCCAGGTCAATTGAACCTCGCAACGGCGAGGGTATAACAGAAATTGACCTACGAAGAACAACTAACTGAGAGTGCAGCCTGACCAGAATAAATTCGGGTCCTGGAGGGTGGAGTTGGATTTAAACCCCAAACAGATTCTGCAGCACCGACTGCCCGAACCGACTGTCGCGTCGGGTATCCTGCTGGAGGCAGTAATGTGATGTGAATGTGTGGACAGATGACCACGTCGCAGCCTTGCAAATCTCTTCAATAGTGGCTGACTTCAAGTGAGCCACCGACGCTGCCATGGCTCTGACACTAGAGCTGTGACATGACCCTCAAGAGTCAGCCCAGCCTGGGCGTAAGTGAAGGAAATGCAATCTGCTAGCCAATTGGAGATGGTGCGTTTCCCGACAGCGACCCCTTTCCTATTGGGGTCGAAAGAAACAAACAATTGGGCGGACTGTCTGGGGCTGTGTCTGCTCCAAATAGAAGGCCAACGCTCGCTTGCAGTCTAATGTGTGCAACTGACGCTCAGCAGAGCGGGTATGCGGTCTGGGAAAGAATGTTGGCAAGACAATTGACTGGTTAAGATGGAACTCCGACACCACCTTTGGCAGGAGCTTAGGGTGAGTGCGGAGTACTACTGTTATGATGAAATTTGGTATACGGAGCATGAGCTACCAGGGCTTGAAGCTCACTGACCCTACGAGCTGAAGTAACTGCCACCAAGAAAATTACCTTCCAGGTCAAGTACTTCAGATGGCATGAATTCAGTGGCTCAAAAGGAGGTTTCATCAGCTGGGTGAGGACGACGTTGAGATCCCATGACACTGCAGGAGGCTTGACAGGGGGCTTTGACAAAGCAAGCCTCTCATGAATCAAACGACTAAAGGCTCTCCAGAGATGGCTTTACCCTCTACACGAAGATGGTAGGCACTAATCGCACTAAGGTGATTCCTTACTGAGTTGGTTGAGGGCTTGAGCCAGACTCTGATAAGTGCAGAAGGTATTCAAGCAGGTTCTGTGCAGGACAAGAATGAGGTTCTAGGGCCTTGCTCTCACACCAAACGACAAACCTCCTCCACTTGAAAAAGTAACTCTTTTAGTGGAATCCTTCCTAGAGGCAAGCAAGACACGGGGAGACACCCTCAGACAGACCCAACGAAGCGAAGTCTACGCCCTCAACATCCAGGCCGTGGGAGAGACAAAGACTGAAGGTGGGGTGCAGAAGCGCTCCGTCGTTCTGCGAAATGAGAGTCGGAAAACACTCCAATCTCCACGGTTCTTCGGAGGACAACTCCAGAAGAAGAGGGGAACCAGATCTGGCGGGGCCAAAAAAGGCGCTATCAGAATCATGTGCGTGGTCTTGCTTGAGCTTCAGTAAGGTCTTCCCCACCAAGGTTATGGGAGGATAAGCATACAGGAGGCCGGTTCCTCCAAGGAGGAGAAAGGCATCACGACGCTAGCCTGCCGTGTGCCTGTAGTCTGGAACAGAACAGAGGCAGCTTGTGGTTGGTCTAAGAGGCGAAAAGGTCCACCGAGGGTGGTGCCCCACTCTCGGAAGATCTTGCGTACCCACTCTGAAATGGAGAGCAACACTCGTGCGGTGCATGGACTCTGCTCAGTCTGTCGGCCAGACTGTTGTTACGCCTGCCAGGTATGTGGCTTGGAGGAGCATGCCGAACTGGCAGGCCCAACGCCACAATCCCTACGGCTTCCTGACACGGGGGCGAGATCTGGTGCCCCCCTGCTTGTTGATGTAATACATTGCAACCTGATGTCTGTCCGAATTTGGATAATTTGACAGGACAGCCGATCTCTGAAAGCCTCCGTGCGTTCCAGATCCGCTCGGAGCTCCAGGAGGTTGATCTGAAGATGTTTTTCCTGGAGGGGACCACGACCCTGGGTGTGGAGCCCATCGACATGAGCTCCCCACCCCAGGCGAGATGCATCCGTCGTTAGCACTCTCGTGGGCTGGGAGGAATTTGGATGGGGCGTCCCAGGGTCAATGGTCCGAATGGTCCACCAGTACAGTGAAGTGCGGCAACTATGGAGAGGGGTATGACATCTTCTAGATTCCCGGTGGCCTGGCACCACTGGGAAGCTAGGGTCATTGAGCAGATCTCATGTGAAGACGAGTCATGGGAGTCACCATGAACTGTGGAGGCCATATGACCTAGGAGTCTCAACATCTGCCGAGCTGTGATCTGCTGAGACGCTCTGGTCCGGGAAGCGAGGACAGGAGGTTGTGGGCCTCGCTTCGGGAAGAAAGGCCTGAGCCGTCTGAGAATTCAGCAGAGCTCCTATGAATTCCCAGAGATTGGACTGGCTGGAGATGGGACTTCGGGTAATTTATCACAAACCCCAGCAGCTCCAGGAGGTGAATAGTACACTGCATGGACCGGAGAGATCCTGCCTCCGAGGTGTTCTTGACCAGCCAATCGTCGAGATATGGGAACACGTGCACTCCCAGCTTGCGTAGATATGCCGCAACCACCACGAGGCACTTCGTGAACACCCCTTGGGGCAGAGGCGAGCCCAAAGGGCAGCACACAATACTGAAAGTGCCGTGTGCCCAGGCGGAATCTGAGATACTGTCTGTGAGCTGGCAGTATAGGGATGTGGGTGTATGCGTCCTTTAAATCCAGGGAACATAGCCAATCGTTTTTCTGAATCATTGGCAGAAGGGTGCCCAAGGAAAGCATCCTGAACTTCTCTTTGACCAGATATTGTTCAGGCCTCTCAGGTCTAGGATGGGGCGCATCCCCCCTGTTTTCTTTTCCACAAGGAAGTACCTGGAATAGAATCCCTGCCCTTCCTGCCCGGGTGGCACGAGCTCGACCGCATTGGCGCAGAAGGGCGGAGAGTTCCTCTGCAAGTACCTGCTTGTGCTGGAAGCTGAAGGATTGAGCTCCCGGAGGACAATTTGGAGGAGGGGAAGCCAAATGAGGGCGTATCCGCACCGCACTATTTGGAGAACCACTGGTCGGAGGTTATAAGAGGCCACCTTTGGTGAAAAAATTTTAACCTCCCCCCGACTGGCAGATCCGGTACGGACACTTTGATGGTGGCTATGTTCCCATGGATCCAGTCAAAAGCCCGTCCCCAGCTTTTGCTGTGGAGGCGCAGGGGGCTGCTTAGGCGCACACTGTTGACGGGAACGAGCGCGCTGGGACTGTCCCTGTGCCTGATGAGGCCTTCGGGCCGGCTGGGTGTACCTACGCTTGTTATAGGCGTAGGGCGCAGCCTGCCTGGCGGGAAAAACGTCCACCTGCTGAGGTGGATGCTGAAGGCGCCCGGTGGGAGAGCTTGTTGAGGGTGGTTTCCCGCTGATGCAGTTGGTCCACCAACTGCTCGACCTTCTCACCAAAAATATTATCCCCCGGCAAGGGACGTCGGCCAGTCTCTGCTGGGTGCGGTTGTCCAGGTCAGAGGCACGCAGCCATGAGAGCCTGCGCATCACTATACATTGGGCCGCAGCACAAGATGCCACGTCACAGGTGTCATATATACCCCTGGACAGGAACTTTCTGCACGCCTTCAGCTGCCTGACCACCTCCTGAAAAGGCCTGGACTGCTCCGGGGGGAGCTTGTCGACCAGGTCCGCCAGTTGCTTCACATTATTCCGCATGTGTATGCTCGTGTAGAGCTGGGTAAGACTGGATGCGGGTCACGAGCATGGAAGATTGGTAGGCCCTCCTCCCAAACGAGTCCAGAGTGCGAGACTCCCGCCCCGGGGGCGCCGAAGCGGTATCCCTCGAACTCCGTGCCTCTTGAGAGCAGAGTCCACGACCGCCAAGTCATGAGGCAATTGAGGCCGCATTAACTCTGGGTCCGAGTGGATCCTGTATTGGGACTCTGCTTTTTGGGGATGGTGGGATTAGATAATGGTCTCAACCAGTTCCGAAGCAGTGTCTCTTTGAGGACATTGTGCAACGGCACGTGGAGGACTCTCTAGGTGGTGATGGATAGTCGAGGACCTCGAGCATCTCAGCCCTCGGCTCATCCACAGAGACCACGGGGAAGCGAATGCAAATAGACATATCCCTGACGAAGGGGAAAAGGAGAGGCTCTCAGGTGGCGAGAGCTTTCTCTCTGGTGAAGGAGTGGGGTCGGAAGGAAGGCCCACAGACTCCTCTGAGGAGAAATATCTGGGGTCCTCCTCCTCCCCCCACGAGGCCTCTTCCTCGGTGTCGGACATGAGCTCCTGTAGCTCAGTCCTCAACCGGGCCCAGCTCGACTTCGAGGCACCGAGGCCTCGATGGCGTCGTCGAGCGGTGGACTCCCGCGCCGGCGGGGATGAAGCTCCCTCCATCAACATTGACGGGGACTCCAACTGCGTGGCGGTCGAGACCGGCGCCGCAAGCGGCGTCGAAGGCCTCGGCACGGGCTAGAGCACGCCGGCGCCTCCATCATGGCGCATCAGCCCTTCCAGGATCCCCGGAAGGATGGCTCGGAGGCACTCGTTCAGGCCCGCTGTCGGGAAAACGAGGGGGCCGGTAGAGGAGTCGGTGCCGGAAGCTGGTCGGGTCCAGGAGACGGCACCGAAGTGCTGGCACCCTGGCGTGACGATACCTCTACCACAGAGGGGGACCTCTCCTCTCGGCGCTGCCGCTTCCTCGGCGTCGAGTCCTCCCTGGCGCCGGGAGGATGCGCCGTGGGCGACCGATGACGGTGCTTCTTTGCCTTTTTTCGGTGCCCGTCATCGGCGCTTGGTGGAATAGAAGAAGAGGAGGTAGATCCCCCTCGGCCTCGAGTCCGACAGGGTTCGGTCCCGAGTGCCCTGGGTAGAGGGAGTGAGGGGCCGATTGCCCACGCGGTCTCTCACCCCTGCCATCTCCGGAAGACCGGCGGGCCGACGGGACCTGTGCTCCTGGGATTTCGTGGACATCGGTACCGGTACCGAAGATCCGGCCGTCGACACCGATGCCGTCGAAGTCGAGGGGCCGGCGCAAGTTCCAAAAGACGGTCCCGTAGAACTTGCCTCGCTACCTGTGTCCGTTTCTGGAGACCGAGACCACAAGGTGCACGTCTTGGTATCGTGCTCCGGCCCGAGGCACTGGAGGGCACCAAGTGTGAGTGTCTGTCTGCGAGATATGCCGGCCGCACCGACCACACTTTTTAAATCCACTCGGGACCTTCGAGGACATCGACGGAAAAATCGCGTCGGCGAGGTCAAAGTCGTTGATGGTGGCGGTAAAATTCACGCCTTGAAAAATAAATCGACCGCGCAGCCACAAGGCCGCAACGAGACGTCCCCTCTAAAACGACGAGGAAAACAAAGTTCTCCTTTTTTTTTTTTTTTTAAAACAAAATAAAACAGAAAAATGGAAGAAAATAGAACGAAGAAAAGCTCACGGGCGAACGCGCGATCCGGTTTCCGGGGCTGACAGAGAGAGACGAACGCGGCTCTCTCCAGTGCGGAAAGAAAAGACTGAGCTGGAACGGTCGCGCACGGGCGGGAAGACGGCCGCGCATGCGCGGTGGGCGTACCCTGCGTGCGGGACCAGCCCGCAAAGTTTTGTTCCGGTTGGTGGGGGCTGCCGTGGACGTCAACCCAGTCGTGAGAACAAGCAGCCTGCTTGTCCTCGGAGAAAAGCTTCTACTTTGGGATGGTTTAAGTTGGCTGTTAAAACTACCCTATACTTTGCCTAGAACAGCACATAATTATGTAACATTCTTTTGTTGTGCAATAAACATTTCAATTAAAAAAGAAAAAAAGCTGCTACTTGAAGCTAAAAGTACTCTTATGCTAATTCTAGTGGAGTCCATCCCAAAGAAATACTAGCAGCAACGGATGTATGAAAGCGACAAACTGCTACCTCCACATAGCATGCCTGAAGACTTGCCTAACTCTCAAATGCTATATACTGTAGCTGGAGGACTTCCAAGGATGAAGCAACATAGTGATGACCTCTCCATCTAACCCTAGAATCTTAAATAGGAACTCTCAAGAGCAAAGCCATAAGACAGAATGTATCATGATACTCCATGACAACCGCTCCCTGAAGCGGAAATCCCTTCTTCTGGGAAGTTTAAGCGGTTGATCAATTCTGAGGTAGATTAGACTAGAAACGTCTGGTGCTACCGTGTTTCCCGAAAATAAGACACTGTCTTATATTAAATTTTGCTCCCCAAGACCTGCTAGGTCTTATTTCAGGGGAGGCCTTATTTTTCGGGGAAACATCGGGGTCACTCCCCCCCCCCCGCCCCCCGAGATCGCCGGCTCCCCTCCTCGATCGGTGGCTCCCCCTGCCCTCAGTCGCTCAGGAAGTAACTAACCTCTTAAATGCTTCCTTTCACCATTCATCTTCGCACTCGCCGCAAGCAGCAGGGCAGGCCACTCCTTCCTTCCGTGTCCCGCCCTCGCCTGACGTAACGTAACGTCAGGCGAGGGCGGGACACGGAAGGAAGGAGTGGCCAGCCCTGCTGCTTGCGGCGAGTGCGAAGGTGAAAGGAAGCGGTTAAGAGGTTGGTTCCGGGAGTGACTGAGGGCGGGGGGAGCCGCTGATCGAGGGGGGGAGCCGGCGATCTCGGGGGGGGTGGGGGGGGTGACCCCGATGTTTCCCCGAAAAATAAGGCCTCCCCTGCTAGGTCTTATTTTCGGGGGATGCCTTATATTTTCAAATTTAAGCAAGACCTCTACTAGGTCTTACTTTCGGAGGATGTCCTATTTTCGGGGAAACACGGTATTAAAACTACTGGATCAGAATGAGATACAATCTGTTGGAGTAGTAAACATAATGTTTCCCCACCATCCCTGATGTTATCACAATATACAAGAAGTCAGGGCTACAGTAATGTGTTCAGACCTTTGAATTCAGTCTCCTTCCACTGCCAAAGAAATGAGGAGCCTCGGTGCTGGCTCTTGTTGCTATGAGGACCAGTAACGAATGTCACTAACAATCCTATATAATAAAAAGCACCTCCAATGTTCTGAAGCTGACTCCGTGGCACTTAAACCTTGAGGCATTCGTGCTCTCCATCTCATGAACTGGACATCAGTACTTCCTGGTACATCACCAGAGACACTGACCAACCACATGAAAGCAGCACGAGGCACACCAACGGACTGATGCACACTGCCACAGACCTCCCTCTCCTGTCCGACTTCAGACACCCGCCCTCTCCTCTCCGACTTCGGACCTCCCCCTCCTCCCCGCCCGACTCCCTCCTGATTCGCCATGCCACTACAAACCCCCCCCCCCCCCCCACAAAGCCGGCACTTACCAGCTGATCCCCCCTGCAGCGCAGCACTGACAGCCGGAGCCAAGGGAAACGCTCTGGCTCTGAAAACAGCAGCAGTCAGTCAGACAGACAGGAACTAACTCCCTAACTCTCCACAAATTCTTTGTTTAAATAAATTTATGGTTCACAGATTTTTTTTTTTTCAAAGTGAGGAGAGAATGAGAGAGCCAAGCAGAGAGCAGAGAATCCTTGCAGATGAGAGTACAGGGTGAGGCAGGGACCTTGCAGTAAGGTATGCCCCCAAAGGTGACTGAGGGAGGGAGGGCGACCCTGGAACTGGGAGGTAGGGAGGCCCTGGAACTGGGAGGGGGACCCTGGAACTGGGAGGGAGTGGGGGAGGGGGACGACCCTGGGGGGGGGGGAGAAAAACCCTGGAACTGGGAGGGGGGAGGGACAACCCTTAACTGGGAGGAAGGTGGGGGCCCTGGCACACACACTCATTCTCACAGACACACTCGCACCCAGTCTCACACACACACTCACACATTCACTCTCTCTCACAGTCACTCTCACACACACTCTCTCAAGCATACACACTCCGAGGAAAACCTTGCTAGCGCCCGTTTCATTTGTGTCAGAAACGGGCCTTTTTTCCTAGTATGTTATAAATGGAAGGACCACAAAGGTGAAATAGATCTTACCTGCTAATTTTCTTTCCTCTAGACCCTCCAGACCGGTCAAGACGCGTGGGTTATGTCCTCCTACCAGCAGAGGGAGACTGAGAAAACACTAAGCTTTTGAAGCCTGTATATAAACCTGTGCAGAACCTCCACTAGCCAGTATAACCCTGACAAAGCAGAGAAACAAAAAACACTAACAACAACTAGCAACCCTGTACGTGGTCACAGTAAACTGCAAAAACAAGAAACATCTTTCGCTTGCTCTTACGGAAACATGTTCCTTTGCCTTGATAAAACAGTTGGGCTTCTACAGGTGGACTATCAAAGAAGAGCCCCACCTGTCCCGGACTCCTATCAAAAAACAGAAATAAACAGTCTGCAATTAGAGAAACAACAATCTACAGCAGCCAAGAATTATCCAACAAACCCCCTCCTGGCCTCCAATACAGACAGGGCGGGCTCTTGACCGGTCTGGAGGGTCTAGAGGAAAGAAAATTAGCAGGTAAGATCTAATTTCACCTTCCTCAGCGACCCTCCAGACCGGTCAAGACGCGTGGGACGTACCAGAGCAGTAACTAACTTACGGGAGGGACCTACTAAGGCCAGAGGTCAAAACTGCTGCCCCAAAGCGCACCTCGTCCTTGCATGCACAGGAATCCTATAATGCTTCACAAAGGAATGCAACGAAAACCAAACCGCAGCCCGACAATATCTAACAGAGAAATCATATCTTCTCCGCCCACGAGGCTGCCATTCCCCTAGTGGAATGAGCAGACCAGCCCCTAGGCCACCACAGGACCCTTTCACCAAGTAAGCAGATGCAACCGCCTCCTTCAACCACCGGGCTATGGTCACCTTAGGAGCCGCTGCACCCTTCTTTGGGCCACCATGAAGAACGAACAAATGGTCAGAGGCTCTGAAGTCCTGAGTTCCAGAGAGATAACAACTCAAAACTCTCCTGACATCCAGCTTGGCAATACCACGCTGCTCCGAATCTCCAGCCATATCACCCAACACTGGCAGAGAGATGACCTGATTAACATGGAACTCGGAAACCACCTTGGGCAAAAAAGGAAAGCCACCGTCCGCAACGAAACCTTTCCCTCAGAAAGGACAAAAATGGTTCCCTACAAGACAAAGCCTGAAGCTCTGAAACACTCCGTGCTGAAAGTAATCGCCACCAACAAGACCGTCTTTAAAGATAAATCCTTTACAAGATGACGATACCAGCGGCACAAACGGAGGCCTGATCAAAGCATCCAAAACTAGCTTCAAATCCCACGGAGGCACCATCCGTCACTGAGGCGGACGCAGCAACTTAACACCCTTCAAAAAACGCACTACCTCAGGCACAGACGCGAAGGACTTTCACTGAAGCTTCCCACAAAAACATGACAAAGCTGCCACCTGAACCTCCAGTGTAGACAAGGCCAGACCCCTATCAACACAATTGTGCAAAAATTCCAAAACTTCCGCCACCGAAGAGCGAAACGGCCGAACTCGATGGTCTGCACACCAGTGCTCAAGATTCTCCAAACCCGACATACGCCAAGGAAGTGGATCGTCTACGGCAACTCAACATCATAGCAAAGCCATCTGGACGAAGCCCATTCTTCTTCACTTGTGCCGCTCAAGAGCCAAGCCATAAGCGAAAACCGAGCCGGATCCGGCATGATTATCAGGCCTTGACACAGAACTGATCCCAACAAAAGCAGGGCCGCCGCCCCTGCCAACCGCCCCAGGTCTCTGTACCATGGTCGACGCTGCCAATCCGGAGCTACCAGAATCACTCCGACCGAAGTGATGTTCGATGCGCTATATTACTCGACCGACTAACAGCCACGGAAGAAACACATACAGTCACTCCGAGGCCAAGGCAACAGAAGAGCGTCGATTCCCTCCGCTCAAGGGTCTCTTCAGCGACTGAAAAAAAAAAAAAAAATCTCTGAACTTGCGCATAGCGAGCCGTTGCCCTAATATCACCGAAAGTCCCCAGACCAACACAACATCACTGGAACACTGACCGAAGAAAAGACCACTCTCTGGGATCTAGAGTGTGCCTGCTGGAGATAATTCTGCCATCTATGTGACCTACCCTGGCCACATGCGCTGCCAAGAGAGCCTGAAGATGAGCTCAACTGCGCCGCCAAGGCTCTTCGTCCCCCTGACGGGTTGGACATATGCTACTGCCATGGTATTGTCACAGAGCACTCGGACTGCTTGTGGCGACCACCGACGTCAAGGCCTGGAGCGGCCACTCCGAATGGCCCGAGTTTCCAGCCGGTTGATGGACCACTCTGCTTCTGCCCGAGACCACCGGCCTTGAGCTACCTGACCGAGACAATGTGCCCCCAACCTTGCAGACTGGCATCCGTGACCATTACCAGCCCCTGTGGGACTCCAACGCATTCCTTTTCCCAAATTGCGCGGGTTGAGCCACCCGCGGAGACTGAGATGAGGGGCCACCGACAGCGGACAACACATTTCCAAGTCCTGCGACCAGAGGGACCAACGGACTGAGCAGAGCTGACTGTACCGACACATGTGCGCCCTGGCCCACGGAACTACCTCTATGGTCGCCGCCTCAGGCCAGGACCTGACGATAAGTACGGGCCGTCGGCGCTTCTCTGCACAGGAACCGACGAATCGGACCCCTGTAACTTGGAACCAAAAGGCTGCACGAAGGAAGTGAAGATAAGCTTCCGTTCAAATCAGGGAAGTGAGAAACTCTCCTTTCCGGACCGCACCAGTGACCGACGCAACGTCTCCATCCGGAAAGAGGGCACCTTGAGTGCCGCATTGACCCTTTTGAGATCTAAAATGGGACGAAAAGTGTCCTCTTTCTTGTGGACCACAAAATAGATCAAATAGCACCCTGAGCGTTGCTGATCTGAAGGAACAGGAACCACGGCTCCCAACGCGAGCAGCCACCGCAGAGTGTCCCTCACTGCTGCCCTCTTGCTCCAAGACCGACGAGGGATTCCAGAAACACTTTCGGGAGAACAGCTTTCGAATTCCAGTGCATATCCGCCTCGAAACACCTTGAGAACCCACTGATCTGACCTGATTGGGCCCAGCTCTGATAAAACAGACTCAGCCGAGCCCCAACATGCACCAGAGCCTGAGCCCGCACACCTTCATTGGGAATTGCGGCCTGAATACTAACCTCCTGCGGAAAAGCCACGCCCTCCGCGACGACTCTCACGAAAGAACTGTGCGCGCTGGAAAAACCGACCCCTAGAGGTCCTACTACTATTAAACATTCTATAGCACTACTAGACTTATGCAGCGCTGTCCAAATAACATGAAAAGACAGTCCCTGCTCAACAGAGCTTACAATCTAATTGGACAGACAAACAGACAGCTAGGGGTAGGTCCCACTCGATCTGCCCGGCCTATACCGCTGAGCCTCCCTAAACCGTCCCCGAGAGGAACTAGTTTCTGGCCCCTGCCTTGAACCGAAAATCTGGAAGCCATAGAACCTTGGTATCACTAAGACCTCACACTAACTTGTCCAAATCTTCTCCAAAGAGCATAGCTACCTTAAGTGGCAGAGACCCACAACCATAGCCATATTTTTTGTCTGAAGTAGGCAACAAATCATAAAAGCCTCAGACAAAAAGGATGAACCCATGTCCAAGTCGGCTAACTCCTGACCCTCAGAAGAACCAACATCTACCGAATCATCCAGGAGCTTCTCGGCCCAACGAAAACATGTCCGAGCTACCAGACCCCCACAAACCGAGGCCTGCAGGGCTAGAGCCAACAAAACAAAACTACGCTTGAGAAAAGATCCCAACTTCCTATCCTGAGGATCACGGAGGGCCGTTCCTCCATCAACCGGGATAGCCGTAGCTATAATTACTGCCGTCACTACTGCATCTACCGTGGGAGCCTTAAAAGAATCCCTATTGTCCTGAGGGAGGGGATAAAGCCTTGCCATTGCCTTTGCCACCTTACACGGCAAATCCCATTCCTGACAAATCATCTCCGGAGATCCTTGTCATAGGGAAGGATCACGCCTGACGCTGAATGCCCTTCACCAACGGATCCTGGACAGTTCCCCCAAAGCCACCTCAGGACCAACTGAAGGGTGGACGACACCTGATCTATGAGTTCTGACAGCTCATCTCTATGGAAATCCGCACTACTGAAGGATCCTCTCCAGGAATCCACCAATCCTGCTCCTGAGAGCCGTCAATTCCATCTGACTCCCCCAGATCACTAAGCACAGCTTCTGCAGCTACAGGAGAAAAACATTGCCTGTCCTCTGACCACTCTAACCGTGGTCTCTCAGCCAAGACGGAAATAGCCCCCTCTTCCAATTGGGGGGGGGGGGTCCCGATCTCCAGGCCTGATACCGCGTCCAGACAAAATCTGGAGGAAAGCCCACCATTCCTGGACCGTCATTAGGCCCTTTTGTGCCAAAAATGGAGGCCGCCGGCCCAAAAACAGCTGGCTCCACGGGCCGCGTCAGACTCAAGATGGCGGCTGTTCCCGCCGAAACTGTTCCCGCTGACAGCGGCCCTGCCTACGCTCCCGCTGACCCGGAGACTCCCGACACCATCGATCCCTCCGCGGTCAAGTCGGGGGGTGCCGCAGCCACCTTTATAGGTGCACCGCAAAGCTACACTGAGCGCCCGGCGCCTCTACCCCTCGCCACGAGCACGCGCGGACATCGGAGGAGCTGGGCCGCCATAAACCACGAGGGAAGGGAAAAGCTGTTCCGCAAACGCGCCAAACCAAAAACTCACTCACACTGCAAAAGCACTGAAGCAAGCGCTGCTCTCTCGTTCCAGCAAGGAATCGAAACCCCCGTTCGGTCCGCTGAAAATAAAGAAATAAATGCCCTTAAAGGCACAGTACTCCAACTCTGGCAGCTGGAAATTGTATGGCACTCAAGGCTACAATACTGAGAAAGCAGCCGAGGCACAAAGCTGCCAAGCAAAATGAAATAGAATAACTGACCTTAAAGGCACAGTACTCTAATTCTGGCATCTGGAAATTGTAAGGCACTCAAGGCTACAATACTGAGAAAGCAGCCGAGGCACAAAGCTGGCAAGCAAAATGAAATAGAATAACTGACCTTAAAGGCACAGTACTCTAATTCTGGCATCTGGAAATTGTAAGGCACTCAAGGCTACAATACTGAGAAAGCAGCCGAGGCACAAAGCTGCCAAGCAAACAGAAATGCACAGGGGGAGGGACCCAAACATAGGTGTACACCCCAGGGGGAAAACTGGGCCCCACCAGACCCAGGGCCCCAAAGCACTTTTTTTTTTTTTTTTTTTTTTTTTTTACACACACGTACAGGGTACTGCAACAGAATAAAGTTGGAAGGAAAAAATCCTACAACCCAATGACAAACTACCTCACCAGATTATTGGAGACTGCACAGGCTGTCAACTGCTACCTCTGCTGAGACTGAGAAAATACAGGCTAGTGGAGGTTCTGCACAGGTTATATATACAGGCTCAAAAGCTTAGTGTTTTCTCAGTCTCCCTCTGCTGGTAGGAGGACATAACCCACGTGTCTGACCGGTCTGGAGGGTCGCTGAGGAAAGGGAGTTCCAATTTCCCCAGATAGACATGTGCCTTTTGAAAGTAAAACTTAAGTCTTATGCACCTTCCGCCCAAGCAAAAAAGGCATTCCCTCCCTGGCCACCTCAACAGATCTCTTCCCCACTTGTCTGTTAAAAGTAAGCGAACAATTTCAAGAGAGAAGAGAGCTGAATTCTTGAAGCAGTCGAACTGGGAAGTCGTGTGTGTAAAATATTGTCTTTGTGGCACCATATCTTGATAATAAGCACGACAGACTAACAGGTCAGCATCAGATGACACTACTATGTAACTGGAAGCTTACAGGTTCCAAGCTCAGGGCAGACCGCTTAACCAAAAGCACCACTGCAAACTGATTGACCATGGGGCAGACAGAAAGGGAGAGAGATGCTAGGTAGGGGAGTTGGCCTGGAGAGAAGAGACAGATTGGGGAAGAGAGTGGATGAAGTCATGGAGACAGATGAGCAGTGGGAAAAATGCTGGGTCCAAAGATGGAGAGAGAAAAAGCGAGAGATGCACACAGGGACCAAAGGGAAGAAATGTCAAATGGACTGGAGACCCTGGAAAGAGCAGAAAGTGGGACTCAAGGGTTGGGGAAAAGAGCAGAAAATGATGGAAGTAAAGGAGGGGGCTAGGGGGACAGAGCAGAAGATGACTGGGAATTGGTTGAGTTGGAGAGTGTTTGGGCTATGGATAGGAGAGATGGAGAGAGACTTTTGAGGAGACAGTGAGGATCTGGCAATTAGTAAGCAAGAGTGTGTGTGTGTGTGTGTGGGGGGGGGGGGGTCACGTGATGCCTGCTGCTTGAACAACAGCAAGGGAGAGAGGCTCCCAGGATTTCCTGCTTAAATCAGCTAAAAACCAGAATCACTGTGAAAGACGACCCCTGATTAAATCAGTACTCACCTCCACTGCTGGGCTTGAGAGTAGTGACTTTTCAAACGATTTGAAAAGGAATGCCCACAAGGGAACAGAGAAAAACGAAAGTTCCGCAGAGGCAGAGTTTGCACAAGATGGCGGAGGCTCCAGAGGTACAGGGGTCTTTACCTGCACAGTCACCCGAGTGGGTGAAGGAAATATCAAGATCGGTTTCGGAAGCGCTGGAAGACAGGTTTACAAGGCTGCAATCAGCTGTGGATGGCATAACTGCAAAACTTGATTCACACACAAAGCACCTTACAGAAGTGGAGCAGAGAGTATCGGCGGGAGAAGATGAGTCAAAAGCTATGGCAGCCCAAATAACTTTACTGCAGAAAGAAGCAAAGGAGCTGAGAGGGTGGAAGAGCAGAATAGGAGTCGTAGGAATAACTTGAGAGTTATAGGATTGCCAGAATCAGTGGCAGACAAAAAGCTCTATCAATTCTTTAATACCTGGCTGCAGGATCATTTAAATCTCAGGCTGGGAGAATAAATTTTGCTGTGACCAAGCACACACATCGCATAGGGATATGGGATACAGGCTGAAAATGCAACTAAGCTTCACTAACTGGCAAGAGAATGAACAAGTGTTAAGGGCGTATAGGGCTCAGGAGAATGCGGAGTATGAAGGGCATAAGCTGCTTTTGTTTAATGACTATTCCACAAGGGTGGCCATGCTGTGGAAGGAAATGGTGCCCACCTGCACAGCGTTGCACAAGAGAGGCATATGCTTTGTGCTGTTATATCCTGCTAAGCTGAGAGTCTGGCAGGGGGGTCAAGTATTTATTTTCCAGGAAGCAGCAGAGGTGCAGAAAGTCATGGACAACCTTCACAAAGACAAGGGAGCTGCACAGCAGGAGACTCACTGATGGGCTTATGTGATAGCAAAAGCTGCAGGCAGGAAGGCTGATAGCACCCAGCTGAGAAACTGAAAGGACATGGAGCTGTATTTGGTGCCTTACTTTTCTACCCGTTTTCTACTTTCATTAACATTCTATGTTTCTCTTTGTTGAACTGATTTGCAGTTACAGGACTTGTTTAAAATAGTTCTCTTGGGCAGGTCATTTCTAAGAAGAGGGGAGGGTTTTCTGCTTGCACTGAACTAACAGCATTCTGGAAGCTGACAGGATCTAATTGTACTTGTTGTGCGGGTGGGGGGGGGGGTTGTGTTATTGGACATGTATGCATTTGTATATGTGGGGAAGAGATAGTTAAGGATGTTTATATGTTTCTGATGTGCAGTTATGTTCATAATATCTGTGAAGGCAGGGTCTGGGGGGGATCCTCCCTCTGCGGTTCGGGTAGGGGAAGGATGGGAGTTAGATCTGGGAGAGGGGATAAAGGGGTCAGGGGGGAATTGGCTAAGCTTAAAGGGGGAAGAGGGAGGGAGAGCGGGGGGATGGGATGGGAAGGGAAGGGGAGGTTGGAAGATGTGGATGGGAATGAAGTGTGTATGGTTGGGGATAAGCTTGTGAGAGGGAGGCGGGGCTCAGGAGGGGAGGGGATTGGGAGGTACGGTGTTTAGGGGATTGGAGCAGGGTGGGTGGAGGCAAGCAAATTAGTGGATGGGGGGCATTTTCTGCTTTGAGCATAATTGATGTTTTGGTAGAGTTGCGAAAAAGGGGTCTTAGCAGGTTGTGCTGGGAGACCTGCGGAGCCCAAAATGCGTATGAAACACTAGTCATCTCCTTCCATATAAGCCACTATGGTTAATTTGAAGATCTTGTCCCTTAATGTAGATGGTATACATTCACCAGTTAAAAGAACCAAACTTTTGTCGTGGCTGAAAAAAGAGGGGCTGACATAGTGTATTTACAGGAAACGCACCTCTCCTTGACAGAACATCAGAAATTAAAAAGGGGTTGGGTAGGGGAGGTGGCATATTCCTCATATAACAGCAGACAGAGGGGAGTGACGATTCTGCTCCATAAAGAGCTCCCATTTCACCTACATAACCTCATACAAGATAAAGAAGGAAGGTTTGTCATTCTCCTAGGGGAACTTTGGGGCCGACTCCTACTTTTTTGTAACATCTACGGACCGAACGTTTACTCCCATAAGTTTTTTTTCGGAGATAGTAGCTAAAGTGATACCCTACTCAAGTTATCAGATAATCCTGGGTGGGGACTACAACACACTAGCAGACCCATTGATGGATTGTCAACCCCCTAAATCATGTACAGGGAACACAGAGTCACGGGGAGTCAATTTTCTGGTGTCCAGGTTGGGAGTGATCAATGTATGGAGGATTTTTCACCCTCATGATAGGGAGTTCACATTCTACTCACATCCCCACAATATATACACAAGGCTGGACTACTTATTGCTGTCCCAGCATTTATTTTCGTGCGCTACAGCAGCTAATATTCTGGAGGTAGCTATTTCTGATCACTCTGCAGTGACAGTTCATATTTCTTTCACTGAGGATACTAAAGACAGGGTTTGGAAATTTTCCTCTTCCCTATACAAGGATAAGGGGTTTCATAGTTACCTGAGGGAAAAATGGTTGGAATATCAGACCTTTAACTCCCCAGCAGATGTAGGTCCTGTCACTTATTGGGAAGCGTCTAAAGCAGTAGTGCAAGGCTATATAATAGCATACACCTCTTTCCAGAGGAAGAAAAAGGAAGCAGAGCTTCTGAGTCTCTCACAGGAATACCAGCAGCTCCACAGACATCATGTGTTGCGAATGAGTGATGAGGTTAAGGGCAAGGTGACACCGATAAGGAGACAGATTGACACACTCCTAGAACAGAGGGTGGAAAGGGATATTTATTTTCAGCTATTCAAACTGTTCAAATGGGGCAGCAAAGCGGAGAAGTTATTGGCCAACTTAGTACGTCCGCCACGCAAGAAGCAAGTGGTTACCACTATAAAGGATGGCAGGGGAAAGGTCAATACTTCTGAGCCTCAGATTCGGGAACAATTTGTGAAGTTCTATAGCTCTCTCTATGAGGCAAGGGATTTTAGTTGGGTGGATTGCGACACCTTTTTTAAGAGCATAATAGCGCTGACACTTACAGATGACCAGAGAGCTATTTTAAATTCTCCGATAAATGGGCAGGAAATTAGATCTGGTATTAAGACTCTGAAGCTTACAAAGGCCCCGGGACCGGATGGGTTTGGCCCCGAATACTATAGTATACTATTTGATATAATCCTGGAACCATTGGGAGCCATGTTTAATGGGCTGGGGCAGGAAGGTGCAAGTTTGTATCAGAACTTAGCTCATATCGTATTACTACCAAAGCCAGGTAAAGATGTAGCTCAAGTGGGGTCTTATCGACCCAGCTCACTATTGAACCAAAATATCAAGCTACTAGCAGCGATACTTGCCCGTAGACTAAACACTGTAATACCCACTCTGGTACAAGTGAATCAGATGGGGTTCGTGCCTGGCCGATATGCCTCAATGAATCTTATTAGGGCTATGTCGGCTATCCATGAGCATAGAGGGAAAGGGGGCTTAGGGCTATAGCAGGGCTTGATATGGAAAAAGCGTTTGATAGCATCTCTTGGCAATATTTATCCGTGCCATGCAGAGCTTTGGTTTTAGTGGGATGTTTGTGGACTGGGTCAATGCTCTATACACAGTACCTAAAGCACAACTGGTGATCAATGGGAACCTTACAGTTTTTCATTACATAGGGGCACACGTCAGGGGTGCCCCCTCTCTCCTCTTCTTTTCTTGCTAGCTATAGAGCCCTTAGCAATTAAGCTTAGGAGCAGCGATGAAATACAGAGGGTGAGGATGGGGAATCAGGATGCAGGCATTAATCTTTTTGCAGACGATATTTTGCTGTATCTTGCTAATGCCCCTAGAGACTTACCAAAGGTGCTGGATATAGTGAAAGCATTTGGAGATTTATCGGGCCTAAGGGTAAATTGCACTAAGTCAGAACTCCTGCCTCTGGCGGGGGACGCTGTGATTCCACAACTCTCGGGCTTACCTATTCCGCCATCTAAGAGCCCCATGCACTATCTGGGGATTTTTTCTTAGTACAAATCCTATGGTTTTTTTTTTTATAAATGCAATGTTATTGAACCAATAGAGAAAATAAAGGGCCTATGTGCACTTTGGAAAGATCTGCCCCTGTCTTTAATGGGTAGAGTGGCTTTGGTAAAAATGATTATGCTCCCTAAGCTTTGTACCCACTACAAGCAGCGCCTATATGGATCTTAAGGAGGGATGAAAGGCTTTTTTGTTCAATTATATGTTCTTTCATATGGCGCCACAGGGGGGCGGGGATTGGGCACCAAAAATTGATTCAGAGTAAAGAACCAGGGGGGCTGAACCTTCCGGACCTCAGGCTGTACAACGTGGCTGCACTCATGAGGTTTATTCATGAGGGAATTACAGGGGTGCACCGTTATTCCCCGCCAGGGTGGCTAGAGGAATGGGGGCATCCGTTCTCAGTCATAAATCTTCTGCATCACTCATCTAACAAGCATTCTCCGGTGGAATCTAAGTTGGGCTTTCTCAGACCGTTGAGAAGGGCATGGTGCTGGTGGAGGGGTCGACAAGGGAAAACGCCGTATGCTTCCCCTTTCTTGGGCCTAGTAGGTAATATGGACTTTCCGGCGGGATTGGGGGCTTCTATATTTAGGAGTTGGGGGTGAAGGGGTATAATACTCTCGGTCGGCTGTTGGGTGAGGGTGTGAGCTCCTTTCCCAGTTTTGACCGAGTTAAAGAAGAGTGGGCCTTGTCAAATATGCATATGCTTCCCTTTTTAAAAATAAGGCACTATTGGTCTACGTTTGAAAAGCGGTTTGGGGGGGTATGGGCATATGGAGATTTAGACCTTATGCTCCTTCGTGTGCCTACCACTTTAAATAAGTTGGCAACTTGGTATCGGAAAGTGAAAATGAAAGTGCCTAGGGAGGGGTTGGAGTGTGTGTCACAACAGTGGAATAATGATTTGGGTAAGGATTATACGTACCCACAGTTCTGTGCATTGTTTCGGACACTTTATGAAATGGTTAAATCTGCAGATTTACAGGAAACTCAATTTAAAATACTACATATAGCATACATTTCAAGGGATAAGGGAGTTATGATGGGGCTCTGGGAGTCTGATAGGTGCAGCAGATGTCTGAAGGGGAAAGGTACACTAGTACATGCGTTTCTAGAATGTAATAACCTTGCCATTTGGAACGAGGTGCTTAATTTGATTAATAAGGTGATACAACAAGAACTGAAGTGGGATTACGCCACTATACTTTTGGGAGACCAAGCCTTGATGGAAGAGCAGGGCCTTAGGCTCAGAGACGATTTGTGTATGTGGCCCTGTTGTTAGCACGGAGGACTGTTTTACAGTTCTGGACTAGCACAGATACTATTACGTATGACTGCTGGGGTGTAAAAATGAAGGAAGTAGGTACACATGAGAAAACTATATACTGCAATTCTACTCGACTGGACAATAGGCAGTATGCTCTAATTTGGAAACGATGTCTGGAGATGCCTGACCGGTGAGGGGGGGGGGGGGGGGGAGGGGGTTTTCGTCAGTGTGGATGTGGAGGGAGTGAATGGAGAATGGTTATTGAAGAAGTGGATGTTGAGGATTCGGAATGGGTGTAAATGGGCTGAAAGAAGGTTCAGGGGATAAGGGCGGGGTTTCTTTATTAAAGAAAAAAGGAAAAGTCATTACTAAGCTGCCTTTGGCTGCAAGATCTCAATCTGGGGCATTTTGTTTTTTCTCGTTTGATTCTGACAGTAACTTGCTGATTTAATGTGCTCACTGTATTTTTATGACGTCTGGAAAATAATTAAAAAAAAAAAGCAAGCAAGAGTGGGAGGGTGTTGATGGGTTAGGAGAATGAGTGAGGGTGTGAAATGGGAGAGATAAGAGTGTATGAAGTGTGGGGGAAAGCCAAGACATAATGTGAAAGATCTAGTAGACTGGAAAGATGATGAGAGGCACTGAAATGGGATGGGGGTCTTGAGGCAGAGTACTGGAGGAAGGGAATGGGTCTCTGAAGGGGTTAAATGAAGGTGGAAATGGGATTAAAAAGGTGGTGAAAGAGAGGCAATATGAATGGGGTAGAGAATAACAGATTAAACTAATAGCCTGGAGGTAATGAAAGAAAGGAGAGACAGGTATGAAGCCGGGAACGGTGAGTGCCTCCCCCTCACTTTACTGTTTTTATTTTCTGGCAATCCCATTCAACCCATGGGGAAGAAACTAAAGGAACCCCTCCCAAGAAGACTGGGGAAGGGAGCCAAGGCACAAACATGTTCCAAAAGGCAGATGGAGGGGAGGGAGACCCGGTGGACCAAAGTGTACACCTTCGGGAAGCAGGAGACCCAAGGGCCAAGACACCCTCACTAAGTTCCTGCCTTTTTTTAATTTAAATCTGCTGTCCCGGTCCAACTCATCAGGAATGGCCTGGAGAGACACTGAGGAAAACCGTGTCAGAAAATCCTATAGATTCCAAACGAATGAGAAGTATACTATGATCAATTAAATCAAAGGTGACACTGCATATAAAAGGCAGAGAAAAGTGGCAAAAAAACCCCCATCAGTGGCAGACAGATGTAGAGAAGGAAAAGAAGATGGCAAGAGAGAGAAGAAATGGCAAGGCAAACATGGGAAATAATCTAGGAGAAGACTAACACAAGGAAAGTAGAAGAGAGACTGGGACCATCCCAATTAAAAAAGAAATAAACAAATGTAGAAAAATATTTTAAAATACTTTTTAAGGATTAGGATGTGTCTACTTTGGGAAATGTGCATATTTTCTATTTCTGTATATTGAAGAGTGCAGGAGAAAATGCATTTCTGTTTCTCTTTTACCAGCACTGCAATGCTTATAGAGTCAGGCTTTCTTAAACAGAGGAGAGGGGGGCTCTCCATTTCAGTTTTTGTGGTCCCCTATTTTATATCAGGTGAAAGTCTCTCCATGTTCTGCATGTGTGATTGAGGTTTAAGGTTAGTACATAAGTACATAAGTACATAAGTAGTGCCATACTGGAAAAGACCAAAGGTCCATCTAGCCCAGCATCCTGTCACCGACAGTGGCCAATCCAGGTCAAGGGCACCTGGCACGCTCCCCAAACGTAAAAACATTCCAGACAAGTTATACCTAAAAATGCGGAATTTTTCCAAGTCCATTTAATAGCGGTCTATGGACTTGTCCTTTAGGAATCTATCTAACCCCTTTTTAAACTCCGTCAAGCTAACCGCCCGTACCACGTTCTCCGACAACGAATTCCAGAGTCTAATTACACGTTGGGTGAAGAAAAATTTTCTCCGATTCGTTTTAAATTTACCACACTGTAGCTTCAACTCATGCCCTCTAGTCCTAGTATTTTTGGATAGCGTGAACAGTCGCTTCACATCCACCCGATCCATTCCACTCATTATTTTATACACTTCTATCATATCTCCCCTCAGCCGTCTCTTCTCCAAGCTGAAAAGCCCTAGCCTTCTCAGCCTCTCTTCATAGGAAAGTCGTCCCATCCCCACTATCATTTTCGTCGCCCTTCGCTGTACCTTTTCCAATTCTACTATATCTTTTTTGAGATACGGAGACCAGTACTGAACACAATACTCCAGGTGCGGTCGCACCATGGAGCGATACAACGGTTCTGTTATCATGTAGTGTCTATAAAAGTACAGATTGTTTTAATTACCCAGTAGTAGGTTTATTGGTGCTCTAGGGCCTAGTGTCATATTTACAGGACTGTCTGGTGGGTTAGGACTATTACGGTTTGGTAAGTTTGCTATATAGGTTTTGAATGTTTTTTTTGCAGGGTTTTGTGTTATTTTGCAAAGCATCTGATCCTATTTGAAAGCAGGCCCTTGGCAGCCAAAATAAAACTGCTCGACTAGTGGTTTCCACATCCCATAGAGTCATCACACAAACAAAAATCCATCTGCTTTAAACAAAGTGTTTGGCATTGAAATGAGTGTGTGCCGTTCCTGAGGTGATAACCACAATTTGAATATTTTTTGTATAGTGTGTTGTAAGAGGGATAGCTCCGCTGTTGGGGAGTATGGAGTTTGTGATACAGAATTGGAGGTTCAGGGTTTATATTGAGATTCTGACCAATCCTATATAGAATCTAGACCACTTTACACAAAAACACCATCTTCAGAGTCACATCTTTTAAGGAAGTCATTTTTAAAAACTCTAAAGGAGTTGAATGAGAGAGGAAAACATCAAGCTCAAGTCCCAAGGAGGAGCCACTTGACAATTCAGAGGGTTTAACAACTTAACTCCCTTCAAAATCCAGACGATATCCTGATGAGAACTCAAAAGACTTGCCATTAAGAAGCCCTCAAAAACAAGACAAGGCTGCAACCTGCACCTTCTTCAAGGAAGCTCTACACCATCCTTCAAACACTCCAAAATTCCCTCAGTTATGGCTGGAGAAAAAGAAAGCTTCCCCTAGTAGAGCAGGTGTATAGCCTCACCTGCTATCATAAGCAGTCATTACAATATGGCTAGGAACTGCCATGGCAATTTAAGTTATTTTTTTCTTTTTTAGCTAAGGAAATTTACATCCATTTAGAAAACATTTCCTTTTCTTTTTAAATTCCTCTATGGATTTGAAACAAAGCAGCAGTGATGAAAAGGGGGGAGAGGGACTTGGACTCCTCCGAGTACCACCAGGCTCCAGTTTATTTATTTTAGTTATTTTGTGGAGGATAAACCCAAAACGAGGTACCCCTCTGCTCTACTGACACAGTTTTCCAATGGGTTCAGAAGCTGCATCAGAAACCAATCCAGAAGCTGCATAGTCCACCCATCACCATCCATGGGAGACAGAGAAATACTACGTGGCTCAATCTGTAGTAAGGGGCATACCAAAGCACTCAAAAAAAAAAAAAAAGTGGTGGTGTAGGCTCTTCATTTCAGTGTCACCTTCTTGGTGACATTGGTCTAACATGGTGAAATTAGATCTTACCTGCTAATTTTCTTTCCTCTAGACCCTCCAGACCGGTCAAGACGCATGGGTTATGTCCTCCTACCAGCAGAGGGAGACTGAGAAACACTGAGCTTTTGAATACTGTATATATAACCTGTGCAGTACATCCACTAGCCAGTATAACCCTGACAAAGCAGAGAAAACCAAAACACCAACTAGAACTAACAACCCCGTACGTGGTCACTGTCAACTGGACACTTTCTTCATATCTTTCATTGTGCCCTTTGAATTGTGTGTGCTTCCACAGGTGGACTAACAAACACGGTCACACCTGACCAGACTTATACAAACCAAGTCTGAAACCATAGAAACCACACTCAACAGCTGCCAAGATAGAACAACAGACAAACCGACCTCCTGGCCTACAGTACAGACAGGGCGGGCCTTGACCGGTCTGGAGGGTCTAGAGGAAAGAAAATTAGCAGGTAAGATCTAATTTCACCTTCCTCCACGACCCTCCAGACCGGTCAAGACGCATGGGACGTACCCAAGCAGTAAGATCCTAAGGGCGGGATCCGCGTAGGCCAGAGGTCAACACCGCAGCCCCAAAACCTGCCTCATCCTTGGCATGCACATCAATCCTGTAATGTTTAACAAAGGAATGCAATGACGACCAAACCGCCGCTCGACAAATATCTAACGGAGGAATCATACTACTCTCCGCCCAGGAGGTTGCCATTCCCCTGGTAGAATGAGCCGAAAATTCCTTAGGAACCACGCGGCCTTTCAGCAAATACGCCGAAGCAATGGACTCCTTCAACCATCTAGCTATCGTAGCTTTGGAAGCTGCCGCGCCCTTTCTTGCACCACCATGGAGAACGAACAAACGATCAGAAAGCCTATAGTGTTGAGTTCTGGAGACGTAACAGCGCAAGACTCTACGCACATCCAACTTGGCCAGTCGACGCTGCTCCGCATCCCCCGCCAAGTCACCCAACACTGGCAAAGAAATCACTTGATTCACATGAAACTCTGAAACCACCTTGGGCACAAAGGACGGCACCGGGCGCAACGAAACCTTCTCCTTAGAAAAAACCAAAAAGGGCTCTCTACACGACAAAGCCTGAAGTTCTGACACTCGACGAGCTGAAGTAATAGCCACCAAGAACACCGTCTTTAGGGAAAGATCCTTATCTGAAACAGAAACCAAGGGCTCAAACGGTGGCCTCACCAAAGCCTCCAAAACGAGATTCAAATCCCACGGAGGCACCATCCGACGCCGGGGCGGGCGCAGTAACTTAACACCCTTCAAAAATCGAACCACATCAGGACTAGAAGCTAACGACCTTCCCTGGAGCTTCCCACGGAAACACGACAAAGCCGCTACCTGCACCTTCAAAGAAGACAAGGCCAAACCCCTGTCCATACCATCCTGTAAAAACTCCAAGACATCTGTCACCGACGCCCGAAAGGGAAGAACCTGCCTACCTGTACACCAATGCTCAAAGACTCTCCAGACCCGGATATACGCCAGTGAAGTGGACTGCCTACGCGAACTCAACATTGTATCAATCACTCTGTACGAAAAACCTTTCTTCCTTAACCTGTGCCTCTCAAGAGCCAGGCCGTAAGCGAGAACCGATCCGGATCTGGCATAACTATCGGTCCCTGACACAACACCCCTGAATCTGACAACGGCAGAGGATCCGCTATCGCCAACCGCACCAGATCTCCGTACCACGGCCGACGTGGCCAATTCGGGCTAACAAGATCACTTGTCCGGGGTGCCGAGCGATGCGCTGAATCACCCGACCGACCAACGGCCACGGGGGAAACACATACAGTAACTCCTGCGGCCACGGCATTAGAAGCGCATCTATGCCTTCCGCTCGAGGATCCCTCCGACGACTGAAAAACCTCTGAACCTGAGTATTGCGGGCCGTTGCCATCAGATCCATCACGGGAAGTCCCCAGACCGCTACAATGCGACTGAACACCGACCGATGAAGCGACCACTCTCCGGGGTCTAGAGCATGCCTGCTTAGGTAATCTGCCTCCACGTTGTCTACTCCAGCCACATGCGCCGCGGAGAGCGCCAGCAGATGGACCTCCGCCCATTGACACAACAGCGCCGCCTCCTCCGCGACCGCCTGACTCTTTGTGCCCCCCTGACGGTTGACATAAGCCACGGCGGTGGCGTTGTCACAAAACACCCTGACTGCTTTCTGCATCAGTACACTCTGAAACGCCTGAAGCGCTAGTCGAATGGCCCGGGTTTCCAGACGATTGATGGACCACTGAGCTTCTACCTGAGACCAGCGTCCTTGAGCTACCTGACCGAGACAATGAGCTCCCCAGCCCTGAAGGACTGGCGTCTGTGACAAGAACCACCCACTGCGGAGCCTCCAACGGCATTCCCTTTTTCAGATTGCCTGGATCTAGCCACCACTGGAGACTGAGGCGTGGGGCTACCGGCAGCTGAAGGCGGACATCCAACTCCTGCGACAGGGGCGCCCATCGACGAAGAAGAGCTGACTGCAACTGCCGCATATGCGCCCGAGCCCACGGAACTACCTCTATGGTGGCCGCCATCAACCCCAGGACTTGCAGATACTCCCGGGCCGTCGGAGCCGTCTCCGACAGAAATAGACGAATCTGACCCTGCAACTTGCGAATCCGGGGGCCTGGCAGGAAGACCCGACCGTTCCTGGTATCGAATAGAACCCCCAGGTACTCCAGCGACTGCGACGGCACCAGGTGACTCTTGCCAAAGTTAACTACCCAGCCCAGAGACTGAAGAAACTGCACCACTCGAGCCGTAGACACCTCGCTCTCCGACTGGGACTTGGCCCGAATCAACCAATCGTCCAGGTACGGGTGCACCAGAATCCCCTGCTTCCGCAAGGCTGCCGCCACTACCACCATGATCTTGGAAAAGGTTCGAGGAGCCGTTGCTAACCCGAAAGGCAGAGCACAAAACTGAAAATGCTTTCCCAAAACCGCAAAGCGCAGAAATCGCTGATGAGCGGCCAGAATGGGGATGTGTAGATAAGCCTCCGTCAGATCCAAGGACGTGAGAAACTCCCCCTCCTGCACCGCGACAATGACCGACCTCAATGTCTCCATGCGAAAAGAGGGGACTCTGAGAGCCGCATTGACTGCCTTCAGATCTAAGATAGGCCGAAAGGCGTCCTCCTTCTTTGGGACTACAAAATAAATTGAATAGCAGCCCAAGCGGCGTTGAGCAGCGGGAACAGGTACCACCGCCCCCAGACTGATCAGACAAGCCAGAGTGTCTCGCACTGCTGCCCGCTTGAGCCTTGAATGACAAGGGGACTCCAGAAACCTTTCGGGGGGCGAGCCGTCGAACTCCAGAGCGTACCCGTCTCGCACCACTTCGAGGACCCACTGATCCGATGTGATTTGGGCCCAGTCCTGGTAAAACAGACTCAGCCGAGCCCCTACCCGAACCAGAGCCTGGGCCCGCACACCTTCATTGCGAATTACGCCCCGAAACCTGTCCTCCCGCGGAAAATCGCGCCCTCCGCGCCGATTCCCCCGAAAGGACTGAGTTCGCTGGAAGAACCGACCTCTAAAGGGCCCACTAGTCCTCCCGGGGCCTATACCGGCGAGCCTCCTTAAACCTGCCTCGGAGGAAGTACCCCTGGACGCCCCTTTTGGACGAAAATCCGGAAGCCGAGGGGCCTTGGCATCGCTGAGTCCACGCACCAACTTATCCAAATCCTCCCCAAAAAGCATGGACCCCTTAAAAGGAAGCGAACAAAGCTTAGCTTTGGAGGCCGCGTCAGCGACCCCAACCTCGCAACCACAGTGCCCTACGTGCCCCCACCAGCATAGCCATATTCTTGGCCGAAGCACGGAGCAAATCATAAAGCGCATCAGACAAAAAGGACGATCCCATTTCCAATTTGGCTAATTCCTGTACCCCGGAGGTCCCAACCTCCACCGAATCATCCAGCAGTTTCTCGGCCCATCGGAAACACGCCCGCGCAACTAGCCCCCCACAAATCGAGGCTTGCAGGGCCAGGGCCGACAGATCAAAACTCCGCTTGAGGAAGGACTCAAGCCTCCTATCCTGGGGATCCCGGAGAGCAGTCCCCCCGTCCACCGGTATAGCCGTGGCTTTTGTAACTGCTGTCACCACTGCATCCACTGTGGGAGCCTTAAAGGCATCTCTATCTTCCTGTGGGAAAGGGTACAGTCTCGACATAGCTTTAGACACTTTACAGGGAGAATCCGGCGAATGCCACTCTTGAAACACCATATCCCGGATGTCCTTATTCATGGGAAAGGACCTAGCCTGCCGCTGAATCCCCTTAACCAAGGGATCCACCTGTCTAGCCTCCCCCAAAACCGCCTCTGGCTGATCAAACTTGAGGGTGGAAGAAATCTGCTCAATGAGCTCCGCAAGCTCCTCCCTGTGAAAAATCCGCACTACAGAGGGATCCTCCCCCGGGACCACCAACTCCGGATCCTGAGGCCCCTCAAGCCCCTCAGGGTCCCCAATATCACTGAAAACACCTTCGGATCCTACAGGGGAGAACCCTTCCTCGTCATCCCACTCAAACCGAGGCCTCTTCGCCAGCGCCGCACTAGTCCCCTCCCCTAAAGATGGGGGACCAGCCTTCCAGGCTTGAAAAAGGGTCCAAACAAAATCCAGAGGAAAACCAACGCCTCCTGTACCCTCAGGCACCCCCTTCGGCGCCGACCCGGGAGCAGCAGGGCCAAAAACCGCTGATTCCGCGGGACGCGCGGAATCCAAAATGGCGGCCGTTCCCGCCAAAACTAAATTTGTTTGAAACCGTCCCTGCCGGTGCTCCTGCTGTCCCCGATGCCCCCGAACTAGCTGGGGCCTCCGCCACCAACACCGGGGGTGCCGCCATCGGCGAGGCCTGCTTTGGTTCGCCGCACAAACGGCACTGGCCTCCCGGCGCTTCTATGCCTCGGCGCGAGCACGCGCGACAGCGGAGCAGTTTGCCTGCCATGCCCTCGAAGCACACCACCCGCTGTGCTGAGCGGCGCACACGCTGTCTCTCACAGCTTCCCCCCAACAAAAAATCGCTCTGCTCTCTTTCGCTAGCGATAGGAAACGAACCTGCCGTCCGTTCCTATCTACATAAAGCCTCAGACGGCTCTTAAAGAGATATCACCCAATTTCTCTTTCTTTCTTTCTTTCTGTCTGGCAGCTGCAAAGTGGGGGGCTCTCAAGGCTACAATCATAGAAAGCAGCCGAGGCACAACGCTGCCAGCATCTCCAAGGAGAGCAGCACAGGGGGAGGGACCTGAACACAGGTGTAACACCCCAGGGGGAAGAACTGGGCCCCACCGGACCCAGGGCCCCGAAGCACTTTTTTTTTTTTTTTTTTTTTTTTTTACCACGTACAGGGAGTAGTCCAAACTAATAACTTAGGCAATAAGAGAGGAAACTCCTCAACTGAATAATCAAACTACCTCACCAGACTATTGAAGACTGCACAGGCTGTCCATCTACCTCTGCTGAGACTGAGAAAATACTGGCTAGTGGATGTACTGCACAGGTTATATATACAGTATTCAAAAGCTCAGTGTTTCTCAGTCTCCCTCTGCTGGTAGGAGGACATAACCCATGCGTCTTGACCGGTCTGGAGGGTCGTGGAGGAAACATCTTTTTTTGACTTGGCAGTTCTCTTGCTTCTTATAGCTTAACTGCAATCAGGCTAAGAACTTGTGCCATAAGCCTTCATTTACACTACCTGGGGCCTTTCTATCCCCTCTCTCTCACATGTACAAACTCACTTTTATTGGGCCCCTCCAGTGAATCGTGACCTGAAGAACTGCAGCAAGGCTTCCATGTTACTCTTGGTCTTCTCTTGCTGGACAGTTTCCAGTTTGTTCTAATTAATACTTGGCTGATATGCACAATTTTATACTTCATACTGAAGCTTGACAATTAGAAAATGTTGTTACCAAACTCCTTTGTTTTCACCTTTTCTGGTTGTTTATTCTTATAGATTTTAGCATCTACTGGGAATGAAAAGCTGAGACAGATCAGCATTTAACTTACCAGATAAAGAACACGGTAGGAATGCCCAGTTAATTTTGCTACTTGGGTTAGAGAGGGATACTTCCAGACCAGGATTTGGTTCTGTGAATAGCCATGGGTGCTCACCTGTAGGACACATCAGAAAAATTGATAAACAGCTTTACGAATCATAAGAATCAGTGATGAGACCTGCTCTTGTGCTCCACAGTTTCCCTCTTTCCCACTGAAGGCTTACCAATTCGTTGGCATGCTTGGACCAGGCCAAGTTGCAGACTTGTGAGCCAGTGTCAATGCACTGTAATGGCTGTCCTGTCAGGGTGTTCCAGAAGCGGATGCAGCGATCGGCCGTCCCTCCACCTGAAGCCAGCAGCCCATGCTGATGAGGAGACCATGCGATGGCTTTTACTGCTGCAAGGTGTTCTGTGTACTGCTGAACAGGACTCAGGCTGGAGTGGTTCCAAACCAGAAGCTGTAGGCAGGTAAGAGATTGGACAGCTAAGAAACCAGAGATTACATGGCAACAAAGAACAAGAAACAATCCAATCAGTTCATATCCCAGGGGTTTGTCCTTTCCTGGTTCTCTTCCTACCTCTCCCTCCGCACCTTTAGTGTTCACTCTGGTGGATCCTCTTCTACTTCTATCCCTCTGCCTGTCGGCGTACCTCAGGGTTCTGTTCTTGGTCCCCTCCTCTTTTCTATCTACACTTCTTCCCTTGGTTCATTAATCTCATCCCATGGCTTTTCCTACCATCTCATCTCTATGCTGATGACTCCCCAAACCTACCTTTCTACCCCCGATATCTCACCTTGCATCCAAACCAAAGTTTCAGCGTGCTTGTCTGACATTGCTGTCTGGATGTCTCAACGCCACCTGAAATTAAATATGACCAAAACCGAGCTTCTCATTTTCCCCCCCCAAACCCATCTCCCCGCTCCCCCCGTTTTCTATTTCTGTTGATGGCTCTCTCATTCTCCCTGTCTCCTCAGCTCGAAACCTTGGGGTCATCTCTGACTCTTCTCTCTCCTTCTCTGCTCATATCCAGCAGATTGCCAAGACCTGTCGTTTCTTTTTTTACAACATCCGTAAAATCCGCCCCTTTCTTTCCGAGCACTCTACCAAAACCCTCATCCACACCCTTGTCACCTCTCGTTTAGACTACTGCAATCTGCATCTTGCTGGCCTCCCACTTAGTCACCTCTCCCCTCTCCAGTCGATTCAAAACTCTGCTGCCCGTCTCATCGTCCGCCAGGGTCGCTTTACTCATACTACCCCTCTCCTCAAGACCCTTCACTGGCTCCCTATCTGTTTTCGCATCCTGTTCAAACTTCTTCTACTAACCTATAAATGTACTCACCTCTGCTGCTCCCCAATATCTCTCCACACTCGTCCTTCCCTACACCCCTTCCCGTGCACTCCGCTCCATGGATAAATCCTTCTTATCTGTTCCCTTCTCCACTACTGCCAACTCCAGACTTCGCACCTTCTGTCTCTCTGCACCCTACGCCTGGAATAAACTTCCTGAGCCCCTACGTCTTGCCCCATCCTTGGCCACATAAGTACATAAGTACATAAGTAGTGCCATACTAGGAAAGACCAAAGGTCCATCTAGCCCAGCATCCTGTCACCGACAGTGGCCAATCCAGGTCAAGGGCACCTGGCACGCTCCCCAAACGTAAAAACATTCCAGACAAGTTATACCTAAAAATGCGGAATTTTTCCAAGTCCATTTAATAGCGGTCTATGGACTTGTCCTTTAGGAATCTATCTAACCCCTTTTTAAACTCCGTCAAGCTAACCGCCCGTACCACGTTCTCCGGCAACGAATTCCAGAGTCTAATTACACGTTGGGTGAAGAAAAATTTTCTCCGATTCGTTTTAAATTTACCACACTGTAGCTTCAACTCATGCCCTCTAGTCCTAGTATTTTTGGATAGCGTGAACAGTCGCTTCACATCCACCCGATCCATTCCACTCATTATTTTATACACTTCTATCATATCTCCCCTCAGCCGTCTCTTCTCCAAGCTAAAAAGCCCTAGCCTTCTCAGCCTCTCTTCATAGGAAAGTCGTCCCATCCCCACTATCATTTTCGTCGCCCTTCGCTGTACCTTTTCCAATTCTACTATATCTTTTTTGAGATACGGAGACCAGTACTGAACACAATACTCCAGGTGCGGTCGCACCATGGAGCGATACAACGGCATTATAACATCCGCACACTGGACTCCATACCCTTCCTAATAACACCCAACATTCTATTCGCTTTCCTAGCCGCAGCAGCACACTGAGCAGAAGGTTTCAGCGTATCATCGACGACGACACCCAGATCCCTTTCTTGATCCGTAACTCCTAACGCGGAACCTTGCAAGACGTAGCTATAATTCGGGTTCCTCTTACCCACATGCATCACTTTGCACTTGTCAACATTGAACTTCATCTGCCACTTGCACGCCCAATCTCCCAGTCTCGCAAGGTCCTCCTGTAATCGTTCACATTCCTCCTGCGACTTGACGACCCTGAATAATTTTGTGTCATCGGCGAATTTAATTACCTCACTAGTTATTCCCATCTCTAGGTCATTTATAAATACATTAAAAAGCAACGGACCCAGCACAGACCCCTGCGGGACCCCACTAACTACCCTCCTCCACTGAGAATACTGGCCACGCAATCCTACTCTCTGCTTCCTATCTTTCAACCAGTTCTTAATCCATAATAATACCCTACCTCCGATTCCATGACTCTGCAATTTCTTCAGGAGTCTTTCGTGCGGCACTTTGTCAAACGCCTTCTGAAAATCCAGATATACAATATCAACCGGCTCCCCATTGTCCACATGTTTGCTTACCCCCTCAAAAAAATGCATTAGATTGGTGAGGCAAGACTTCCCTTCACTAAATCCGTGCTGACTTTGTCTCATCAGTCCATGTTTTTGTATATGCTCTGCAATTTTATTCTTAATAATAGCCTCCACCATCTTGCCCGGCACCGACGTCAGACTCACCGGTCTATAATTTCCCGGATCTCCTCTGGAACCCTTCTTAAAATCGGAGAGTAACATTGGCTACCCTCCAGTCTTCCGGTACTACACTCGATTTTAGGGACAGATTGCATATTTCTAACAGTAGCTCCGCAAGTTCATTTTTTAGTTCTATTAATACTCTGGGATGAATACCATCAGGTCCCGGTGATTACTACTCTTCAGCTTGCTGAACTGACCCATTACATCCTCCAAGGTTACAGAGAATTCGTTTAGTTTCTCCGACTCCCCCGCTTTCAAATATTCTTTCCGGCACCGGTGTCCCCCCCAAATCCTCCTCGGTGAAGACCGAAGCAAAGAATTCATTTAATTTCTCCGCTACGGCTTTGTCCTCCCTGATCGCCCCTTTAACACCATTTTCGTCCAGCGGCCCAACCGACTCTTTGGCCGGTTTCCTGCTTTTAATGTATCTAAAAAAATTTTTTACTATGTATTTTTGCTTCCAACGCTAATTTCTTCTCAAAGTCCTTTTTTGCCCTCCTTATCTCCGCTTTGCATTTGGCTTGGCATTCCTTATGATCTATCCTGTTACTTTCAGTTGGTTCTCTTCTCCACTTTCTGAAGGATTGTTTTTTGGCTCTAATGACTTCCTTTATCTTACTGTTTAGCCACGCCGGCTGACGTTAGTCTTTTTTCCCTTTTTTCTAATACGTGGAATATATTTGTCCTGAACCTCCAGGATGGTGTTTTTAAACAGCATCCACGCCTGACGCAAGTTTTTTACTCTGCGAGCTGCTCCTTCAGTCTTTTTTTCACCATTTTTCTCATTTTGTCGTAATCACCTTTTCTATAGTTAAACGCTAGCGTACTTGATTTCCTAGTTTCACTTCCTTCAATGCCAATATCAAAACCGATCATATTATGATCACTGTTATCAAGCGGCCCTCGTACCGTTACCCCCTGCACTAGATCATGAGCACCACTAAGGACTAAGTCTAGTATTTTTCCTTCTCTTGTCGGCTCCTGAACTAGCTGTTCCATGAAGCTGTCCTTGATTTCATCAAGAAATCTTATGTCCCTTGCGTGTACAGATGTTACATTAACCCAGTCTATATGCGGGTAATTGAAATCCCCCATTATTATTGTGTTGCCCAGTTTGTTTGCGTCCTTGATTTCCTTTAACATTTCCGCATCCGTCTGTTCGTCCTGGCCAGGCGGACGGTAGTACACTCCTATCACTATCCTTTTCCCCTTTGCACATGGAATTTCAATCCACAGTGATTCCAAGGAGTGTTTTGTTTCCTGCAGAATTTTCAATCTATTTGATTCAAGGCTCTCGTTAATATACAATGCTACCCCTCCACCAATCCGATTCACCCTATCACTACGATATAATTTGTACCCCGGTATGACAGTGTCCCACTGGTTATCCTCCTTCCACCAGGTCTCAGAGATGCCTATTATATCTAATTTTTCATTTAGTGCAATATATTCTAACTCCCCCATCTTATTTCTTAGGCTCCTGGCATTCGCATCTAGACTGAAAGCCCACCTCTTTAACATTGCTTTTGACTCGTAACCACTTGTAACCACTCGCCTCCACCTACCCTCCTCTCTTCCTTCCCATTCACATTAATTGATTTGTTTACTTTTTTTTTTTTTTGTCTATTAGATTGTAAGCTCTTTGAGCAGGGACTGTCTTTCTTCTATGTTTGTGCAGCGCTGCGTACGCCTTGTAGCGCTATAGAAATGCTAAATAGTAGTAGTAGTAGTAGGGTTTCACAGTCTCAAAAAGGTATTAAAGGAGAACAAAACACTACATGGATTTTTGAATACAGAAAACTATTTCTAGGACCACTCCATTTATATTGATGGTTCTTCTCTCATATTTGGGGAGAGGAGAGAAGGGGAAAGAGGCAAGAACATCATTGCTTTAATATAAAGTTAAGACTGTCCAAATTAATAAAAACTTTGTTGGAATGTGTTATTGTACTTATTATAAATCACTAATAACCTAGTGGTTTTAGTGGTATAGAAATACATTGCAATTGTAATTGTAGTATATGACTGGCATTTAGAAGGATTAGTTTCATTCCATGTGTGTGTGTGGCTTTGTATTTCTGCTGCTTACAGATGCTGGAAGGTGTGATGAAGAGAAGTAACAGGCTGAGACTGACGCAGACTGGCTGGGCACTGTTCTTCCCTATAGGATGGAAAAACTCCAGCCACTAGCTAGACAGTTACTACAAGCAAGCCTAAGGAGAGCCACTGTAGTAGCTAGAGAGGCTGGAAGAAAGACAGGGGCAGCTGAAGGAAGCTGCAGAACTGGAAGAAAAAGGAATAGAAGCTGGAAGAAGGGGAGAGCAAACAAACAAAAAAACACACAAAAGTTGGAGTAAAGTAAGTGGGAGAGTTGAGGGAAATAAAAAAACAATAATAATAATTTAAAAAAAAAACTTTTTCTGGCTCCAAAAGATTTTTGGCTTGTGAGCATCACTATCATACCTTATTGTCATTTCCACCCGAAGCAAGGAGCTGGTGATCTGTGGACCACTTCAAGCCACACACTTCTTGTCTGTGGCCCTGAAGCCGTCGTTCAGATGGAGAGGCGGCGTTCGGATGTCCCTCTGAAGAATCATCCTGTCTCGACTTCCAGAAGACAGCTGATCTGCATTCCATGCCAAAGCTCCTGTGTCACAGAACACCCATCACCAAGAAAACAAGGAATTTAACTTCTCAATCCATACTTCAAGAGAAAAAGAAGAGGTCCCTTCTATGAGGCAGGACTTCATATTAGCCATGATGCTCCCAAGAATATCTTACTACAGTAAGATGTAGAGATGGCATATCGTAAAACACAGTGCTTTTCAGCATTCAGAAGTGCATCATCTCTTGATAAATGGGAGTGACTTATTGGGCTTATGGAATGTCTCAGAAGTGAAAATAGCAATTAGTGTTATCAAAATAACCCAAGTATATATACATCATATATTAGTAATAAGCAGTAACTAATCTAATATAATAAAACGCACCGTGAACGTTCTAATGAGGACAACGTTCTGAAGTCACTAAAAAACACTCCCTGAAGGGTTCGTGGGGTTCGTGGCGTTCGTGGAGTTCGTGGTGTGAAGCCACCCAGCCGTCTCTGCCCCGCCCTCGCGTCAAACGTCATGACGTCGAGGGCGGGGAAAACACACGGATCGCGAGGGCAGAAAAAAAAAAAAACGGATCGCACCCACGCACGGTGCGTTTTACTATATTACATTTACCTCTGTGGTGGCGGTTCCGGCAGTGCAGCGTCAGGGAAGGAGGCGGCGCTCCCGACTTCTAGCCTTCCCTTCGCTGTGTTCCGCCTTCTTCTGACGTGACGTCAGAAGAAGGCGGAACACAGCGAAGGGAAGGCTAGACGTCGGGAGCGCCGCCTCCTTCCCTGACGCTGCGCTGCCGGAACCGCCACCACGGAGGTAAATAAAAAAAAAAAAAAGAAAAGGGATGTTGGGGGGATAGAAGAGGGTGGGCAGCAAAGTTGAACACTGGGAGCAGGAGGGCAGGGGAAAAACGACAGCATGGATGCGAAGAGGAGGGGGGGGGGGGAAGAAGAGGGCGGGCCAGGCTGGGACATGGGACAGAGAGGAGCATGGATGGGAGGAGGGGTCATGGAAGGAAGAGAGGGGAATTACATGAAAAGGAAGAATGGAGGGGGCAGGGGACAGAGGAGCATGGATGGGCATAGATTGGGAGGGCAGAGCTCAGGGAGAGAGGGAAATTGCTGGAAAGGGAAAAATGGAGGGGCCAGGTGACAGAGGAGCATGGATGGACATGGATTGGAAGGGCAGGACTCAGGGAGAGGGGAATTGCTGGATAGGGATGAATGGAGGGGACAGATGGGCATGGATGGATATGGATTGCAGGACAGGCCTCAGGCAGAGAGGGGAAATGCTGGATAGGGAAAAATGGAGGGGCCAGGTGACAGAGGAGCATGGATGGACATGGATTGGAAGGTAAAATTATGTATAATCATACCTGATAATTTTCTTTCCATTAATCATAGCTGATCAATCCATAGACTGGTGGGTTGTGTCCATCTACCAGCAGGTGGAGATAGAGAGCAAACTTTTGCCTCCCTATATGTGGTCATGTGCTGCCGGAAACTCCTCAGTATGTCGATATCAAAGCTCCATCCGCAGGACTCAGCACTTAGAGAATTACACCCACGAAGGGACACTCTGCCCAGCTCACCACCGCCGAAACGGGGAAGGGGAATTAACCCAGCTCATCCCCACACAAGTGGGGGAGGGGAATCCGTCCAGCTCATCCCCGCGGAGCGGGGGAGGGACACCACACCCGCCGATGCGGGGGGATCTGGCTTATCCTGCAACCGCAACCGCGGGAGGAGCTGACTGACCCTAACACCGCCGAAGCGGGAGGGGTACAAAGCTGCCCTACAGCCGCACGAAGCGGGAGGGAGTGCCGGCAGAATTTATGTCTCAATCCAGCCCCGTAAAACGGAGGGGAGAGGAATGCAGCAGCTCACTGTAACACAAACTCGTCTCAACTCTTGAAGAATCCAAGTGAAAGAAGAACTTGAACACGAAGTCCTCCTGAAGTAACTGAAGGCTAAACTTGAACCTAAAATTCAACCAGAATATAAACAGTACAGATATCTGGGAGGGGCTATGGATTGATCAGCTATGATTAATGGAAAGAAAATTATCAGGTATGATTATACATAATTTTACCTTCCATATCATCAAGCTGATCAATCCATAGACTGGTGGGATGTACCGAAGCAGTACTCACCCAGGGCGGGACATAGAAATCCCTGACCTCAACACTGAAGCTCCAAACCGGGCCTCCGCCCGTGCAGCCACAGTCAAACGGTAATGCTTGGAGAATGTATGAGCCGAAGCCCACGTTGCCGCCTTGCATATCTCTTCCAGGGAGACGGATCCGGCCTCTGCCATCGAGGCTGCCTGAGCTCTCGTGGAGTGAGCCTTCAGCTGGATAGGCGGCACCTTCCCCGCGGCCACATAAGCCGCTGCAATGGCTTCCTTGACCCATCTTGCCACTGTAGGCTTAGCAGCCTGCAGACCCTTACGAGGACCTGCAAACAGGACAAACAGATGATCCGATTTCCGGAAATCATTGGTCACTTCCAAGTATCTGATGATGACTCGTCTCACATCCAGATATTCAAGAGCGGAGTACTCCTCTGATTAGTCCTCCCTACGAAAGGAAGGGAGACAGAGCTGCTGATTCACATGGAAGCGAGAACCAATCTTGGGCAGGAAGGCAGGCACTGTGCGCATAGTCACTCCTGCCTCAGTGAACTGCAGAAAAGGCTCTCGACATGAGAGCGCCTGGAGCTCGGAAACTCTTCTGGCTGAAGTGATAGCCACCAAAAAGACTGCTTTCAACGTCAGGTCTTTCAGAGATGCCCTCGACAAGGGTTCCAAAGGCGGCTTATGCAATGCTCTTAGCACCAGGTTGAGATTCCACGCAGGCACCACTGAGTGCAGAGGAGGGCGCAGGTGATTAACTCCCTTGAGAAAGCGCACCACATCTGGCTGCGAAGCCAGGGAAGCACCCTTCAGGCGGCCCCTGAAGCAAGCCAGAGCCGCTACCTGGACTTTAAGGGAACTGAGCGACAGGCCTTTCTCCAGACCTTCTTGCAGGAACACCAACACTGAAGAAATTGGAGCAGTGAATGGAGAAAGTGAGCCTGCTTCACACCATGCTGCAAAGATACGCCAGACCCTGGCGTAAGCAGTAGAAGTAGAGCGCTTCCTCGCTCTCAGCGATGACCTTGTCTGAGAAGCCCTTCTTCCTCAGACGCTGCCGCTCAATAGCCAGGCCGTAAGACCAAAGGGAGAGGGATCCTCCATCACCACGGGACCCTGATGTAACAGGCCCTGCTCCACTGACAGCCGCAGAGGATCGTCGACTGAGAGCCTGAACAAGTCCGCATACCAGGGACGTCTGGGCCAATCCGGACCCACCAGGATTACCCTGCCGGGATGCTTTGCCACCCGGTCTAGCACCCTGCCCAACATGGGCCAGGGCGGGAACACATAGAGGAGCTCTTGTGTCGGCCACTGTTGGAAAAGAGCATCTACTCCCAGGGATCGAGGGTCCCGTCCTCTGCTGAAAAAGCGCGGCACTTGGCCATTGGCCGATGACGCCATCAGATCTAGGCTCGGCTGGCCCCAGCGCTTCGTGATGTCCAAGAACGCCTGAGCAGATAGTTGCCACTCTCCGGGCTCCAAGGTATGGCGACTGAGAAAGTCCGCCTTGACATTCATGACTCCGGCAATGTGGGCCGCTGAAAGCTGCTCCAGGTTCGCTTCCGCCCACTGGCAAAGACTCATAGCCTCCTGGCTAGAGGGGCGCTCTTGGTACCTCCCTGGCGGTTGATATAGGCCACAGCCGTGGCATTGTCCGACAGGACCCGTACAGGCTTCAACACCAGTACCGGGATGAACTCCAATAACACCAAGCGAATGGCTCTGAGTTCCAGGAGGTTGATAGACCACTTGCCTCTGCAGGAGACTAGAGCCCCTGCGCTGTCCTTCCCAAGCAGTGGGCTCCCCAGCCCATCAAAGAGGCGTCTGTCGTGACGACAATCCACTCCGGGGTCACCAGAGACAATCCTGCAGACAACTTGTCTGTCTGCGTCCACCAGCTCAGCGCCTTGCGCACTGCTGGGTCCACGGGAAGGCGCACAGCATAATCCTCCGACATCGGAGTCCAGCGCAGCAGCAGAGATAGCTGTAGTGGTCTCATATGAGCCCTGGCCTAGGGCACTACTTCCATCGTGGCCGTCATAGAGCCAAACAGCTGCACGTAGTCCCAAGCCCGAATAGGAGAGGCTACTAGGAACTAGTCCACCTGAGCCTGAAGCTTGACAATCTGATTGTCTGGCAGGAACACTCTGCCCACTTGGGTGTCGAATCGAACTACCAGATACACCAGGGACTGAGTCGGGCGCAGCTGGCTCTTCTTCCAGTTGATGATCCATCCCAGGGAGCTCAAAAGAGCAACTACCCGGTCCATAGCTTTGCCGCACTCTGCATAAGAGGGGGCTCGGATCAACCAGTCGTCCAGATAAGGATGGACTTGTACTCCTTCCTTTAGCAGGAAGGCCGCTATGACCCCCATTACTTTGGAAAAGGTCCGCGGAGCAGTAGCCAACCCGAAAGGGAGGGCTCTGAACTGGAAGTGTCGTCTCAGGACTGTAAAACGCAGAAAGCGTTGGAGAGGAGGCCAGATGGGAATATGCAGGTACGCTTCCTTGATGTCCAAGGAAGCCAAGAACTCTCCTGCCTTCACTGCCGCTATAACAGAGCGGAGAGTCTCCATGCGAAAGTGCCTCACTTTCCAGGCCCGATTGACCCCTTTGAGGTCGAGGATAGGCCGGACAGAACCTCCTTTCTTTGGAACCACAAAGTAAATGGAGTAACGTCCCTTGCCAATCTGATTTTTTGGCACCGGAACGACCGCACCCAGGCGGATCAGGTTGTCCAAGGTCTGCTGCACTACCACAGCTTGACCGGAGACTTGCAGGGAGAGAGTACAAACCCGTCTCTTAAGGGTTGGCAGAACTCTAGCTTGTAGCCGCCTCTGATGACTTCCAGCACCCACGCGTCTGAAGTTATAGTGGTCCACTCGCCCAGAAACGAGGACAGCCGTCCTCCAATCTGCACTGGGGCGTGGACCAAGGCCCCGTCATTGGGTACGAGACCCTGGGGGAGGACCGGAGGGAGCACCTCCGGGACGGCGGTCTCTGCGAAAGGAATGCTGCTTGGGGGAGAAATTCCTCTTGAAGGAAGAGGGGGCAGAGGAACCCGACTTGCCCGGGCGGTACCGATGGGCTTCCTGCAATCGTCCTCTGGAGGTATCGGGACGAGTACTAACCCGAGCCCTGACCTCTGGTAATTTCTTGCCCTTAGACGTGCCGAGATCGGTCACGATTTTGTCCAGCTCGACCCCAAAGAGCAGCTTGCCTTTAAAAGGCAATCTAGCCAGGCGGGATTTAGAGGCGTGGTCAGCAGACCAATGTTTCAGCCAAAGCCACCGCCGCGCAGAGACTGTCTGAGCCATGCCTTTAGCTGAGGCTCTCCAGACATCATACAGCAAGTCTGCCAAATAGGCTAAGCCCGATTCCAGGGCCGGCCAATCAGCCCTCAAGGAATGATCCGAGGGGGAAGCCCGCTGCACCATAGTCCGGCACGCCCTGGCCACATAGGAGCCGCAAACTGAGGCCTGCAAACTTAAAGCAGCTGCCTCAAAGGACGACCTTAAGGCCGCCTCCAATCTTCTGTCTTGGGCGTCCTTTAGGGCCGTGCCACCTTCCACCGGCAACGCCGTTTTCTTAGTCACCGCAGTGATTAAAGAATCCACGGTAGGCCACAGATAGGCCTCACGTTCACTCACAGCCAAAGGATAGAGGCGGGACATAGCCCTAGCCACTTTAAGGCTCGCTTCTGGGACATCCCATTGAGCCGAAATTAAGGTGTGCATAGCATCATGCACGTGGAAGGTTCTAGGCGGGCGCTTCGTCCCCAGCATAATGGCAGAGCCAACAGGGGCTGAGGGAGAGACGTCCTCCGGAGAGGAAATCTTCAAGGTGTCCATGGCCTGTATCAACAGGTTGGGCAAATCCTCTGGGCTAAAAAGCCGCGCTGCAGAGGGGTCATCCGCTCCAACCGAGCGGGGATCCGTCTCCTCCAAGGAATCCGCAAAGGACCGTTGGGAGACCTCAGACACGCTGCCCTCATCTACATCGGAGGAGACAAATTCCTCCAAGGCCTGGGAATCAACCCGAGGACGTTTACCTCTGGGAACCTCAACCTCTTTATCAGAAGAGGGAGCAGGGGCAGCGTTTGCATGAGGAAAGCCTGATGCAGCAGCAAAACAAACTCGGGGGAGAAACCCCCCAGACTGTGCACTTCCGCAGCCTGGGCAACAGCCCTAGACGCACTCTCAACCGGCGCTCGCAATAGCGGGGGAGAGACATGCTGCGCATCCAAAATGGCGTCCGGCGCGAAACTCCGTGAAGGAGCCGCGCGGGAAGAACGGCGCTTAACTTTAGCCGCTTTTGTGCCGTCGCCCAAATTAAGGGCGTTCATGGCCTTAATGTCTCCAACTTCAAGGGCGGCCCCGAAGAAGCCGTCCGAGCCGCGTGGCCGGCCAAGATGGCGGAGGCGAGGAGCGGGGGATGGGCGTTTATGGCGGGAAAAAAAAACCGCCACGCCGGAGGAACGACCGGGACATTCATCGGTCACTAAACTATCACCCATCAAGGGCGAATCAGGTTGTAAAACCCCCGCATCCCCTCTAGAAGCGCTCCAGCGATCCGGGGAGCGACCCTTTGCGCCCTCGCCCTCCGACGCCATTGCCGCGAGGAGAAGAATCGGGGAACCCCCTGCCCGCTATAAAAAGGTAAAATTACCTGCTTGCCGCTCCGAGCTGTAACGAACTGGTGTCCCAGTGAGTAGCTGCAATGAACGTTTAAAGAAACGTCGAATTAAACGCCTTTAAAGACGTTTAAAAATTTTTTTTTTTTTTTTTTTTTTTTTAAACGGAGCCAGCGGGAGGGGGAGAAAGGTGAAATTAGATCTTACCTGCTAATTTTCTTTCCTCTAGACCCTCCAGACCGGTCAAGACGCGTGGGTTATGTCCTCCTACCAGCAGAGGGAGACTGAGAAAACACTAAGCTTTTGAAGCCTGTATATATAACCTGTGCAGAACCTCCACTAGCCAGTATAACCCTGACAAAGCAGAGAAACAAAAAACACTAACAACAACTAGCAACCCTGTACGTGGTCACAGTAAACTGCAAAAACAAGAAACATCTTCCGCTTGCTCTTACGGAAACATGTCCGTTTGCCTTTGATAAAACAGTTGGGCTTCTACAGGTGGACTATCAAAGAAGAGCCCCACCTGTCCCGGACTCCTATCACAAAACAGAAATAAACAGTCTGCAATTAGAGAAACAACAATCTACAGCAGCCAAGAATTATCCAACCAACACACCTCCTGGCCTCCAATACAGACAGGGCGGGCTCTTGACCGGTCTGGAGGGTCTAGAGGAAAGAAAATTAGCAGGTAAGATCTAATTTCACCTTCCTCAGCGACCCTCCAGACCGGTCAAGACGCGTGGGACGTACCAGAGCAGTAACTAACTTACGGGAGGGACCTACTAAGGCCAGAGGTCAAAACTGCTGCCCCAAAGCGCACCTCGTCCTTTGCATGCACAGGAATCCTATAATGCTTCACAAAGGAATGCAACGAAAACCAAACCGCAGCCCAACAAATATCTAACAGAGAAATCATACTATTCTCCGCCCACGAGGCTGCCATTCCCCTAGTGGAATGAGCAGACCAGCCCCTAGGCACCACAGGACCCTTCACCAAGTAAGCAGATGCAACCGCCTCCTTCAACCACCGTGCTATGGTCACCTTAGGAGCCGCTGCACCCTTCTTTGGGCCACCATGAAGAACGAACAAACGGTCAGAGGCTCTGAAGTCCTGAGTTCCAGAGAGATAACAACTCAAAACTCTCCTGACATCCAGCTTGGCAATACCACGCTGCTCCGAATCTCCAGCCATATCACCCAACACTGGCAGAGAGATGACCTGATTAACATGGAACTCGGAAACCACCTTGGGCAAAAAAAGGAAAGCACCGTCCGCAACGAAACCTTTCCCTCAGAAAGGACAAAAATGGTTCCCTACAAGACAAAGCCTGAAGCTCTGAAACACTCCGTGCTGAAGTAATCGCCACCAACAAGACCGTCTTTAAAGATAAATCCTTACAAGATGCAGATACCAGCGGCACAAACGGAGGCCTGATCAAAGCATCCAAAACTAGCTTCAAATCCCACGGAGGCACCATCCGTCACTGAGGTGGACGCAGCAACTTAACACCCTTCAAAAAACGCACTACCTCAGGCACAGACGCGAAGGACTTTCACTGAAGCTTCCCACGAAAACATGACAAAGCTGCCACCTGAACCTTCAGTGTAGACAAGGCCAGACCCCTATCAACACCATCGTGCAAAAATTCCAAAACTTCCGCCACCGAAGAGCGAAACGGCCGAACTCGATGGTCTTCACACCAGTGCTCAAAGATTCTCCAAACCCGGACATACGCCAAGGAAGTGGATCGTCTACGGCAACTCAACATCGTAGCAAAGCCACTGGACGAAAGCCCCTTCTTCTTCAACTTGTGCCGCTCAAGAGCCAAGCCATAAGCGAAAACCGAGCCGGAACCGGCATGATTATCGGGCTTTGACACAGAACTGATCCCAACAAAGGCAGGGCCGCCGCCCCTGCCAACCGCACCAGGTCTCCATACCATGGTCGATGCTGCCAATCCGGAGCTACCAGAATCACCCGACCGAAGTGATGTTCGATGCGCTATATTACTCGACCGACTAACAGCCATGGAGGAAACACATACAGTCACTCCCGAGGCCAAGGCAACAGAAGAGCGTCGATTCCCTCCGCTCAAGGGTCTCTTCAGCGACTGAAAAAACAAAAAATCTCTGAACTTGCGCATAGCGAGCCGTTGCCCTAAGATCACCGAAAGTCCCCAGACCGACACAACTCACTGGAACACTGACCGAAGAAAAGACCACTCTCTGGGATCTAGAGTGTGCCTGCTGAGATAATCTGCATCTATGTGACCTACCCCGGCCACATGCGCTGCCAAGAGAGCCTGAAGATGAGTTCAACTGCGCCGCCAAGGCTCTTCGTCCCCCCTTGACGGTTGACATATGCTACTGCCATGGCATTGTCACAGAGCACTCGGACTGCCTTGTGGCGAACCACCGACGTCAAGGCCTGGAGCACCACCCGAATGGTCCGAGTTTCCAGCCGGTTGATGGACCACTCTGCTTCTGCCCGAGACCACCGGCCTTGAGCTACCTGACCGAGACAATGTGCCCCCCAACCTTGCAGACTGGCATCCGTGACCATTACCAGCCCCTGTGGGGACTCCAACGGCATTCCTGTTCCCAAATTGCGCGGGTTGAGCACCAGCGGAGACTGAGACGAGGGGCCACCGACAGCGGACAACACATTTCCAAGTCCTGCGACAGAGGGGACCAATGACTGAACAGAGCTGACTGTACCTGACGCATGTGCGCCCTGGCCCACGGAACTACCTCTATGGTCGCCGCCATCAGGCCCAGGACCTGACGATAAGTACGGGCCGTCGGCGCCTTCTCTGCAAGGAACCGACAAATCGGACCCTGTAACTTGGAACCAAAAGGCTGCACGAAGGAAAGTGAAGATAAGCTTCCGTCAAATCCAGGGAAGTGAGAAACTCTCCTTTCCGGACCGCACCAGTGACCGACCGCAACGTCTCCATCCGGAAAGAGGGCACCTTGAGTGCCGCATTGACCCTTTTGAAATCTAAAATGGGACGAAAAGTGTCCTCTTTCTTGTGGACCACAAAATAGATCAAATAGCACCCTGAGCGTTGCTGATCTGAAGGAACAGGAACCACGGCTCCCAATGCGAGCAGCCACCGCAGAGTGTCCCTCACTGCTGCCCTCTTGCTCCAAGACCGACAGAGGGATTCCAGAAACACTTCGGGAGAACAGCGCATATCCGCCTCGAAACACCTTGAGAACCCACTGATCTGACCTGATTTGGGCCCAGCTCTGGTAAAACAGACTCAGCCGAGCCCCAACATGCACCAGAGCCTGAGCCCGCACACCTTCATTGGGAATTGCGGCGTGAATACTAACCTCCTACGGAAAAGCCACGCCCTCCGCGACGATTCTCACGAAAGAACTGTGCGCGCTGGAAAAACCGACCCCTAGAGGTCCTACTACTATTAAACATTTCTATAGCACTACTAGACTTATACAGCGCTGTCCAAATTAACATGAAAAGACAGTCCCTGCTCAACAGAGCTCACAATCTAAATTGGACAGACAAACAGACAGCTAGGGGTAGGTCCCACTCGATCTGCCCGGCCTATACCGCTGAGCCTCCCTAAACCGTCCCCGAGAGGAACTAGTTCTGGCCCCTGCCTTGAACCGAAAATCTGGAAGCCATAGAACCTTGGTATCACTAAGACCTCACACTAACTTGTCCAAATCTTCTCCAAAGAGCATAGCTCCCTTAAGTGGCAGAGACCCACAACCATAGCCATATTTTTTGTCTGAAGTAGGCAACAAATCATAAAAGCCTCAGACAAAAAGGATGAACCCATGTCCAAGTCGGCTAACTCCTGACCCCCAGAAGAACCAACATCTACCGAATCATCCAGGAGCTTCTCGGCCCAACGAAAACATGCCCGAGCTACCAGACCCCCACAAACCGAGGCCTGCAGGGCTAGAGCCGACAAAATAAAACTACGCTTGAGAAAAGATCCCAACTTCCTATCCTGAGGATCACGGAGGGCCGTTCCTCCATCAACCGGGATAGCCGTAGCTATAATTACTGCCGTCACTACTGCATCTACCGTGGGAGCCTTAAAGGAATCCCTATCGTCCTGAGGGAGGGGATAAAGCCTCGCCATTGCCTTTGCCACCTTACACGGCAAATCCCATTCCTGACAAATCATCTCCCGGAGATCCTTGTTCATAGGGAAGGATCACGCCTGACGCTGAATGCCCTTCACCAACGGATCCTGGACAGTTTCCCCCAAAGCCACCTCAGGACCAAACTGAAGGGTGGACGACACCTGATCTATGAGTTCTGACAGCTCATCTCTATGGAAAATCCGCACTATTGAAGGATCCTCTCCAGGAATCCCCCAATCCTGCTCCTGAGAGCCGTCAATTCCATCTGACTCCCCCAGATCACTAAGCACAGCTTCTGCAGCTACAGGAGAAAAACATTGCCTGTCCTCTGACCACTCTAACCGTGGTCTCTCAGCCAAGACGGAAATAGCCCCCTCTTCCAATTAGGGGGGGGGGGGGTCCCGATCTCCAGGCCTGATACCGCGTCCAGACAAAATCTGGAGGAAAGCCCACCATTCCTGGACCGTCATTAGGCCCTTTTGTGCCAAAAACGGAGGCCGCAGGCCCAAAAACAGCTGGCTCCATGGGCCGCGTCAGACTCAAGATGGCGGCTGTTCCCGCCGAAACTGTTCCCGCTGACAGCAGCCCTGCCTACGCTCCCGCTGACCCGGAGACTCCCGACACCATCGATCCCTCCGCGGTCAAGTCGGGGGGTGCCGCAGCCACCTTTATAGGTGCACCGCAAAGCTACACTGAGCACCCGGCGCCTCTACCCCTCGCCACGAGCACGCGCGACATCGGAGGAGCTGGGCCGCCATAAACCACGAGGGAAGGGAAAAGCTGTTCCGCTAACGCGCCAAACCAAAAACTCCCTCACACTGCAAAAGCACTGAAGAAAGCGCTGCTCTCTCGTTCCAGCAAGGAATCGAAACCCCCGTTCGGTCCGCTGAAAATAAAGAAATAAATGCCCTTAAAGGCACAGTACTCCAACTCTGGCAGCTGGAAATTGTAAGGCACTCAAGGCTACAATACTGAGAAAGCAGCCGAGGCACAAAGCTGCCAAGCAAAACGAAATAGAATAACTGACCTTAAAGGCACAGTACTCTAATTCTGGCAGCTGGAAATTGTAAGGCACTCAAGGCTACAATACTGAGAAAGCAGCCGAGGCACAAAGCTGCCAAGCAAAACGAAATAGAATAACTGACCTTAAAGGCACAGTAATTCTGGCATCTGGAAATTGTAAGGCACTCAAGGCTACAATACTGAGAAAGCAGCCGAGGCACAAAGCTGGCAAGCAAAATGAAATAGAATAACTGACCTTAAAGGCACAGTACTCTAATTCTGGCATCTGGAAATTGTAAGGCACTCAAGGCTACAATACTGAGAAAGCAGCCGAGGCACAAAACTGCCAAGCAAACAGAAATAGAGAGCAGCACAGGGGGAGGGACCCAAACATAGGTGTAACACCCCAGGGGGAAAAACTGGGCCCCACCAGACCCAGGGCCCCAAAGCACTTCTTTTTTTTTTTTTTTTTTTTTTTTTACACACACGTACAGGGTACTGCAACAGAATAAAGTTTGGAAGGAAAAAATCCTACGACCCAATGACAAACTACCTCACCAGATTATTGGAGACTGCACAGGCTGTCAACTGCTACCTCTGCTGAGACTGAGAAAATACTGGCTAGTGGAGGTTCTGCACAGGTTATATATACAGGCTTCAAAAGCTTAGTGTTTTCTCAGTCTCCCTCTGCTGGTAGGAGGACATAACCCACGCGTCTTGACCGGTCTGGAGGGTCGCTGAGGAAAGGAGGGACCTGGCACCACCAGGTTTGCACTTGCTCAAAAGAGCCCTCAACCCCAGGCACTCAACAAAACCTAAAAATTAGGCTTGGAGGCCTAGCCAGAGCTGCTGCTGTGTGTGACCACCACCTGCTGAGATAGAGAACATACTGAGGAGTTTCCGGCAGCACATGACCACATATAGGGAGGCAAAAGTTTGCTCTCTATCTCCACCTGCTGGTAGATGGACACAACCCACCAGTCTATGGATTGATCAGCTTGATGATATGGAAGGGCAGGACTCAGGGAGAGGGGAATTGCTGGATAGGGATGAATGGAGGGGACAGATGGGCATGGATGGATATGGATTGCAGGACAGGCCTCAGGCAGAGAGGGGAAATGCTGGATAGGGAAAAATGGAGGGGCCAGGTGACAGAGGAGCATGGATGGACATGGATTGGAAGGGCAGGACTCAGGGAGAGGGGAATTGCTGGATAGGGATGAATGGAGGGGACAGATGGGCATGGATGGATATGGATTGCAGGACAGGCCTCAGGCAGAGAGGGGAAATGCTGGATAGGGAAAAATGGAGGGGCCAGGTGACAGAGGAGCATGGATGGACATGGATTGGAAGGGCAGGACTCAGGGAGAGGGGAATTGCTGGATAGGGATGAATGGAGGGGACAGATGGGCATGGATGGATATGGATTGCAGAACAGGCCTCAGGCAGAGAGGGGAAATGCTGGATAGGGAAAAATGGAGGGGCCAGGTGACAGAGGAGCATGAATGGACAAGGATTGGAAGGGCAGGACTCAGGGAGAGGGGAATTGCTGGATAGGGATGAATGGAGGGGACAGATGGGCATGGATGGATATGGATTGAAGGACAGGCCTCAGGCAGAGAGGGGAAATGCTGGATAGGGAAAAATGGAGGGGCCAGGTGACAGAGGAGCATGGATGGACATGGATTGGAAGGGCAGGACTCAGGGAGAGGGGAATTGCTGGATAGGGATGAATGGAGGGGACAGATGGGCATGGATGGATATGGATTGCAGGGCAGGCCTCAGGCAGAGAGGGGAAATGCTGGATAGGGATGAATGGAGGGGGCAGGTGACAGAGAAACATGGATGGCCATGGATTGGGAGGGCAGGGCTCAGGGAGATAGGGGAATTGCTGGAAAAGGATGAATGGAGGGGGCAGGGGACAGATGGCCATGGATTGGGAGGGCACGGCTCACACTCTCTCTCTCATATACAATGTCTTTCTGACTCTCCCTCTCACACACTCTGTCTCACACTGTATCACATTCACTCTCTATGTGCCACACAGTCACTCACACACTCGCTTGGTCTCATACACTCACTCTCACAGAGAATCTGTGTCTCACACACACTCTCTCTCTCGCCCACACACACACACTCTCTCTCACACTGTGTCTCACATACACACTTGCACACACTCTCATTCTCACACACACACTCTCTCACAAACACACTCACACCCAGACTCACTTTCTCTCTCACACACTCACACTTTCACTCTGACTCTCAAACAGTCACTCTCACATACACTCTCCCAAACATACACACTCCAAGGAAAACCTTGCTAGCGCCCGTTTCATTTGTGTCAGAAACGGGCCTTTTTTACTAGTGTATACTAAGACATAGCAATAAAAGCAAATTAATTTACTGACATTCCTCAGCTAAAATTAAATGCTGGGATGTGCCACAGATATTAAAGAACTTCCAGCTTTAAATAAAAAGTAAAACCTAGGAGACGTGACCAATGCATCCTTATGTATGTTTCTGAAAAAAAATATATAAAAGTTGAATTCTTGAGTGATGCGATTCTCTGAGCATCGACACAGAAAAGAAACTTATTGCCATTACAAAGACCATCTAATCTTCACTGTGAAATCCCATAAATATCTGAAGGGATGTGATAGAAAGTTAAACAGTTTTTCAGGGTTGAAGGGGAGGGAGGGGGTTAGGGAGGGATAGGGAAATGATAGGGGGCAAGATTGATCCCACCACCTGTGACAGGCAGGCGAAAAGTTAAATTGGGGACAATATAGAGAGGAACAAGGTTGGAGGGTATTGTATTTTGAGATATGTGTGTAATTAACAAGATGTGTTAATGTTTTGAGACCTGTGTGTAATTAACAAGATGTGTCAATGTTGGCTATATAAGTTAATTGGACAGTCAATATGTTGAGACTTTGAGAAGAAATGGAAACATAAGTGGATGTATATTGTATGGTCTTATTGATACAAATGTTTAAAGATATTTCAAAAGACTCAATAAAAATTTAAACAGTTTTATTAAATAGATTTTTTTGGACTGGCTTTTGGGGTCATCTCTTCAGACTAAAGACATTCTGAATATTTGTGTCATAGCTACGGAGCCCATGTTGACACTGCCTTTGATTCATTTTATTATCTCTCTTGTTCTCTTAAGGTATGAATGTCTGTCCTATAACCAAATGGCATGCTTTTCTTGACCCTTGGTTTTTATTGGTTATGTACACCACATACATTCATACCTTAAGAGAACAAGAGAGAGAATAAAATGAATCAAAGGCAGTGTCAACATGGGCTCCATAGCTATGACACAAATATTCAGAAACTGTCAGTGGTTGTTTAATTCACTCCTTAACCCCGCTCAAGAAACCATTCCCAGGGTGAATCGGGGGAGGAGGCCAAGAGGCATATTTTCAAAGCACTTAGACTGACAAAGTTACATGGGAACCTATGGAACTTTGTAAGTCTAAGTGCTTTGAAAATGAGCCCCCAAGTCACAGCTCCAGAAAGAGGCCAGGTGGGTGAGGACCCGAAGTCTCAGAGTGTACAGCCCAGGGCTAGGGCAGCACTCAAGCACCCACATGTCATAGACCCAAATTCAGTTTCGTTTATTATCATCACTATTTGTAATGAACATGCTAACTTCCCTTCTTTTGTTTCATATTTTTTAAGGATACGTTAGGGACCAAACCCGGCACACCCACAACCTACCATCTAGATACTAGGCTGCACAGGACCATTAAAAGGAGTGATGTTACACATGTAGTACTTCTCAGTCACCATCCATCTGCTGGTAGGAGAGCCTATAAACACTTGTCAGGACTGGTCTGAAGAGATAAGGAATATCTATCCCAAACAAAACACCACATTTCTAATCAGACACACAGACCAGGTCAGAAATGATAACCTAATCTGAGCTCATATCAAGAGTGCCAGCTTATACTCCGATATCAAAGGTTTGACATTAATGGTATAGGTTCAGCACCTTGGCTCCCTCAGCTTAGAGGAAAACATTGCTACTGCCATTTCCTTACCGACTCTGGCTGTGTGCCCCTCGAGTGTGGATAACTTCTTCCCTCCTGCTGCATCCCAGATCTGTACAAAGCCCTTATGAGTGCCAACTGCTACTAAGTTCCCCTAAAAGAAAAGAAAAAAAGAAACATATAAAAAGACAGACTCCATTTCTTGGAAGATAACATGGAAATGTGCTGTGAATCACATATTATTCCTTTACCTCCTAAATCATTAAGTTCACAGACATAATATGAATGACACAAAAATATGCCACTATCAGGACAAAATCGTGCCCTGTCTTCTATTTGTAAACATCTCTAATTTCAAACATCATGTTAAAAATTACACAAATCAGTTTTAGCTTTGTGTAACACTGTATTTAACAAACAAAGTCAGCAAATATTGTATTCTATGACAACTGAAAGATTTTAAACTGGAGGAGGGAAGTAACCTCTCCTGCCTCTAGATATTTTTATTCCTTTTATATTAATAAATCATGCTATGGAGGAGGAGGGGAGTATAACAGCATGGTATTTAGCAAGCACTGACCCTTTCCGACCAACCAACAGATGTTACAGAGTCTCCTTCTACAGAGAGGTCGCACAACCTGGTAACCTGCAAAAGCAGAGAGCAAGACAGACCTGTTCAGAAGAGCATACCCCACCGACCACTTGCGACACAATGCAACCAAAGACCATAACGAACATTACCTGACTCTTCTTCCCCCTTTTCCTCTCCAAGTTCCCCCAACTGTACCTACCTTACATGTACCTCATTCTACCACTATATCACTTCATTCATAGCATGTATTTGTTCAGACCGTAATCGGCTAACGCCGTTAACGGTGATATGTAAGCCACATTGATCCTGCAAAAGGTGGGAAAATGTGGGATACAAATGTAACAAACAAACAAACAAATAAATAAATAAATAAAAATGGGTCTCTTTGCCAAAGCAGCCATGAAGAGGTGACGCAATGTTACCTGGCTGGTGCAGGCACTCCACAGGTAAACACAGGTGCCCAAACCCACACTGAGGACATTGAGGGAGGACCAGTCCACCAAGTTTAGGTAAAAATCATCTTGCAGTTCAGGAGCATCAAGGACTTTAAAGGGAATTTTGGAGATTTTTCTGGTTGGTTTTCGAGGTGACCTCAGCAGCTTCTGACTGTTTCCAGAAATAGACAAAATATTTCCCATGTTACAAATGCTGAGTATAGACAATCAGAGGTTAACCTTGCATGTCCATGGCTAACTGAGCAGTGCCTTGAATTTATTATTATACTCTAAGATACTGACAGTACAGAATGAATTGTTAAGCTCTACAGGGTGAGGAAAAAAGCAGTTACTCACCTGTAGCAGATGTTATCCAAGGACAACAGACCAGGTATTCTCATAGCTGGGTGACGTCATCTGATGGAGCTCGATGCAAACGCTGACTAGCAAGATCAAGAACTTTGTAGCAGTGCTGGTGCGAGCGCAGGTCCCTCGATCACTGTAAAAAGCTAAAGAATTCAACTCCAAGGGGAGGTGGGAGGGTACGTGAGAATACTTGGCCTGCTGTCCTCAGAGAACATCTGCTAGAGGTGAGTAACTTTGCTTTCTCCGAGGACAAGCAAGCCGTTGTATTCTCACAGCTGGGAATCCCTAGCTTACGAGGCTCACCAAAAATAAGAAAGCAAGGACAACAGGGACTCGAAAGGTCAAGGCCTGCTATTCAATCAACCTGAAACAATTTGTTTACTAGTTGTGGAGGTGCCTCGGCTTGTACAGGATGATGAGGATCATGGTTCCCCAATCTTGCTTGACTTTCAGCAGTCTTCTCTATGAGAGGTATGGGAGGATACGCATACAGAAGACCCTCCCCCCAATGTAGGAGAAAGGTATCTGACGCTAGTCTGCTGTTCAACCAGACTTGCAACAGAACTGAGGGACTTTGTTACTGAGATGAGTGGCAAAAAGATCCACAGAGGGGTGCCCCACTCTCAGAAGATCTTTCAAGATTTTTATTTATTTATTTATTGCATTTGTATCCCACGTTTTCCCACCTTTTTGCGGGTTCAGTGTGGCTTACAATAAGAAATGAATGATGGAAGTACAATTTGTTACAAATTGGTTATGGATTACATTGTGCAGAATTATGCGAGACAATCGAAGTGTCGTTAAGGAATGCAACAATGGAACACAAACATTGAACATTGGAAGGAGACAATGGGAGCTTAAAGGGCAGTACTAAGGCATAAAGACATACGATATACATATTTCTGTGAGTAAAGGTATGAGTGATGTGAGATTATGGGGAATGAGAGTTCAGAAGTGGATGTATGGTGCATTAATGAACAGTAAGTGTGGACTTTATGTGTTTTGGCTCTTTCCGTAAGTTTTTTCAAAAAGATGGGTCTTCAATAATCTGCGGAAGGAAGCTTGCTCGTGGATCGTTCTTAAGTTGCGTGACAGTGTATTCCAAAACTGCGTGCTCATGTGAGAAAAGGTTGACGCATGTAGCGTCTTGTATTTCAAGCCCTTGCAGTTGGGGAAGTGGAGGTTGAGGAAAGTTCGGGATGATCTTTTGGCGTTTCTGGGTGGTAAGTCTATTAACTCATAAGGTTGCATCACCCTACTCAGTCTGTCCACTGGGCTGTTTTCCTTGCCAGCCAGGTACATGGTCCATTCTGTGAAGAACAGCCCACTGCCACCTGACACAAGGGGTAGGATCCCATACCCCCCTTGCTTGTTCACACAGTACATCACAACCTAGCTGTCCATTTGGATGAGTACAATTTGGTTCTGCAACCAATATCTGAAAGCCTTTAGAGTGCTCCATATGGCCCTTAGTTCTGAAGCCCATTTACATGAGCTCCTCATTTGAGGTTGTATGTATCTGTTGTCAACACCTTCCGAGGGGGTGGAATTTGGAATGGTAGTCCCACGGTCAAATTTGGCTGAATTGTCCACCAGAGTAAGGACTGACCTAGCTCTGGGGGAATTCGGATAACATCCACTAAGTTCCCTGTGGCCCGAGACCACTGGGAAGCTAGATTCCATTAGGTCCCTCTCACATGGAGGCATGACATGCACTGTGGAGGCTATGTGGCCTAGTAACCTCAACATCTATCGAGCTGTGACCTGATGGCTGCTGTGGACCTCTGAGGCAAGCGCAATTAAGGCATCCGCGCTCACTAGGGGCAGGGAGGCCCAAGCTTAAACTGTATCGAGCAGGGCTCCTATGTATTCCAATTGCTGTACTGGGTGCAGGTGGGACTTTGAGTAGTTTATAACAAACCCCAATAGCTCTAGCACCCAAATAGTCCTCTGTATGGACTCCTGAATCCCTTCCTGTGACATGCTCTTGTCCAGCCAATTGTCCAGGTTGGGAAACACACTCTCAATCTGCGTAACAATGCCACAACTACTGCTAGGCATTTGGTAAAGACCCTGGGCGCTGACGCAAGGCTAAAAGGCAGAATGTGATACTGGTAGTGGTGTCTCCCTACTCGAAATCTGAGTTAGAGATACTTCCTGTGATTGGGAAATGTGATTATAGGCAACCTTCAAGTCCAGAGAGCACAGCCAATCTTTTTCTTGAATTGTGGGGAAAAGGGAGCCCAGGGAAATCATCCTGAACTCTTCTTTGACTAGTAATTTGTTCAGGCTCTTAGGTCTAGAATGGGACAAAACCCCTCCATCCTTTTGGGCACAAGGAAGTATCTGGAATAGAATCCCTTCCCTTCTTCCCCTGATGGAACAGGTTTCACTGCATTGGCCTGTAGAAGGCCAGAGATTTCCTTTACAAGTACCTGCTCATGCTGACGGCTCATGAATGATGCTCTTTGGAATAGCCATGGCCTTGGTGACCGCCGTCACCACCGCATCCACTGTAGGATTCTTAAAGGAGTCCCTACCCTCCTGCGGAAGAGGATAAAGCCTTAGCCACCCTACAGGCAGAATCTGGGGAGGACCACTCCTGCATGACCATCTCTCTGAGGTCTTTCTTCATGGGAAAAGTACAGGAAGACTTAAAAAATACCACAAACCAACGGATCTACCTGCTTTACCTCCCCAACTGAGGTCTCAGGAGACTCAAATTTGAGAGTAGCCACCACCTGATCAATTAATTCCAACAACTCATCTCTATGAAAGATCCTCACTACTGAGGGGTCCTCACCTAGTAAGGAACCCTCCTCCTCTGGACAGATGCTCAAAAGAACTTCGTCCCCAAGATCACTGCTTTTCCGAGTGCTGGAAGGACAAAATCTCAGGATCCTCTGAACAATCCAGACGTGGACGCTTGGGTACTAAGTGACCTACCCCCTTAGGAAGGTCTGCCTGCTGTGAACCTGCCTTCCACGCCTGAAACATTGACCAGATAAAATCAGGAGGAAAACCCATCCCTCCTGCGTGCTCAGGAGAGCAGCCGACATTCTGACCCGTAAAATCCTGTACAGACAGAGGCGAAGCGGCAGGGTGGGAAGAATCCAAGATGGCGGCGGTTCCTGCCAAAACCGGGACTGCTGCTGCACCACCCGATTGCGAGGATGCCTCCGCAGAAACCGAGCTGACCCTGGACAGCTCCGCAGACAACGCCGGAGGTGAGGGAGGAGGCAACTTTGGCTCCCCACAGAGCCTGCATTGTGCCCCCAGCGCATCTAAACCTCGTCGCGAACAGAAACGGCAAAGAAAAAGTTTCCCGGACGACATCCCTCAGGAAAGGAAAGAGGTAAGCCAAACAGAGCCCAGCACTACCCAGTACTCACTTGTCCCCACTAACTGGACTGCAGCCCTCCCGGCCAGCCCAAAACAAAACGAACTGAGAGGTTTTTTGTTTTTCCCAAGCCCGGTTGCTGATAGCTAACAAGGGCAAGGCACTCGAGGTTCCTGCAAGAGCACAAGAGCCGAGGCACAGGGCTGAATGCTCAGGAGAGGACAGCAGGGGGAGGGACCCGGCCACCGGGTGTAACACCCCAGGGGAAAATACGGAGCACCACCGGACCCACTTCCCTGAAGCACAGAGAGTCCTAGTACAAGGAGCTAACCAACACAAGAGGCCTAGAAACAACCGCTAAGCCTACCAGACCAGACTGACTGCACGTCTACCCTCTGCTGGAGACTGAGATTTACTGGCTGCTTGGGGGTTGGCACTTGGCAGGTGGCTTATACAGTGTCAAGTTTTAATGTTCTCAGTCTCCCTCTGCTGGTAGATGTGTATAACCCAAGCGTCTTGACCAGTCTGGAGGGTCGCTGAGGAATATATGACTTTTCATATTAATCATCTTTAGTCCACAATTAAAGGAGGCATATCACAAAATCCATGGAAAAGTAAGGATTAACTCTATCAATCAGGAAATAGGAGGCTAGAAAGGAGATTCCAGAATCACTACTAATACGGGGTCAATGTAATTACTGCTCTTGGTTGCACAGAAGGGGTCACAGATATCATGGAGTCCAAGAAAGAACTAAATTGTTTAGGGTCGAAAAAAACATATTTAACAGAATTTAATTTCATTACGCACTTGCAAGGAAAATTCAACCAGAAAAGGCCACCCAATTGTATAACTTTTGGGCATAATTTAAGAAACTCTTGGCGCCTCTTCTGGGTCACTTTAGACACATCCGGAAACATTCTAACTTTATAGTTCAGAAAAAGCTGATCTCTATAAAGGAAAAATTGCTTCAAGATCCAATCTCTGTCAGGTTGTAATACAAATGTCACTACCCAAGTTATCATCTTCCAGTGTCTGTTTTAAATTCAGATTCAAAATCTCAAAAGGTACTCCAGTCCCGTCATCAACTAATTGGACCGTCTCCTTTATTGTATAAGGTAACAAGTAATAAATTTTTGAGACCTGGGGATATGTTTGTTCATGTATCTTCAGAACTTCTCTTTAAGTGGAGCGATTTAAACCTGTTTGGGGAAATTTATCAATTGCAGTGTATTGGATCTCTGCTGATTTTCCAAAATTTCTATTTTATTCTGAAGATACAATTTTTCTTTTATTCACATACCTCTTGTTGCTGACAGGTGATAATGAATACGGGGAGACTTCATTCCCATCATCTGGGCTTGAACGTTTTGAGCTGAGAGAGTACTGGATGGGAGACAAAATAAAGAACTATAATAAATCAGAATAAACAGGAATATAGAATAATTTTGCTATATTAAAACTGAACATTTAAGTAGCAGATTCAAAACTTTAAATTCTGTGCAATGTAAACTTAAAATAGGAGCAAGATTAAAAGCAGGAAAGAACAGTGAAGAAAGTGTACATAGACGTCTTGAAAACTACAACAAACTGCTGCTTTAAAGCAATAATAAGCCCAGGCCGAGACAGAACCAAGTAATGTAACAAAATAAAAAGCCAAGTCATGCTGCTTACTAAGAAACTTCCCTCTCTTCTATTTTACTCTAAGTACTTAAAAAGAGAAAACTGTTCCTTTCCAGAGAATGTGCTATACTCCCCCCACAGGCCAAGAAAACTCAACCAGGAATTTAAGATTCCTCCACAATTTGTCAGGATGAAACGCTTTTGCTCAAAAATATTCCTGCCTTTTGTCTTCCTCCCATCATTATTTGGGTTTTGTTGGGGGTAACGGCATTGACAGGAGTACAAGATAAATCTTAAATCCCTCCTGCTCCACTCTATGTCCTCTTCTTCCCATCATACAAGAGTAGTTAGGGTACAGGGTCATGGACTTAACCCTAGAACGCATGACGTTAAAAATATACATATTAACGTCATCATGCACATAATGTAGAAAAACACACTTAACTTTCACAAGTTTATTTCAAAATTGCTCAATAAAATATGAATAGTGGACAACATTTTAATTATAATTTTTCACAGAAAACACCAAAAATTCTTTTTTTTTTTCCAAATTTCACGCAAAGACATGAAAACACACAAAAATGCATAGAAATCTATAGCAAACTAGCTGCAGCTACATTTTTATTCTAACTTTCTTTTCTATTATATTATATTATATATATATATATATATATATATATATCTATTATATTATATTATATTATATTATATTATATATTATATTATATTATATTATATTATATATTATAAATGACCTAGAGATGGGAATAACTAGTGAGGTAATTAAATTCGCCGATGACACAAAATTATTCAGGGTCGTCAAGTCGCAGGAGGAATGTGAACGATTACAGGAGGACCTTGCGAGACTGGGAGAATGGGCGTGCAAGTGGCAGATGAAGTTCAATGTTGACAAGTGCAAAGTGATGCATGTGGGTAAGAGGAACCCGAATTATAGCTACGTCTTGCAAGGTTCCGCGTTAGGAGTTACGGATCAAGAAAGGGATCTGGGTGTCGTCGTCGATGATACGCTGAAACCTTCTGCTCAGTGTGCTGCTGCGGCTAGGAAAGCGAATAGAATGTTGGGTGTTATTAAGAAGGGTATGGAGTCCAGGTGTGCGGATGTTATAATGCCGTTGTATCGCTCCATGGTGCGACCGCACCTGGAGTATTGTGTTCAGTACTGGTCTCCGTATCTCAAAAAAGATATAGTAGAATTGGAAAAGGTACAGCGAAGGGCGACGAAAATGATAGTGGGGATGGGACGACTTTCCTATGAAGAGAGGCTGAGAAGGCTAGGACTTTTCAGCTTGGAGAAGAGACGGCTGAGGGGAGATATGATAGAAGTGTATAAAATAATGAGTGGAATGGATCGGGTGGATGTGAAGCGACTGTTCACGCTATCCAAAAATACTAGGACTAGAGGGCATGAGTTGAAGCTACAGTGTGGTAAATTTAAAACGAATCGGAGAAAATTTTTCTTCACCCAACGTGTAATTAGACTCTGGAATTCATTGCCGGAGAACGTGGTACGGGCGGTTAGCTTGACGGAGTTTAAAAAGGGGTTAGATAGATTCCTAAAGGACAAGTCCATAGACCGCTATTAAATGGACTGGAAAAATTCCTCATTTTTAGGTATAACTTGTCTGGAATGTTTTTACGTTTGGGGAGCGTGCCAGGTGCCCTTGACCTGGATTGGCCACTGTCGGTGACAGGATGCTGGGCTAGATGGACCTTTGGTCTTTCCCAGTATGGCACTACTTATGTACTTATGTACTTATGACATGTTATTTTTTCAGAAGAGTGTTCTTTGCAAACAGTTTCCTTACAAGTGGAACAATATCGCTCAGTTTTCCTCTCTATGTTTCTTGGACACATGAAACAACGCTTTCGTTTTCTTTCTCCTGGCTCTGGAGTAATCTGAAACTGTACGCCACACCGTTTCATTGCTTCTTTAGTTTTCTTTGGCAAGCATTTCAAGTCGCTTCGCTCTATCATCTGAGGTATTACAAGTTCATGACAAAGGTCCTTCAAGAATAAGCGTCTCCTGTCCTTCCTCTGTGCATGAAATTCAGGATGAGTTTCTGTATAAATAATGAATGAATTTAGGGCTGCTACATCAAGCATATTTGAAAATAGTACTACAGGCCATCGTTTTGTTTGCCTCTTACACGAATATTCTCCCACCATCTCATCCATTTTATCTACACCTCCTTTTGTTGCATTGTAATGCAGGATGATTTCTGGTTTCAATTTTTGGTTATTGCTGTCAACACTGCAATCGTGATGCATGGTACTGAGTAAAATTACAGATTTCTCCTTCTTTGCCTTGTAAGATACCAAAGTCGCTTTGTTATTGAATCCAAAGACACTCTCATAAAGTGCTCGCTGACGATTGTGTTTGAGTGCTGCTGGAATTTCTCGTCTGTTTTGCTTTATAGTACCAACAAGTGTAATAGCTTTTGCAAGCAGAAAATTGCCTAGTTCAACATTGGTGAAATAATTGTCCATGGTGATGTTTCTACCTGAATTGAATATTGGAACAGCAAGAGTTTTGACTATTTCAGACCCCAGATCCTTCTGTACTAGTGCACCAACCTCTTTGCCACAGTAGATTACGCCATTTATGCCATAATAATTTGCAGAATCACACATCCAGAAGATTTTTATACCGTACTTGGCTGGCTTGCTGGGCATGTATTGTATGAATTTGCAGCGTCCTCTGAACGGTACAAGTTGCTCATCTACAGTAACATTAGTACTAGGATTGTAAAGTTTTGTGCAATTTTTGATAAATATGTTCCAGATATAACTGATAGGGGCTAATTTGTCTGTTTCAAACCTCGCTGCACGAGTTCGCTTATCATCAAAGCGAATGATCCTTCTAATTTCCTCATATCTGCCCACTGACATTGTCGCCTTATAGTGTGGATCAGAAAGTGGGTCCAGAAATAATTCTCGTATTGGGACATCATACGATTTTTGACTCCCTGCCAGCAGGAAAAGTCCAATATATGCATAAAGTTCCTCTTTTGAGATATTTTTCCAGGAGTTATTTTTTGCTGAAGCGATACGTCTTCCTTCTAGGTTTGAACATAATAGGACCTCTTCTGCAATATTGTCAGAAAAATAAGTACAGAATACATCTTTAGGGGTAAAGTAACTGGGACTTCCCACAGCTCCTTGAGCCTGTCTCACAATATTGTGTATTGGAGTACGTCCGACTAATGTAGGATTACTGTCCCAAAAAACATTCGTTTTGGATGTTCTACTTATCACTTCTTGAGGATCCACTAGATTCACTTCTTCATCATCAGAAGAATCACTGGATGAGGATGTTTGATTAGCTGGTGGCAGATATTCTTCATCAGACAAAGATAGTTCACTTTCATCATCGCTTTGAAACATAATCGCTTCAATCTCTTGGTCAGTCAGACACTTGGAGGAAGACTGTGCCATTGCTGACTAGATGTTAGAAAATGAAACAGATTTCCTCTCAACAGCTTATCTTATCACAGGTCCTTCAGCAATTAGCTCACAGTGTATACTGTCCTCAGTGTTCAGAGGACCTGAGGTGATGTCATGGCCTTATCACTCCCTCCAAAAATCACATGACATCCTCACATGTTATTATCCACACCCTGGCCCCTCCACCAGCATTACTGAGTACAAATAAAGTAACTTGAGACACAAACACTTCTGAGAACATGATAAAAACAGCGGGGGCCTAAAAGGCCCCCAATTCGTACAGATGTAGTTTTCACCAAACAAGCATTGTTACACCATAATGCCTATGAAAAAAAATTATATGAACAACTGGATATTATCAACAATGACATACTTGAGTAATACCTTGAGTTTCAAAATTCTAACTAAAGTAATTTTGCAGATAATAGCAAAAATGTAAGCATGGGGGCCTAAAAGGCCCCCAATATGCGTTCTAGGGTTAATATACAAAAGTAGTCCAAAAATCTGGACTGCTCACGCTTTTCCCCTCTTGCCCCTTCTGATGCAGGAATGGCATGATGGGTTAGAGGGGAAAAGCCTGGTGCATGCCGGAAGCAGCCAGTAAGTAAGGTTGCTGTTGGTGCTGCAGCGCCAAAGACTTCTGGACAGGTCACAGACAGCAAGCAGGGCCTGGAGTGGGGGAAAGACGCCGGACCATGCGGGGAGAGAAGGGAGGGAAGGAAGGAGGCATAGCCACGAGGAGGTGGGGGGGGGGGGGGGGGGGGGCTGGGAGAGTGAAAGAGAGCAAGTGGGCAGGGCTAGGAGGGGCGATTGAGACACTGGAGTGTTTGGGGGTGGGGGGGGGGGGGGGAGGGAAGAAAATAGTCTGGATTCTCGGGTGGTCCAAATTTCTGGCATCTAGATTTCCAGACTTCTACTGTACCGCCTTTCTAGTACTCACAACCTGTTTTTTGTACCAGGGGAATTAGAGGCAAGCAGGGCCTGAAGTGGGGGAAGACGCCGGACCATGCGGGGAGAGAAGGAAGGAGGCATAGCCACGAGGAGGTGGGGGGGCTGGGGCTGGGAGAGTGAAAGAGAGCAAGTGGGCAGGGCTAGGAGGGTCAATTGAGACACTGGAGTGTTTGGGGGTGGTGGGGGGGAGGGAAGAAAATAGTCTGGATTCTCGGGTGGTCCAAATTTCTGGCATCTAGATTTCCAGACTTCTACTGTACCGCCTTTCTAGTACTCACAACCTGTTTTTGTACCAGGGGAATTAGAGGCAAGCAGGGCCTGAAGTGGGGGAAGACGCCGGACCATGCGGGGAGAGAAGGAAGGAGGCATAGCCACGAGGAGGTGGGGGGGCTGGGGCTGGGAGAGTGAAAGAGAGCAAGTGGGCAGGGCTAGGAGGGGCAATTGAGACACTGGAGTGTTTGGGGGTGGGGGGGAGGGAAGAAAATAGTCTGGATTCTCGGGTGGTCCAAATTCCTGGCATCTAGATTTCCAGACTTCTACTGTACCGCCTTTCTAGTACTCACAACCTGTTTTTGTACCAGGGGCAAGGAGAAATTAGATCTTACCTGCTAATTTGCTTTCCTTTAGTCCCTCCGGACCGGACCAGGATTGGACTGTTGGGTTGTGCCCGCCTACCAGCAGGTGGAGACTGAGAAAAACTCTGACTCTAGAGAGCCAATAGGAGCCCTGGCCATGTGACCTTAGCTTCAGTATTTGAATAACAAAGCAGGAAAGAAAGAAAGAACTTCTGTGCCATATGGAATCCTAGCAGCCACAAATTCCTCGGCAAAACCGAGTACTAAAGCTCACCAGCAACTCTCACCAGAGAAGTGGCATGACCCATTCATATTAGAGCTCACCAGCATCTCTCACCAGAGAAGTAGTATGACTCACTTAAGGTTTCATATATATTCCATCAACTGAGCTCACCAGCAACTCTCACCAAAGAAGTGGTATGACCCATTAAGGTTTTATATATATATATATTCCAGCAACTGAGCTCACCAGCAACCACCAGAGAAGTGGTATGGACCACGCAAAGTCTTTTTTTTTTTTTTTTTTAATATATATATATACAGTATCATCTGTTTGTTTGTTTGTTTTTTTTTTTTTTTTTTTTTTGAAACATTCCACTTCCAAACTTAATAAAAGAATCTAAAGAGTTGATAGAACATGGGAGGGGCCTGGTCCGGTCCGGAGGGACTAAAGGAAAGCAAATTAGCAGGTAAGATCTAATTTCTCCTTCCTTAGCGTCCCTCCGGACCGGACCAGGATTGGACTGTTGGAAAGTACCAAAGCAGTAATCTTATGGAAGGGACAGACATTGAGAATGCGGTAGAGTCCCTGAAAACACCCAAACTAGGATGAATACGAAGCCAAAAGCTTGACGATCCAAGAACCGCCAATAAACTAAATAGAATAACTACAAAGCAAAAAAGCTGAAAAGTCCAAGCGACGCTGAACATTGTCCCCTACCAAGTGGCCGCTATATAATGTCCACCTTCTGCACTATCAGTGCAGCGCAAAGGACAGAGAGACTCGAGAAAAACAAAAAAACGACTGAAAGAAAGATGGCAAAGGTAGAAGCAGAGCCGCCTGTAAACAAAAAACTGCAATGAATCTACCTCAGCTGAGAAAGTGGAAACCGAAATCCTGAAGTACAATACTTCCGATATCGTAGACTATTGCTGACCTAGCAACAGATTGGAAGTATGTAAAGCCTGTCAGTGAGAAAGTACCTGATCACTAGAAGCTAAATAGGTAAAAACAAGAATGCAGTTAAATACTATGCAGAAGAAGGTACCTAAATCCCTGCTGCAAACTAGACTGAAGGTGCAAATAAACTGACAGCCGCTGCAGTTACCCAACATGAAGAAAACATATCTCAGAGCGCAATTCAAATGAGAGAGAAAGAATCATCTGTAGCTGTTGCCTCTGCAAGCAGATCACCTGAGACTCTTGTCGTAAACCCCAATTAGTGAAAACGGGAATAAATCAACAGTAGACACTTGTTAGTACCTTTCATCTGTTAGATACATATAGAAGTCCATAAAACACTACACAGTTCCAGGAATAACATGTATAGAATGTTTGTACGTTTAGGAATCTAGCCAGGTACTCATGGTCTGGATTGGCCGTCGACCGAAAGGTGGGCTCGATAGGACCTTTGAGCTTTTCCCAGTGTGGAATTACATATGTACTTATGTAGTAGAACTATAAATATACATATATATTTTCACAGATGCAGCCATCAAAAAACTGCTCACTGTGTATATGCTCCCGGCATACTTGCAGGAAGAATGCTCAATCTCAACCACCAGACCCAAGTGCTGCACTAGTGAGAATACAGAGGCCAACTGAGCGGAGGGAATCCCATCCGAGATAAATATCTGGATACGAGAGGGCATCTATCTCTGCCGCTGACAAGTCTTTTTAGCAAGAGAGTAAGCGAGGCACATGGAAGGTCAGAGCGAAAAGAAATAGTTCTAGAACTGGGACCTCCCCTTAAAGTATCCACTGAGAACTGCCAGAATTTTTTTTTTCCAATGGTCACGAAATTGACGGAGTGAAAAGCTGCCAAAAAAGACTACCGAGACTCCAAAGAGAATGAAGAAAAAATTCCTTCTTGGGAGTTAGAAAGTAAAATTTTACTCTGCAAAATAGAGCAAGTTAATGGCCGAAGGCCCAAGAACATCCAGAGAAAACAAAGTGGGACGCTTGTAGAGAAGACAAAAACAGTCTGCGCCAACTTGACTAAACAACGAGAGAAAAAATAGAGACATGCTACGAAATCTAATGAGATCACACAAGAGCTCAAAAGAGAGATCAAATGAGAGACCTGGCTACATGCACCCCGTAACCTAGAGTGTGCCCGAAATGCACCACCCGTTGCTTGACCTGACAACTCTGCCAATAAGACTGTCTGTAATGAACCAGACATCTAGGAAAGGATGAAACGAGGAGACGTTGTTTCACGAGCGCCGCTGCTACTACGACCATAACTTAAGAAAAAGGTGCGAGGAGCCGACGCAAGACCGAAGAGCAGGGCAAGAAAACTGGTAATGAGGACCTTCTCATCATCCTCGTATCGTGGACATTACTCCTCCTATACTGAGATGTACTAAGATCTACCGACCCACACCCATAAGAAATGAATGTGGTACTTGCAACCTGGATTGACCACAACTGAGGACAGGATGCTGGGCTTAATGGACTCTTAGACTTTTTCCCCGTATGACAATACTCATATACTAAGCAAAAATGCAAAGGAAGTGAAAGAATCCCCTTCCAATTGAAAGGAAGGTCTGGAGTGAGGACGAATAGAATGAAAATGAAAGGATCACCATATGTTGAGCGTGGACTGAGACACATTGGCCTTTAATTTTACCGGATCTCCCCAAACCTTGTATCATGTCATGCCTCCTTCCTCACTGAGAGTACAGAGATGAACAGACGCACACTCACGAGATATAAATGTGGTATTTGCAATCTGGATTGACCCCATCTGAAAACAGGATGGGGACTCTTGGCTTTTCCCATTATGGCAACACTTATGCCCTTATGGCAAAAAATGCACAGAAAATGAGTGAATCTCCTTCCAAGAGAAAAAAACTCTGGAGAGAGGAAGAATAAAATGAAAATGAAATGGAATAGACTTGGAAAATACCTATTACGGAAAAGGTGGTGAATTTGTGCCACAGGAGACAAGACTGTACCTGACGTCAAGAAAGCTTGAAACAAGACCCTAAAATCTGTAAGGAAGAGAAAGGGATAGCAGATGTTATGGATGGTCATACTGGACAAAACCAGAATGTTTACCATGTGCCCATGCTGAACAGATAGTGGAAACAAAAATACAAGTAGATGGCGTGAGGACCTCCCACTATCCTTAAGTGGGAGAAAATGCAAATTGACCGGATAACTTTACTCCCTAAGTGGACATATATCTTGTAAGTCCTAGAAGAAAACTAAGATAACACATGAGAAACTCCAAGACAGTTGGAAAGTAGAGAAGACGTGAATAAAACATGCCTTCTAAAGCAGCTGAGAAAACTGGGTGCTCGGTAGACAGGACTGAGTCTCCTAGAATATGAGAACCATCTGAACCATGTAGCCTAGGCAGCTGTCATCTGCTATGCCAAAGAGAACGCATAGCCATGAAAGAAAATTGCTAAAAGGAAGTAAGACCTTATGTCCAGAATTGCAAAGTACGCAACAATTGAGTATCAGACAATGTATTTCATTGCACATGGCATCTGAACCATATAGCCTACGCTCTAGAGAACGTTTGTTAAGATCTTAAAACACAGTATAAGAACACAGTATAGCCACGGAGGAAAATTTCCTGAAAGGAATTAAGATCTTATGTCCAGCATTGTAAAGTACCAAACAATAGACTATCCGGCAATGTAGTTCTATCCACATGGCACCTGACCCAGATAGCCTATGCCATAGAAAATGTTTGTTAAGTTCTTAAAAACACTGTATAACATCATAGCCATGAAGGGAAATGCTTGAAAGGAACTAAGATATTATGGCCAGATTTGTAAAGTACTAATCAATTGACTATTAGACAATGTAGTCCTATTCACCAGGAAATGAGAAAGACACAGAGTGACGTACACTGGACCCCCATAAAAACTGCGCTAGACAATAGCGAAGACCTTTCCTCCAAACATCACGCACAAGGGAAAGGAATAGGAAAATGGTTATTATGGAGCTGAGATACAATTTAATGCGCCCCATTGTCTAAAACAGAGAATTCCCGACTGAGCTACACTTTGAATTGGAGTCTTGCCAAGAACAAAGAAATCGCCAACTGAGCTGCACTTTAATTCACAACATTGCTAGCAACCAAAAAGTCCCCGACGGAGAAAAAAACAGATGGAAAAACAAAATGAGCGCCATTCACATCGTAGCATTTCTTTTTTTTTTTTTTTTTTTTTTTTTTAATAGCTAGAAAAATACATGTAAAAATTAATTTCAGGGAAAATATACTACCAATTGCCCCAACTACCGGAGAAACAATATCTCCTTTCCATTGCACAAACAGCCAAACACAGTAAAAGAAGAAAAACGCTGCCACGTCAAGGGAAATTGCAGCTGCATGCAAAACAATGGCAGCCAAACGCGACAAAATGAGAAGAATAAAGTTCAGGGGAGAAAACCACTGACTGGACCGACGAAGAAGCAGGAAATCCATGCCGCCGAAAAACAGATAGCCTCCGAGGCCGCACAAAACATGGTTTAGCCTCTGGTCCGAACAGGAACCGTCAATACAGCTCCCAAGCTATACAGACCCGTCCAAGAGCGAGCAAGCGCTTAACAGTTCACGCCTTTTTTTTTTTTTTTTACAACTACCGCCGCTAACAACGCCGGATAGCAGAGGAAAAATAATGAAGATAACAAAAAACTGCCGATTAAAGTCACAGACGCTGACTTTTCACTTTTTTTTTTTTTTTTTAAATAGCTCCGCCAGAAAAGAAAATAAAGACTCTTCAAACAAAATAAGACAGAAGAGCTACCTGCTCGTTATAAGCCTGGGGAAAGCAAAAACTACTTCCTTTAAATTCCTTTCATTTGAATTAATTCTTTTAATTTTCTTTTACTTGATTTAATTCTTTAAAAACAGCTGCCTATTAAAAGTGGCTGCCTCTCTCAAAGACGGTACACCTTTCCAGAGAAAGGGACGGCCCTTCCCTGCTAAGCCAGGGAGATGGGGAGGAAGGGGGGTGGACTCGAGACACCCGAGTTTAACACCCCAGAGGCTGTCAAAGAAAGAAAAGAAACCTTGTCAAGCCTCTAATTACGATTCCAGGCACAGAAGAAGTATTATAAATATATCTGTAATATCTTATAGAGAAAAAGAGAGAGAGAGACTAATGGGCTCACTTCCTACCTGCTGAGAGACTGAGAAAATACTGAAGCTAAGGTCACATGGCCAGGGCTCCTATTGGCTCTCTAGAGTCAGAGTTTTTCTCAGTCTCCACCTGCTGGTAGGCGGGCACAACCCAACAGTCCAATCCTGCTCCGGTCCGGAGGGACGCTAAGGAATAGAGGGTTAGGTGACTATCCAGTCACAAGGAGCCACAGTGGGAGCTGAATCCAGTTCCACGGGTTCTCAGCCCATTGCACTAACCATTAAGTTACTCCTCCACTCCTTGTTGTTGTACTTCCTTGTCGTCTATATAGACCATTCCAGAACTTGTGAAGTTGTGCCCATTCACCAGCACATGGAGACAGAAAACAAAGAGTTGAGAACCTTGCAGCTACAAGTGCTCAGTATTCTCTTTCACAAGCAGATAGTGACTATTGCCCATGTAGCTCCTGGAATGGTTAATGGTATAAGCTACTGGACCAGTTGGAAAGTTGATACCCAGCTAAGCTCAGTTTTTTTGGGGAAATTTGAAGAAATAGGGCCGGATTAAAATATAAATAAAACAAAACACAATTTTTACTGGAGCACAGGAGAGAGAGGAATCTGAGCTTCCTCCCCATCTCTCCTCATATCTTATTCTCCTTCCCTCTTTATTAAGGTTTTCAAAGGAGAGAAAATTATTTTAAATTTGAATATCAGAGAAGACTTCTTTCTCCAGCAGCGGTTTCTTCTCAGAAGTAGGTTGTGAGTCTTAACTTAATTTTTTATCCCTGAGGGCGCTCACAGGGATTAAGATTACAGCTCTGAGGGATTCACTGGAACAGTTTCAGACTTCCAGCCGCAGGAGGCTGCATCCCTGGTCTTGATTTTTGAAGTGTCCAATGCGCCTAAGATTATTGGCAGCTCTACTCCGAATGAGGCTCAGGCTGAGTGTGCAAAATGCTGTGGGCGTCATCAGGGAGAAGCTGGCCACTGCACCTCTTGCTTGGATGGATGTTCTTTGGTGTCTGACTACAACTAGCTCATTAAGTGCAGCCTTGAGTTTCCCTAACTGTTGGTGCTAAAGCAGCAGCCTTTGCCATGGGCTATTTCTGAATCTTGCTCAGTTTCACTTTCTGTGTTAGATCACTCTGAGCAGCGTTCTATTTCCCAGGAAATCCAAAGGGGCAATGTGGGGGCTTCAGATATGTCTTTTGACTCTCCTAGGCCTTCTGGAGTGGGGGAACCTCTGAGAGCAGAGGTACTTTTTTCCCCTGAATTTGCATAAGGGGAAGAAGGCATTCTTATTAAAGCAAGCAGGAGGATGAGGTAGGTTAAAGCTGAGATTGAATAGCTCACCAAATTTAATATGAACTATTGTAACTGTTTATTACTATTTGTTTTGTGATTTTTTTCAATAAAAAGATGTTAAATAAAGCACATAGGAGTCTCATGAGGTGCAACTTCTTCAAAACCTTTCTGCTGCAACAGAAGAGTTTAGCTTCTAAGCACAGATAACTGCAGTTAGAAGAAAGAAACTGAAATTTCAGAATGGGATTCCCAATTATGGACCATGGCCAATCTATTGCTTCTAACATAGGGCCTTTTTTTACAAAGCTGCGCTACCGATTCTCGATGTGGCAAATGAGAGGAAGCCCATTCAATTCCTATGTGCTTCCTCTCATTAGCTGCGCAGGAATCGCTAGCGAGGCTTTGTAAAAGAAACTCAAAGCTTCCCTCAGTGATCTAGAGCAGTGGTTTTCAACCCAGTCCTCAGGGACCACCTGGCCCGTCAGTTTTTCAGGATTTCCACAATAAATATGCATGAGAGAGATCTAAATGAACTGCCTTCTTGGTATGCAAATCTCTCATGCATATTCATTGTGGAAATCATGAAAACCCTACGGGCCAGGTGGTCTCTGAGGATTAGGTGGAAAACAGCTGATTTAGAGGAAGGGGAACTCTCTGTAAGTGAATGTGATGACCCCATGGTGGTTTGTCATTTTTGCAGGGAAAAGCTTCCTTCTTTTATTACTAGGTCCTTGCAAGTACTTAGTATTTTGGAAGTTTCTACTCAGGAGCAATCTAAGGGAGGCAATCCCATTTTGGCAGGTATCAAGAAGCCTTCAATAGCTTTTCCAGCCCATGAAGTGGTGCAGGCCCTTATTTTAGCCCAGTGGAATACTCCAGAAGCAGGGCTTAGAGTTGGCAGAGTAACATTCAAACTCTATGTGTTGGTTCCGGACAAAAAGAAAAAAAAAAAAAGAATTAGACAGCCTAAAATAGTCACCTTGGTTACTGTGGTTGCCAAGACTACTAGTCCATTTAAGAGAGGTTCAGCTCTCAAGGATGTGCAGGACTGGAAAGTAGAGTCTTTGCTTAAACAAGCATTTGATATCATAGTGCTAAGTTTTCAGGCAACAATATTTAGTGCCTATTTTGCCAAAGCATCTCTCCTTTGGTCCAAAAAGGTGATAGTTCTGCTCCCTTGGAGGAGGGGGATCCGTCTGAGGATATGACTTACCTCGAAGGAAATCTGGCTTACAATGCAGATATGCTTTATGATCTGATCAGCACTTCGACAAGAAGTATGGTAGTTAACAGTTACGACTTAGAAATTGGTCTGCGGATATGGCATCCAAAACTTTCCTTAGCAGACTTCCATTTAGGAGTAAATTGTTATTTGGAGATCTTGAAAAGTCGGTGAAAGACTTGGGGAAGCCCAAGACCCAGAGACTACATGAAGATCTTTCTCTTGTCATGCACTGAAAGTAGAAAAAGCTTTATTCATAAATCACAGCTAACAAAGCACCAGAGAATCCACACAGGAGTAAAGCCATTCACATGTACTGAGTATGGTAAAAGCTTCAATCAAAAGATAATCCTCACTATTCACAAAAGGAAGCATACAGGATTAACACCATTAGAATGTAGTGTGGTAAAAGTTTCTAAGCACTAGAAGGGCAGTGAACATGGTAATGCTGATGGACTCTCCACAAAAGGAAGAGTCAGAACCGTCCTGACACTGGACTGTCGAGATCCAACCAGCGGTTTCTAGAGGCCGCAGTCCAGGGTCTCTCTTTTAAGGACAGAGGTGTGACAAAAAAAAGTGGGTTTGTAAGCCTGTAAAATATTATTTCTTGAAGTGTATTTCTTTAGTTTGGCCAGCAGGTAGTGCACGTTTTATGTTTAAAGCTGTTACAGAGAAATGACTGTTCCTTCTTTAGTTTAACACAAAGAGAAAGTAACCTGTAGTGATGTGGCCAGCTGCTTTTAAAAAATGCTGTTCTGGCCTCTGATTGACCCAGGAGCTCAAATTCAGTCTGGACATACTGGATTTTTCTCCAGTCTTAGTTTAGAAGCAGAGAGAGTGGCCCAGGAGTTCAAATTCAGTCTAGACATACTGGATTTTTCTCCACTTAGTTTGAAAGTAGAGAGAAAGACTTCTTTACTGAGACCCTGTGAGCAATTATATTCTGTAACCTGTGAGCAACTATATTTCCTGTACCTCCCGGGCACTATTCAGGTAGTGATAAAATGTTTAGATAGTTTTAGAATTGATCCTTATTCAGCTACCTGTTATTTTCCATCTGTTCTTACAGTTCACTGTTCAAATCTTTTATGACAATAAACCTTTTTTAGTTTATTGACTCTGCTTGTCTGGACTGACTAAGAATCCTGGTTCTTTGTGTGTTGGGTCTGTGAGTGTTTTCTAGGAACTGTGGGACCACTGGGAGTGTGGTCCCAGTAACCTAGAAATCACAGAGGATAACTTGAGAGCATGAGACTCGCCCAGAGGCAACTGGGACTCAGTCAGTGGGAGGAGAGTACTAGTGTAGAGCACATGCCCAGGTGCAGGCAGACCCAAGCTGTGCTGGGGATAGACCCTCTAAGTGGCTTCTGGGTTAGCCCCAAGTGGGTGGCTAGGCTTTTTGTGACATCGCCCTTATAGGGGATGGGGCAAAAACAAAAGGCTATACTATATCTAAAAACTTCTTGTTGACATTGGTCTCTGAGCCACTTATTGAATTTTGATGAGTTTTAACTCCTAGTGTGCTGAGGGCGATCTTTCCTTGTCAAGCAACAGTAGTACATATCCTAGCCTTTCTTCAGGAAAGGCTTCAGAAAGGCCTAGCATTAGGTTCTTAGAAGGTCCAAGCAGCAGCTTTATCCTGTTTCAGAGGACATTTGGAAAAGTCCACTTTGACATCACATCCCAATGTGATTAATTTCTTCACAGCTGTTACTCATGTTTGTCCTCTTTGTCCTTCTTGTCCCGAGTAGAGTTTGAATACAGTACTCGAGGCACTGAGTCACTCTTGTTTGAGCCACTGGGAAGAGTGACCCTGTAGGACCTCATTCTCAAGACTTGTGCTGAGGTGATAGCCAAGAGGTACTCTGTTTCAGAATCGCAAGCATTATCTTGTACAGAGATCTTTTCTCCATTTTACGGAAGTGGGATTCTTGATTTGAACAGTACCTTTTGTTTCTTCCTTTAGTAGTATCTCCTTTACATATCAATCATGTTGTTATTCTTCCATCATTCCACAGGGAAGATGATAGAGAGGAGTTTAGACCATTACATTTGTTAAATGTTTATTGAGTCCTCAGTTAAATACCTAGATTTAACGAATTTAAGAACTTGGATAATTTGTCCTTTTTGGAGGCTTTAAGAAAGGGTCTGCAGCTTCTAGGGTTACTATTATTCACTGGATTCAGCTTCAAAGGATACTATTGTTCACTGGATTCAGATGATTTCATCAGCTTATACTGTATAAGGAAGACAGTCTTCCATAGGTTTGAGAGCTCATTCTACCAGAAGGGTGTCAACTTCTTGAGCAGAGTTGCGTTCAGTATCTCCAGTAGATATTTATAAGGTGGCTATATGGTCACCCCTTCATACGTTTGCCAAGGATTAGATTGGATGTGGCAACACAAGCTGAAGAAGACCTTTGGGCAGGGATTTCCCATCCACCTTGAGGACTCCTTTGCTACATCCCACAGGTTCTGAACTAGCCTGGTGTGGACAAAGAAGGAGAAGTTTGGACCTAGCTGATAATTTTCTCTCTTTTAGTCCTATCAGACTAGTCCAGAGTCCCACCTGGCTGCTGTACTGTAATGTTATTTCTGCTGTATAAAGAAAGGAGAAATTAGGCCTTACCTGTTAATTTGCTTTCCTTTAGTCCCTCCACCAGCCCAAACTGATGGGTTATGCACTCCAACTAGCAGATGGAGACTGAGAACTACTGACTTGAGTATACCTATAACTATGCTGTGCAGTTCCCACAGAGTCAGTAGTCAAATAGCAAAAGTAGATCTGCCCACTCTAAGTCATTACAATCTATTTCCCCTCAGTGCTTATAGCTGTAGGCTCTGATCCTACACGCCTTGTACTGCTGCTTCTTTGGATAAGAACCAAGAAACAAAACGAGAACCGAAATGCTACCAATACCTCACAGTACCCTAGGCAAGCTGCAAGAACCACAAGAACCAAAACAGAAGCTAATACCTGATTCAGGTGGGTTCTGTGCCAGTCTGGAAAGCAAATCTGGAAAGCAAATTAACAGGTAAGATTTAACTTCCCCATCCACTGCGTCCCTCCAGACTGGCACAAACTGACGGGAAGTACCAAAGCAGTAACCATTACAGGCGGGCCCCTTTGATTCCCACTTCCAAGACCCCAGCTGTATCCTGACGAGATTGCACATCTACCCGATAATGTCGTGCAAAGATATGCAGCGAGTACTACACAGCCGGTCTACAAATCTCCAGAGGCAAGATAAAAGAACTTTCCGCTCGAGAGTTTGGATGATCCCTGGTGGAATGAACCTTAAAGAATTGTGGAGCACGCTTGCCCTTAAGAACAAAAGCCACCTGGCAATCATAGCCTTAGAAGCAGCCTCACCTTTCCTATTCCTACTGATCAGGATGAACAATCTGTTTGAATGGAAAAATTCTCTAGTCCTATATAAATAGACCCTCGGCACCTTCCAACTCTGCCAAGTCATTAACCTGCCCTAAAACTGGCAAAGCCACTGTCTGATTCCTTAAGCGTGCAATCCACCAACAGCTCAAAGGGAACCAATACCAAAGTAGTTAACACCAGATTAAGATCCCAAGGAGGAACATAGTGCTGAAGCAGAGGCCAGAGTAGGTGAACACCTCTTGAGAAAAAACAGATCATGTACTAAAGAAGCCAAGGCCTTGCCCTTGATCAAGTCCTGGAAACATGCCAGCGCTGCCACATGCACCTTAAGGGAGGCCAAGGCAAGGCCTTTATTCAAGCTGTCCTGCAAGAAATCTAAAATCTGCGGCACCTAAGACTTCAAAGACACAATCTGGTGATCCCAGCACCAAGTGTAGAAAATATGCTATACACAGAAACCATCCAGAGAGAAAAAAATCTTTTCCTAGAACGTAAGAGGGTTGCAATCACTCTACCCAAATATCTTCTCTTCCTCAAGTGTTCGGGAACAGTCCTTTATGAAGATTTATTTCCTAGATGACTAGGGGCCACAGAGGAAACACATATAGGAGACCAGAGGTTGGCCACTCTTGCATCAGGGAATCCAATCTTCTCCAACCGGTAATCCCTTCTCCAACTGAGATGGAAATTTTTCTGACTATTGGTGCCCACCACGTGGAGTCCCTCAGGGTTCCCCCTTGTCACCTATTCTTTTTTTTTTTTATATGTGTTCTTTAAGATCATGGGTCTCTGCTGTTAGCTGAAATTCACTGTCTTCCTGTAAAAGCTTGCATAATATATAAACTTGCACATTTGACAAGATTCTGTATGATTTAGCTCCGGTAAGCATTTCAGAATGGATTCAAATTTGTCTAATTTGTCATTGATCTTTCCGTCCTTCAAGGGAATAAGATATAAAGGATTACTTAAGAATTAATTTGCAAGCTTCTTAAGACTGTATTATTACAGAAATTTTTTAATTGAATGATTTGTAATTTTGGCTTTTAGATTTATTTTCAAGAGATAATTCTATGTGTAGTAGTTCTTACCTTTTGTAAACTGTTCTGGACCTTTTTTGGGGATACTATGGTATATAAAATCCAGATTAGATTAGAATCGGGCAACCTTGGCATTGCAGAAAATCACCATCAGGTCCATAACTGGTAGCTCCCACTTGCTCACAATGAGGTCAAAGGCACTACTTCCCAAATCCGTCTGTAGATTGTCCACATCCGCCACGTGTGCAGCAGACAGATCTTTCAGATGTCGTTCTGCCCAGACCATAAGCAGAGCCACCTACTCTGCCAACAGGTGTCCCTTAGTGCCTCCTTGACAGTTCACATAAGCTATTGCAGTAGCATTGTCCAAGCGGACTCAAATGGCCCTCCCCTTGACAACATGCTGGAATGAGTGAAGCACCAGACAAATCACCTTCGTTTCCGGTTAGTTGATTTGACCATGAGACTCCACAGGTGTCCACCGGCTCCAAGCCACTTGGCTCAGGCAGTGAGCTCCCCTAACCCTATAGACTGGCGTCCATTGTCACAACCGTGCACTGGGGATGATCCAAGCTCCTGCCCCCGGACAGACTAAGAGACTATAACTACCACCTCAAGCTGAGCCACTCTGCACCTCCAAGCAGAAGCCACATCTCTAAAGACTGGGTCTGGGGAGACAACCGCGACAGTAGAGCTTCCAGTCGCAGTCTCATATGGGTCCTGGCTCACTATAAAACTTCCAAGGATGCCTCAATTGAGCCCAGCACCCACAGGTACTCCCTGGCCTTTAGAAAGTGAAGTGAAAGCAAGGATCACACCTAAAACTGCATCTTCCAGTTCCTCGCTTCAGGAAGAAACACCTTGCCCACTTTGCGAAGGCACCAGATGGCTCTTCGCTGGATTGAAGACCCAGCTCAAAGACACCAACATTTGCACTACCTGAGTGGTGGCACTGTTGCTCTCTTCAAAGGACTTTGACCAAATCAGACAATCATCCAGATAGGAGTGAACTAAGATCCCTTCCTTCCATAGGACCACTGCCATCACCTTTGAAAAAGTGCCGGAGCTGTAGCCAAACTGAAAGGGTGCATACAGAACTGATAATACTGCTCCAAAACTGAAAAGTAAAGGAATCTCCGATGCCCCTGTCAGATAGAAATATAGAGATAAGCCAACATCAGGTCCAAAGAAATGAGGAACTCTTCAGGCCTCAATGCTACTATGACTGACCATTAAGGATTCCATGTGAAAAGTGGGCACCTGAAGGGCACGATTTACCCTCTTCAAATCCAACACACAAAATAAAATGAATACCGATCGGTGCCCCACTCCTGGAACGGAACAGATCAATCTGTCCAGAATTTCCCTGACAGCCTTTGCTTGGCATTGGGAATGGCAGGGATACTCTACAAATGCATCTGATTGGGGGTGTGCAAACTCCAAAGCATAGCCATCAAAAATGATCTCAACAACTCATTGATCCAACGTAATATGGGTCCACCTCCAATAAAAATCTTGCAACTTTGCTCCTACTGGGACCAGAGGCTGGACTTCAACACCTTCATTGGAAACCATGACCTTAAAGAGGAGCAGCCTGGTCAGAGTCTGTCTCCACAAAACGACTACATTCTCTGGAAAAAAAACCCTTGTTGACCTCCACCGACTCTGCCAGGACATTACCACTGAGACTTCCTAAGCTGACCTCTACCAGAAGAATCCCCATCAACCACCTTAGGCCTATCCTCTACCTGCGGTCCTGAGGGTCTTTCAAGGTTATACCTCCATTCAAGGCTGTACCTCCATCCACTGTAGTCTTCTTCACTACTGGTGAGACTATGGCTTCTACCACTGTAGGCCACAAAGATTCTATATCCTTGTCAGGAACTGGACAAAACCACACCATGGAACGAGCCACCCTGAATGCAGTGTCAAGAAAATTCCACTAGGTCCAATTAATATCCCTTATATCTTGGTGCACAGGAAAGGAACATGAAGATTTTTGAATCCCCTTCAACAATGGGTTTACCTTATGCAGAGTGTCCTTAGGGTCCTCATCAAACTTCAACACCAACAAGACCTGGCTTATAAACTCCTGCAACTATGGAACACTCATACCACAAAGGCATCTTCACCTGGAGGCAAATGATCCATCTATGCATCATAAGTACATAAGTAATGCCACACTGGGAAAAGACCATAGGTCCATCGAGCCCAGCATCCTGTCCACGACAGCGGCCAATCCAGGCCAAGGGCACCTGACGAGCTTCCCAAACGTACAAACATTCTATACATATTATTCCTGGAATTGTGGATTTTTCCCAAGTCCATTTAGTAGCGGTTTATGGACTTATCCTTCAGGAAACCGTCTAACCTCTTTTTAAACTCTGCTAAGCTAACCGCCTTCACCATGTTCTCCAGCAACGAATTCCAGAGTTTAATTATGTGTTGGGTGAAGAAACATTTTTTCCAATTTGTTTTAAATTTACTACACTGTAGTTTCATCGCATGCCCCCTAGTCCTAGTATTTTTGGAAAGCGTGAACAAATGCTTCACATCCACCTGTTCCACTCCACTCAATGTTTTATATATCTCTATCATGTCTCCCCTCAGCCGTCTCTTCTCCAAGCTGAAAAGCCCTAGCCTCCTTAGTCTTTCTTCATAGGGAAGTCGTCCCATCCCCGCTACCATTTTAGTCGCCCTTCGCTGCACCTTTTCCAATTCTACTATATCTTTCTTGAGATGTGGCGACCAGAATTGAACACAATACTCAAGGTGCGGTCGCACCATGGAGCAATACAACGGCATTATAACATCCTCACACCTGTTTTCCATACCTTTCCTAATAATACCCAACATTCTATTCGCTTTCCTAGCCGCAGCAGCACACTGAGCAGAAGGTTTCAGTGTATTATCAACGATGACACCCAGATCCCTTTCTTGGTCCGTAACTCCTAACGTGGAACCTTGCATGACGTAGCTATAATTCCTCCTCACAAACATCTCCTCTATCCATCTGTTCATCCTTCCAACCCTGAGCCTCCTCAGAATGGAGGGGGGGAGGTGAGACTGCCTTGAGGAGATCCTCCTCCTCCCAGTACAACCTCTCTTGTATGGAGGGGGGCCACATCCCCCTCCCCCGCCTGTTCAACCTAACCCCCAACTGCCGAATGCAGGTGGCCTTAAACATGGCCAAAATGAACTCATGGTAAAAATCCATTCTTGGATCTCCCTGGAGTTAACCGCCCCCCGCCCCCCCCCCGGAATGAAGTCAATGGGCTCCAGCAGCGGAGGATGCTCAACACCAGACCCTGAAGACAAGATGGTGGCGGTTTCCATCAAAGTCAGGCTGCCATGTCATACACACCAGAACCACCAGCCTCAGCTACATCTCCGCAGGAATCCTTCTCCTTCTAAGGACCCCGAATAGCCACTGCCAAAGGTTCGGAATCCTTGCAACTGACACAAAATTTACAAACTCCTGCCACATTTACTCCTCGCCGCGAGTACCTAGAGCACTTCTTTAGTCTGTCCGCATTCATCACACCTCCTCCTCACTTGTGGTGCACAGAGGCTCCGAGTACTGAGGGACCCTTATCCTCAAGTCACTCAACCTCTCTGGCACCAAAAAACAGCAAGGCCTTGCAGCCGTGGCCCAAAGACACTGCAAAGGCATGACATGTTTTTTGCTTACTTTTTTTTTTTTTTTTTTAATCAGTTTGTAAAGGAGACACCACAGGCACTCAAGGTTGTCTGTTGCGAAGCAGAGAAGAACAGCCAAGGCACAAAGCAAGAAGTCTTGAAACAGATATGGGGGGAGGGACCCGGCCACCCAAGTGCGGCACTTCCGAGACAAGAGAGACTCCTGCGGGCCTCAGTCCCAGTCCAGCACAACTAAACTACCAGCTAGGCCTGAAAGGAAGTTTTGGTTTTTTTTAAATACAAAACCTCAATTTAGCTGATCCCCCCTACAGGACTAACACCTGACCAGGACTGCACAGGTTTATCATGTCCACCATCTGCAGGAGACTGAGAACCACTGACAATCTGGGGACTACACAACAGTTACAGGTGGACTCAGAAGTTGGTGAATCTCAGTCTCCATCTGCTGGTCAGAGAGCATAACCCATCAGTCTGTGCCAGTCTGGAGGGACGTAAATTACAGATTTTCTCTTGTTACAAGTTTTTCTGTTGCACAGTGGTGTTACATGTGTTATTTTTCAAAACAAATCAAATAGTCAAGGTTTTCTGCTCCTTATCTTCATTGCTTGGTCATTCAAAATAATGAGCACCTGAAGCTGCATGGTGCCCTTTAGGGTAGGGCTCACAGCTTTTTATTCTCTGTCTCCATTTGCTGGTCGATCAGCACAAACCCACTGGTTCTGGATTGGTCTGGAAGGACTAAAAAAAAAAGAAGAAAATTATCAGAGAGATCCTAATGTCTCTTTCTCACTCTCCTTTCAGTCTCTTACCCTCCTCCTATTCCTCTTGAGGATGGGAAGGAGAATGAGAGGTCTGCACGGGCTCCCTATCAGGGCAAAAAATGCTTCAGTTGTCTCCTCCCACTCCACAGCAGCTGGTCAAGACAGTGTACTTGCTCCAAGAAAAGCAGGCAAATGCATTTTCAGAATACTAGACATCTACATGGCTTACTGTAAAAAGACTTTTCTTCTCAGGGGTAGATGGTTGCAGCCTTCTATCCTCAGTCTGGGGATCTTGCACCTTTTCAATCCCTGCTCCCAGCAGCTCATTTTTCAAAAGGGCAGAGTAGGCAAGGCCATCTATTGAACACACAAGGAACACATCAGAGACCACAAACAAGACGCACTTCACCTATACAGGAAATGATCTGATTGGAGAAGTTAGGTGAGACTTGATGTAGGGGAAGGGATGAGTTTAAACCCTGGAAAATGGTATGCGCGAGTATAGATTTTGAAACCAACAGCTATTGACAAGTGATAAAAACAGTTTGAGTCCTACCTTTGCCATTGTCAGAAGTAGCATCTTTTGCTTTCCTGTTCTGACTTGGTGATTTTTCATTTTCCTGTAGAGAGGAAGAAAAAGTCCAATATTGTTCACTAAAAAATGTTATACATTGTTATGTGTAGTACAGGTCACTTTACTGGTAGTAAAATATTTTGCTCATATAACATTGGGTAATACCAAACTCATGTGAAGTGTTTTAAGGATTTTATAAATGATACTGCCTTGGAGGTTTTAAGGCACCAGCATGTGGAGTCAGTGGCACACAATTCTCACATCATATCATAGACTTTCCAGAAACTATGCCATGAAACAACTACCAGGAAAACACTTACATTTATTCTGTGGAAGTTAATGCTCCAATTGGCTCCAGCGCGGGATGGAATAAACCTGTCTCCGTGCTTACTGGGGGAAGACATAGGAGAATTGGAAGGAGTCAGAGTACGTCTCATCTCTGGTACCTGAAGTGAAAAAAAGAAAATGGGGACTCCTTAAAATAAAAGGAGGCTTTGAGAATACATGAATGAATAAAAAAAAAGTGCCACTGATGAACCACATCCTTCAGGCAAAACGTAATGCTGTTTCCATTCAAGCCACATAAGAGAACTGAAACCATTACAAGTGGGCTCTTTGGGAAGTGTGCTTCAGAAGTTACTTGTGCTTCTCTTATAGAGAAAATTCAACTTGAAATCCAGGCAACAGAATGTAAGTAGCTGTTTTTTGACATGGGAAAGGCAGTTTTTAAAGATTTGCATGGGTAAAGAGTGTTTTGCCTTCCTAGTAATCTGTCTACAAACTGCCACATTCTGTGGAAGGTACAAATATGTACACTGTTTCACAAAGAGATGTGTCCCCAGTATGAGACTGGTCAGGGGAGAAAGTTATGCGCATAGTTTGGATTTTCCAAACTATGCCTATGGTTTTAGCTAGGAAAAGTATCATCAAAGCTGGTACAAATCTCTATTTTCACTCTGAAGCTGGAGCAAAGACTCTGATTACAACCTGGGCTTTCCAACAATGATGAAGTCTGAGAACTAATGCCCTCAAAACATCAGGATCAATATTCAATGCAATTTAACTGGACAGAAATGGCTCCAGTTAAACTGCCTGTTTGGTGCTAACTGGTTATTTTCAGCAGGACTTAACCAGTTAGCACTGATGAAAATAACCAGGTAGTGCTGAATTCAAAATCAACTATTTTGGGGGGGCATTCCGGGGGTAGAGTCTGCACTTGGCCTGTTAAGTGCTGATATTCAGAACTTAATTGGCCAGGTTAACTGCATAAACAGGACTGCATAAAAGTCAGACCTATCTTTATATGGTAATCCATAGCCAGTTAAGTGCTGAATACCACACAAGCAGCTATGAGCAGCCAGCTCTGCAAACCCGGAAAAGCGAAGATACTTACCTGTAGCAGGTATTCTCCGAGAACAGCAGGCCTTATATTCTCACAATTGGGTAACACAATCCTACACTGCCTGGTCAAGAGCTTGTAACAAGCTAAAAAACAGAGCTTTGTGGAGCATGAGCATCGCTCCACCATACATGCGCGAGTGCCTTCCAGCCCGCCACAAAAGCAGAGTTACTGCTGTTAGATACTACAGCATTAAAAACAAACAAACAAAAAACAGGACACAAACATAGGTTTGTGAGAATATAAGGCCTGCTGTCCTCAGAAAATACCTGCTACAGGTATCTTGCTTTCTCCGAGGACAAGCAGGCAATAATTCTCACAACTGGGGTATCCCTAGCATCCAGGCTCAAAAACAACAAACTTTGGTCAATTGGGCCTGCAATGGCGAGGACATAACTCAGATAAACCTGAAACTATATACAAGCTGAGTGAGAGTACAGCCTGGAACAGAATAAAACGGGCCCGGGGGAGGGGGGGGGTGGAGTTGGATTCTAGTCCCCAAACAGATTCTGCAACAGTTTATGCCCAAACTGACTGTCTTATCGGGAATCCAACTCAAGGCAGTAATGCGATGTGACTAAGTGGACTGAAGACCAAATTTCTTCAATAGAGGCTGACCACAAGTGACTATCGACACAGCCATGGCTCTGACATTGTGAGCCATGACATCAGCAAGTCTGGAAATAAATGAAGAAAATGCAATCTGCCAGCCAATTAGAAATGGTATGTTTCCCAATAGTGACCCCCATCCTGTTGGGATCAAAAGAAATAAAAAGTTGGGCAGACTGTCTGTGGGGCCCAGTCCGCACCATGTAGTAGGTCAATGTGTGATTGCAGTCCAGTGTACAAGATCCTCTCGCCAGGATGAGCATGAGGTTGGGGAAAGAATGTTGGTAAGAATCGACTGGTTCAGATGGAACTCCGACACAATCTTTGGCAAGAACTTAGGGTGTGTGTGGAGGACTGTTGTGATGAAACTTAGTTTATGGAGCATCCACTACTAGAGCCTAAAGCTCATGGACCTTACAAGCTGAAGTAACCAGCCACCAAGAAAATGACCTTCCAGGTCAAGTACTTCAGATGGCAGAAATTTGGTGGCTCAAAAGGAGCTTTAATCCGCTGGTGAGAACAATGTTGAGGTCCCATGACACAGGTAGAGGTCTGACAGGGGGCTCTGACAAAAGCAAACCTCACATGACACGATTAACTAGAGGATGTCCAGAGACGGCCTTACTTCTACATATTAATAAGCACTAATTGCACGAGTTGAAGATCAGACTCAGAAGGTATTCAAACAGGGTTTGTGTCGACCATGAATGGGGATCTAGGGCCTTGCCTTGACATCAGACAACAAGAGTAATACCACTTGGTAGAATCTTTCCTGGAAGCCAGCAAGACCCGGGAGACATCACCTGACAGACCCATTATAGGCTCTCAACATCCAGGCTGTGAGGGCCTGAGACTGAAGGTTGGGGTGCAGAACAGATCCCTTGTTCTGTAAGATGAGAGTAGGAAAACACTCCAATCTCCATGGTTCTTTTATTTATTTATTGCATTTGTACCCCACATTGTCCCACCTATTTGCAGGCTCAATGTGGCTTACACATAGTACCGTCAAAGGCGTTTGCCCAGTTGGTGGATAACAAATACAAAGTTGTATAGTGATCGTATGAGGTATAAGTGGAGGGTCGAAATGGATGAAGATTGCATGTTGTCCTGTGCGATCATAGTCATGCTGTGTTGGTAGATGAAGAGGGTTACGTGGGGTCGTTGGGGTAGGCCTTTTTGAAGAGGTTTGTTTTTAGTGATTTCCTGAAGTTCAAGTGGTCGTGGATTGTTTTCACAGCTCTTGGGAGCCCATTCCATAGTTGTGCGCTTATTTAAGAGAAGCCAGCTGCATAAGTTGTTTTGTATTTCAGTCCTTTGCAATTTGGGTAGTGTAGGTTTAGGAAGGATCTTGATGATCTGACTTTGTTTCTTATTGTAAGTCTATGAGGTCTGTCATGTATTCTGGGACTACGCTGTATATGATTTTGTGGACTAAGGTGCAGATTTTGAAGATGATCCGTTCTTTGATTGGGAGCCAATGCAACTTTTCTCGGAGGGGTTTGGCACTTTCGAAGTGTGTTTTGCTGAATATCAGCCTGACTGCTGTATTTTTGGTGGTCTGGAGTTTTTTTATGAGTTGTTCTTTGCAGCCCGCGTAGATTACGTTGCAATAATCTGCATGGCTTAGGACCACTGATTGTATTAGATATCGAAAAGTTGCTCTTGGGAAGAAAGGTTTTAATCGTTTGAGCTTCCACACTGAATAGAACATTTTCTTTGTTACAGAGTTTACTTGACTGTCCAGGGTAAGGTTGCGATCGAGTGTGACACCAAGTATTTTCAAACTGTCCGAGGTAGGGAGGGTATGTCCTGGAGTATTTATGGTTGTGGGTTTGTATTTGTTATATGGAGAGGAGAGGATGAGGCAATGTGTTTTTTTGGTGTTCAGTTTCAGTTGGAATGAGTTTGCCCAGGAGTCTATGATGTTCAGACTATCGTTGATTTTATTGGTTATTTCTGTCAGATCATGTCTGAAGGGGATGTATATTGTAACATCATCCTGCGTAAATGAATGGGTTAAGACCTCAGTTGGATAAGGACTGTGCCAGTGGAATCATCATCATGTTGAAGAGTATTGGTGATCCTTGAGGTACTCCGCAGACTGCTTTCCACGGTGGTGATATGTTTGACTTTGATTTTACTTGATAAGTTCTGGTGGTTAGAAAGGGAAAATTAGGTTCTTACCGTGATAATTTTCTTTCCTTTAGTCATAGCAGATGCAGCCATTACAGATGGGTTGTGTCCATCAACCAGCAGAGGGAGATAGAGAGCACACTTTTTTCAGTGCCTCATACCAGCTTGCTCCACTGCCTCTCCTTCAGTAATTGAAGCTTCCAAAGCAGTATGGCAAACCGCAATGGGAATAACATGAGCTTTCCTCACAGCGAACGATGGCCCTACAACAAAGGGCATTAACTCAGAATGGAGGGAATGAAACATCCTCCCGGAGGGCATAAACTCATCATCCACTGAGACATAACTGGAGGGAATAAACTCATCCTCCCGGAGGGAATAAACTCATCCTCCAAAACATGAAACTGGAGGGAATTAAGTCATCCTCCTTTAATTGAACAAGAATCCTGAAGACTGTTTTCCGACTTTCTCCCAAGGACGGAATCTCCAGGAAACACGAACAGAACCTGAAATAGATTTACAGCAGATAGCATAAGACAGGGAGGGATCAAGGCTGCATCTGCTATGACTAAAGGAAAGAAAATTATCACGGTAAGAACCTAATTTTCCCATCCTTGTCATCAAGCAGATGCAGCCATTACAGATGGGATGTATCAAAGCAATCCCTAGATAGGGCGGGAACAAGCCACACCACGTGCCAGCACTTGCACTCCAAAATGAGCGTCCCTCCTGGCAGCCACATCCAGCCTGTAATGTCGGGCAAAAGAGAGCTTAGAAGCCCATGTTGCTGCACTACAAATCTCTTGAAGAGAGAGTGCTCCAGTTTCAGCCCAAGAAGAGGAAATTCCTCTAGTGGAATGCGCCTTAAAGGCATCAGGCGGAGGCCGGCTGGCAAGCAAATAAGCTGAAAGGTAGATTCTTTAAGCCTGCGGGCAATAGTGGCTTTAGACGCTGGAGACCCTCTGCAAGGTCCTGATAGCAAAACAAACAGATGATCAGAAGTCCTGAAAGAGTTAGTAACTCGCAGATACTGCAGCAGAGTCCTGCGCACGTCCAACAGGTGCAATTGCCCAAAAGAGTCTGGAAACTCCTCCTCGACAAAGGAGGGCAAGAAAATAGGTTGGTTTAGGTGAAACGCTGAAACCACCTTAGGCAAGAAGGAAGGCACAGTCCGAACCGTGACCCCGGACTCCGAAAACAGCAGAAAAGGGTCTCTACAGGACAGCGCCTGGAGCTCTGACACCCGTCTCGCCAAAGTAATGGCCACTAAAAAGACGGCCTTCAGTGTCAAATCTTTCTCTGAAGCACGCCGAAGCGGTTCAAAGGGAGCACCCTGAAGGGCTTTCAGCACTAGCCCCAGGTTCCACGCTGGACAAGGTGCACGCACGGGAGGACGGAGCCGAAGCACCCCTCTAAGAAACCGTGCCACATCTGGATGAGCAGCTAAAGACACACCTTCAACCTTGCCACGCAGGGAGGCCAACGCTGCCACTTGCACCCGCAGGGAATTATAGGCCAAGCCTTTTTGTACACCATCCTGCAAAACGTCCAGAATCGGCGAGACAGGAGCCCGCAGGGGTGTGATCTCTTCAGAAGCACACCAGATTTCAAACTGGCGCCAAATCCTGGCATAAGCCACGGAAGTGGAACGCTTGCGGGCTTGCAGAAGAGTGGTAATTACTTTATTGGAATAGCCTTTGCCTCTCAATTGTGCCCTCTCAATCACCAGGCCATAAAACCAAATCGGCCGGCGTCCTCCATGGTCACCGGACCCTGTGACAACAGGTTGGGAACCAGAGGTAACTGAAGGGGATCCTCTACAATCATCTGTCGGAGGTCCGCATACCAAGGCCTCCTGGGCCAATCCGGGGTGACGAGAACCACTTCTCCTGGATGCAGCCGAATCCGCAGGAGCACTCGCCCTATCAAGGGCCACGGAGGGAACACATACAGTAGGCCCGGAGGCCAGGGTTGAGCCAAGGCATCCAACCCCGCCGAGCGAGGATCTCTCCGTCTGCTGAAGAAGCACGGGACTTTGGCACTGGTGCTTGTCGCCATTAGATCCATCACGGCTTGCCCCACTTGGCACACATCTGCAAGAATACTTCGTCTGCAAGTTCCCACTCCGCTGGATCGATCTGATGCCTGCTTAGATAATCGGCTTGCATGTTGCTCTGACCTGCAATGTGAGCTGCCGACAGAAACTGTAGATGCAGCTCAGCCCAGTGGCAAATTGTTCGGCCTGCGCGGCTAGAGCTCTGCACTGAGTGCCGGTTTGTCGATTTATGTAGGCCACTGCTGTCGTGTTGTCCAACATCACTCTGACAGCCAATCCTTCCAGGGTCACTTGAAAGGCCAGAAGCGCCTGAAACACCGCTTTTAACTCTAGGCGGTTGATGGACCACTCCGACTCCTCGGGTGTCCATAGACCCTGGGCATGCTTCCCCTTGCAATGTGCGCCCCAGCCTTTCAGGCTGGCATCTGTCACCACTAGGTACCAATTGGGGAGTGCCAGCGGCATTCCTCGCCGCAGCATGCTGTCTGAGAGCCACCACTCCATGCTGAGTCGGGCCGCAGGGAGCCAAGAGAGTCTGCATTGATAATCCTGAGATACTGGAGACCATCTTTGGAGTACAGCATACTGTAGAGGTCTCAGGTGCGCTCTCGCCCAGGGCACCAGTTCCATGGTGGCCGTCATCGATCCAAGCAGCTGGACAATGTCCCAAGCTCGCGGGCGGGGCATCCTCAGGAGCAGACGGACCTGATTCTGAAGCTTGCACCGCCTTTGCTCGGGTAGGTACACATACCCCGAGGCTGTGTCGAACCTGGCCCCCAAATATTCTAGAGACTGCGAGGAGGTCAGGTGACTTTTGGCCAAATTGACGACCCAGCCCAGAGATTGAAGTACTGAGACCACTCTGGCTGTGACATGCTGACTCTCTGCAGCAGAGTTTGCTCGAATGAGCCAGTCGTCCAGGTACGGGTGAACTCGAATACCCTCTTGCCTTAGAAAGGCAGCTACTACCACCATACCCTTCGAAAAGGTGCGGGGAGCTGTGGCGAGGCCAAAAGGCAAGGCCCGGTACTGGAAATGCTTTCCCATCACCGCAAACCTCAGAAACTTCTGGTGCGGGGGCCAAATTGGAATGTGCAAGTTAGCTTCTTTCAGGTCCAGAGACGTGAGAAACTCTCCTGGCTGTACCGCCGCAATGACGGAGCGCAGGGTTTCCATGTGAAAATGCCGCACTCTCAGGGACTTGTTTAATTCTTTTAAGTCCAGAATAGGGCGAAAAGACCCTCCTTTTCGTGGCACCACAAAGTAGATGGAGTAGCGGCCGCAGCCGTGTTCGGCGGGAGGTACCGGGGACATGGCCCCTATCTGAATCAGACCTTGCAAAGTCTCCTCTACCGCCGCCCATTTGGCGGCAGAACCGCATCGGGACTCCACAAACACGTCTCTTACAGGGGCGTGGAAATCTATTCTGTAACCGTCTCTGATCAGGTCCAAGACCCACTGATCTGAGGAAATGTTGGCCCACTCCTCGGCAAAGAGGGAAAGATGTCCTCCGATGACAGGACTCGAGGAAAGGGCCGGCGCACCATCATTGAGAGGGTCACCCCTGAACTCCAGGCCTTGAGCCAGTGGCTGCGGAACGTTTGTCCGAGCGAAACAAGTTCCTCTGCTGAAAACGGGCACGAGAAGTGAACCCAGCAGAACGCCCCGGGCGGTACCTTCGAGCTTCACGGAAGTGAGGTCTGTAAGAGGAGTGGACCGCCGCACCCTTAGAGGAAGGCCGAGGCCTATCTTCGGGCAAGCGCTGGGGTTTAGCCTCACCCAGGCCCTTCACAATTTTCTCCAACTCCTCACCAAACAGGAGAAGGCCTTGAAAGGGCAACTTCACCAACCTTTGCTTAGAGGCCATGTCCGCCGCCCAATGCCGTAGCCAAAGAAGACGGCGAGCCGCCACTGCCATGTGTTTAGCCGAAGCTCTGACAATATCATAAAGGGCGTCAGCAAGAAAGGACAAGGCCGACTCCATCCGCGGAGCCACATCTGAAAAGGGCTCTGCTCCATCACCGGGCTGTTCCACTGCCTGTTGTAACCAAGCCAGGCAGGCTCTAGCAGCATAACAACTGCATGCCGACGCCCGAATAGTGAGACCTGCAAGTTCAAATGACCTTTCAAGTGCTGATTCCAGTCTACGGTCTTGAATATCCTTCAGGGCAACACCTCCTTCAACAGGGAGGGTAGTTGTCACAGCTGTGACTAGGGCATCCACTTTAGGCATAGCAAAGCGAGCCATATGCTCCTCACTTAGAGGGTATAATTGCCCCATAGCCCTGGAAACTTTCAACGGTCCCTCGGGGTCAGCCCATTGAGCCGAAATAAGCTCTTGGATGGAGTCATGCAAAGGAAAGGCTACTAGCCATCCTAGGATTCACAGAGGAGGCTAAGCCACTGTCAGGGTCCTCAATAGAGAGAGCCTGCAGGGTATCAGAATAAGCGCTGGCAGCTCATTATGGTGGAAAATCCTCACCGCGGAGGGATCGTCTAGATCCTGAGTCACTTCTGCACCAGACTCTGGCTCCTCAGACCATGAAGGCCTGCCAGAGTCCTCCGAATCCTCACAGCCCGACCACGGGGGGGGCGGGGGGGGGGGGGGGGGGGGGGATGGAGGTGCAGCACTCTCTGAAGGGGAATGAGCCCTTCTGCGCTTCATATTCTGCCAATTATCAGGGAATAACGTCTCAGAGGGCATACCCAGGCTAGAATCCACCAGGGGGGGGGGGCATTAGAAGAGGCCCCTGCAGGGCTTTGTGGGAGAGCTCTTTTAAGCATGTATGCTTTATGCATTAATAAGACAAAGTCAGGGGAGAAAAACTCACTCTGGGCACCCGGATCTCTGCCGAGGTTAGTAGCTCTCATATCAGCCTCACTCCGAGGCCTCCCCCCGGGCTCAGGACTCTCCATCTTAGCGGAGGTCGCGCCATGTGGTAAATGCAAAATGGCGTCCGCTGCCAGCTCAGAGCGCGAAGAATCGTCGCTCGCCATGCTCGGGCCGGCTCTAACGTCTATACAGCACGATTTACAGAGCCCCACTGCTGATCTGCGCTTGCCACACTTGGAACAGCGCTTTACATTCTCTGCAGCCATCGCCGAAAACGGCGGTAAAATTCAAAATGGCGGTTCTCGCCAAAATCGCCCCGATCGCGGGCCCACCCCGGAGGACTCAGAAAACACTCTTACCTCACTGGACCGAGTATCACAGCTCAGGTCCCACAGAAATAGGCAAGGAAAAACCTCTGTTCCTTTTTTTTTTTTAACGCTGTGAGGAAAGCAGAGGTAAATAGAACTCCAGTGGCTCAGGTGAGTTGGAAAGGCAGGGAAAGGGCGAACCTATGTGCCTGCATCCACTGTTGGTGGGGAAGGACAGGGAAAGCTAAGCAATGTGTCCACATCCACGGAGGTATGGGTAAGGCAGGGAAAGGGCGAACCTATGTGCCTTTAACGTGAAGCTGCTTTAGCCTCCAACACCCTGGCTAACAACTGGCAAGCCAGGAGCCACCTCCAGGCAGATTTTAGATGGAGCTCGAAGAAGCTGCAGCCACTCTGCTAGGGGAGATAGAGAATACTGAAGGAGAGGCAGTGGAGCAAGCTGGTATGAGGCACTGAAAAAAGTGTGCTCTCTATCTCCCTCTGCTGGTTGATGGACACAACCCATCTGTAATGGCTGCATCTGCTTGATGACAAGGAAGCCTTTGATTCAGTTAAGTACGTTTCCTTCAATCCCAAAGCGGCCTAGTATTCTTAGTAGTATGTTGTGGTTTACCATGTCAAATGCGCTCGACATGTCAAACTGGAGGAAGATAACTCCAGAAGAAGAGGGAACCAGATCTACCGAGGCCAGTAAGGCACGATCAAGATCATGCTCTTACTTGAGTTTCAGCAGTCTTCCCCACAATAGGAATGGGAGGATACGCATACAGAAGATCTGTCCCCCAATGATCTCTTTGCCACTCAGATGAATCACAGAGTCCCTCAGTTCTGTTCCAGGCTAGTCTGTCGTGTGCCTGAAGCCTGGAACAGAACTGAGAGACTCTGTGATTCATCTGAGTGGCAAAGAGATCCACCGAGGACCCCCTCGGAAGATCTCGCAGGCAACGGCCATATTGACAGACCACACATGTGGTTGCATAACCCTGCCCAGCCTCTAGGCCAGACTGTTGTTTCTGCCCACCAGATAAGTGGCTCGAAGGAACATGCCATACCGGCGAGCCCAGCACCACATCCGGACGGCCTCCTGACACAGAGGTCGTGATCCAGTGCTCCCCTGCTTGTTGATGTAATACATGGCAACCTGATGTCTGTTTGAATGAGCAGAATTTAGTGAGACAGCCGAGCTCTGAAAAGCTTTAGAGCATTCCAGATCACCTGGAACTCCAGAAGATTGATCTATAGATCTGTTTCTTGGGTGGATCAAGCTCCTTGAGTGTGAAGCCCATCCACATGAGCTCCCCAACTCAGAAGAGATGCATCCGTCGTCAGCACCTTTTGCATCTGAGGAATTTGGAATGGAATGGAAGGGAAGGGAGGGAAGGGAAATGGGACTTGATATAGCGCCTTTCTGTGATTTTTTGCAACTTCATTCAAAGCGGTTTACATATTATATTCAGGTACTATTTGTACCAGGGTCAATGGCAAGTTAAGTGACTTGCCCAGAGTCACAAGGAGCTGCAGTGGGAATCGAACTCAGTTCCCCAGGATCAAAGTCCACTGCACTAACCACTAGGCCACTCTGTCCCAGAGTAAAAACTGGTTTGAATGGTCCACCACAGAAGAGAATGAATAAGCTCTGGGGACACTCGGATGACATCTTCCAGACTGCCTGAGGCTTGATCCCACTGAGAAGACAGGGTCCATTGGGCTGACCTCATGTGAAGGTGTGTCATAGGTGTTACACATACTGTGGACGCCATGTGGCAAAACAACCTCAACATCTGACGAGCTGTGACCTGCTGCGAGGCTCGAACCTGAGAAGCCAGGGCGACTAGAGTATCTGCTGTCGGCTCCAGGAGAAAGGCTCAAACCTTCTGTGTATCTAGTTGCTAAGTAGGGCGAAGATGGGACCTGGGGTAGTTTTCAATGAACCCTAGTAGCTCTAGACCTGAATAGTCCTCTCCACATGGACAACCGAGCACCGTCCTCCGACGTGCTCTTCACTAGCCAATCATTGAGATAAAGGAACACATGTCCAAGTCTGTGTAGTGACGCTGTGACTACCGTTAGAAATTTGGTAAAAACCAGGCAACACACAGTACTGGTAGTGATGTATTCCCAGTCTTTAAGTCCAGAGAGCATAGCCAATCATTTTCCTGAATCATGGGGAGAAGGGTGCCCACGGAAAACATCCTGAACTTTACTTTGACCAGGAATTTGTTGAAGGAGGGAGAGAGAGAGACAGAGAAGGGAAAATTAGGTTCTTACCTTGGTAATTTTCTTTCCTTTAGTCACAGCAGATGAATCAATTACGAATGGGTTGTGTCCACCTTGAAGCAGGGAGAGATAGAGAACACTGAAAACCATAGCTCCATCTGCCTCTCAGTATTTTGAAGCTTCCAAAGCAGTGTTAAACCGCAAAGTAGCATAACATGAACTTTCCTCACAGCGAACGAACGCCCCAGAATAGGAGCAATAACACAAAGGAGGGACGAACTCAATCTCCTGTAGTAGAACAGAAATCCTGAAGACTGTTTCCCAACTTCTCCCAATGAGGGAACATGTCTGCAAGAAAAACTGAACACAAAACAGAGTCAATCAGGGAGGGATCATGGATTCATCTGCTTTGACTAAAGGAAAGAAAACTACCAAGGTAAGAACCTAATTTTCCCTTCCTTGTCATCAGCAGCAAATGAATCCATTACGAATGGGATGTATCAAAGCAATCCCTAGATAGGGCGGGAACAAGCCACATCACGCGCAAGCACTTGTGCTCCAAAAAGCGCGTCCCTTCTGGCAGCGACATCCAGCCTGTAATGACAGGCAAAAGAGAGCTTAGAAGCCCAAGTAGCTGCACTACATATCCCTTGAAGAGAGAGTGCTCCCGTCTCAGCCCAAGAGGAAGAAATCGCTCTTGTGGAATGTGCCTTAAAGGCGTCAGGCGGAGGCCGGCCAGATAGCAGATATGCAGAAAAAATGTCTTCCTTAAGCCAACGGGCTATACTGGCTTTACACGCTAGAGACCCTCTGCGAGGACCTGACAACAATACAAAAAGGTGATCAGAGGTCCTGGAAGCATTAGACATCTGCAGATACTGCAACAGAGCCCTGCGCACATCCCGAAGGTGCAACTGCCCAAAAGATTCCAGAAACTCCTCCCTAGTAAAGGAGGGCAGATAAATGGCTGGTTTAGGTGAAACGCTGAAACCACCTTAGGCAGGAAGGAAGGCACAGTACATACCGTTACTCCAGACTCTGAGAATTGCAGAAATGGGTCTTGACAGGACAGCACCTGGAGCTCAGACTCCCGTCTCGCCGATGTAATGGCCACCAAAAAGACTGACTTTAGAGTCACATCCTTCTCCGAAGCTCGCCTCAGCGGCTTGAAGGGCGAACACTGAAGAGCCTTTAATACTAGCCCCAGGTTCCAAGCCGGACAAGGGGCTAGCATGGGAGGCCGGAGCCGAAGCATCCCTCTAAGAAACCATGCAATGTCCGGATGCGCAGCCAGGGAGAGGCCAGCGACCTTCCCACGAAAACATGCCAAGGCTGCCACTTGAACATGCAGGGAATTATAGGCCAAGCCTTTTTGTATACCATCCTGCAAAAAGTCAAGTATCGGCGAGACAGAAGCCCGCACGGGTGTGATCGCTTTAGAAACACACCAAGCCTCAAACTGGCGCCAGATCGGAGCATAGGCAATTGAAGTGGAACGCTTGCGGGCCTGCAAGATAGTGGAGATGACCTTGTTAGAATAGCCCTTGTCTCTCAATTGCGCCCTCTCAATAGCCATGCCGTAAGACTAAAGCGGTAGGGATCCTCCATGGTGACCGGACCCTGCGTCAACAGGTTCGGTACCAGAGGCAAAGGAAGGGGAGCCTCCACCAGCATCCGCTAGGGGTCCGCTTACCACGGCCGCCTGGGCCAGTCCGGGGCAATGAGGATCATCACTCCTTGATGCAGCCGAATTCACAGGAGTCGCCGCCCTATTAAGGGCCAAGGAGGGAACACATACAGGAGGCCCGGGGGCCAGGGTTGAGCCAAGGCATCCAACCCCGCCGAGCAAGGATCTCTCCGTCTGCTGAAAAAGGACTGGACTTTGTGGCATTTTTGCTTGAGGCCATAAGATCCGCTACGGGCGTTCCCCATTTGGCACAGATCTGAAGGAACACTTCATCTGCCAGTTCCCACTCCGCAGGGTCGATTTGATATCTGCTTAGAAAGTCGGCTTGCACGTTGCTCTGACCTGCTATGTGAGCTGCTGACAGAAGCTGCAGATGTAGCTCGGCCCAGTGGCATATCTGAGCGGCCTCTGCGGCCAGTGTTTGACACTGAGTGCCACCTTGTTGATTTATGTAGGCCACTGCTGTCGTGTTGTCCGACAGAACTCTGACAGCCAGTCCCTCCAGAGTCATGTGAAAGGCCAGAAGAGCCTGGAATATCACTCTCAGTTCCAAGCGATTGATGGACCACCCCGTTTCCTCGGGTGTCCACAGACCCTGCTGGGCATAGCTTCCCTGGCAATGTGCTCCTCAGCTCTTCAGGCTGGCATCCGTTACCACCAGGCACCAATCGGGAAGCGCTAGCGGCATTCCTCGCAGCAGCATGCTGTCTGAGAGCCACCACTCCATACTGAGTCGGGCCGCAGGGAGCCACGTGAGTCTGCGCTGATAATCCTGGGACATAGGAGACCATCGTTGAAGCAGGGCAATCTGCAGAGGTCTCGTGCACTCTCACCCATGGCACCACTTCCAAGGAGGCCATCATCGACCCCAACAGCTGGACAAAGTCCCAAGCTCGCGGGTGAGGCATCCTCAGGAGCAGACGGACCTGATTCTGAAGCTTGCACCGCCTTTGGTCGGGTAGAAAGACAAACCCAGAGGCCGTGTCGACCTGGACCCCCAAATATTCTAGAGACTGAGAGGGGATCAGGTGAAAATATAAATATACCATAAAACAAACCAAAAGACTATATTACAAAACTGAAATTGGACCAAACTACAAGGACACAAAAACTCTTCCAACTCGTGAATAAACTACTAGACACCACACCAGTCACAAACAACAGTAAAGACACACCAGGAGCTGACAACCTCGCGAAATACATCAAGGAGAAAATCGTACAACTGCGACTTAAAATACCTGTCAGCCCCATTGAATATGCTGTACTCCTAGACTATTTAGACCCAGACCCTGGAGTATACCCTGCATATAGAACTTGGACCGAATTCGACATACTATCGGGGGATCTCATCTCCCAAACGCTTAAAAGATTCGCCAGATCTCATTGCAAACTAGACATATGCCCAAACAACCTCATGACATCGGCCCCTCAACAATTTATAACAGACCTAACGAAACACGTGAACTTTATGCTACAAAATGGACTCTTCCCGAAGGAGAAAGGAAACATCCTACTCACCCCCATACCTAAAGATGCAAAGAAAAATGCTAGTGAACTAACCAATTATAGGCCAGTAGCATCCATTCCCTTAATAACCAAAATAACAGAAGGGATGGTGACCAAACAACTCACAAATTATCTAAACAAGTTCTCAATACTACACGACTCTCAGTCAGGATTTCGTTCTAACCACAGTACTGAAACAGTACTAGTTATGCTCATGACCAAATTCAAACAAATGATTGCAACCAGCAAGAACATACTACTTCTACAGTTCGACATGTCTAGCGCCTTTGACATGGTTGATCATGGAATTCTACTACACATCCTCGAATACTTCGGTATCGGAGGCAACGTTCTCAATTGGTTCAAGGGGTTCCTAACCACACGCTCATATCAAGTGTCATCAAATTCGATTACATCAGCCACATGGACACCTGAATGTGGAGTTCCACAGGGATCCCCCCTTTCACCGACCTTATTCAACCTAATGATGATACCCTTGGCCAAACTACTATCAAACAAAAACCTCAACCCATACATATACGCTGATGACGTAACGATGTACATCCCATTTAAACAAGACCTAAAGGAAATTTCAAATGACATCAATCAAAGTCTACATATCATGCATTCATGGGCAGATGCATTCCAGCTGAAACTTAATGCAGAAAAAACCCAATGCCTAATACTCACCTCCCAACACAACATGAACAAATTTACCACCAACAACATACCAAAACTGAACCTACCAATTTCAGACACCCTAAAAATTCTTGGAGTTACCATTGATCGGCACCTAACACTTGAAAATCACACGAAAAACACAACCAAAAAGACGTTCCACTCAATGTGGAAATTAAAAAGAGTAAAACCATTCTTCCCAAGGACCACCTTCCGTAATTTGGTTCAATCATTGGTACTCAGTCATCTAGACTATTGAATGCACTCTACGCTGGCTGCAAAGAGCAAATACTCAAAAAACTCCAGACAGCCCAGAACACTGCAGCTAGACTCATATTCGGAAAATCAAAATATGAAAGTGCTAAACCTCTACGAGAGAAGCTACACTGGCTCCCACTTAAAGAACGCATCGCATTCAAGGTGTGTACCCTAGTTCACAAAATCATCCATGGCGATGCCCCAGCCTAGATGTCAGATCTGATAGATCTACCACCCAGAAATGCTAAAAAATCATCTCGCACATTCCTTAATCTTCATTTCCCCAACTGTAAAGGTCTAAAATACAAGCTAACACACGCATCAACCTTTTCCTAAATGAGCATACAATTCTGGAACGCGCTGCCGAGCAACCTAAAAACGATCTATGAACTAACCAGCTTCCGCAAATTACTGAAGACCCATCTCTTCAACAATACATATCACAAAGACCAACACATGTGAAATACCCCATATGCATCTAGAACTATCTTATAATGTTTTCTTGTTATTTTACTATTATGCTTTATCATTATCATGTAACCAAAATCCTTCTGTAATACCAAATGTCTATTCTCTTCTCATTTCCACTATTCATGATGTATTGTAAGCCACATTGAGCCTGCAAAGAGGTGGGAAAATGTGGGATACAAATGCAACAAATAAATAAATAAATAAATATTGACGACCCAGCACAGAGATTGCAGTACTGAGACCACTCTGGTTGTTACATGACGACTCTCTTCTGCAGAGTCCGCTCTGATGAGCCAGTTGTCGAGGTGCGGGTGAACCCGGATACCCTCTCCCCTGAGAAAAGCAGCTACTACCACCATTACCTTGGAAAAGGTTCAGGGAGCTGTGGCGAGGCCCGAAACTGGAAATGATTTCCCAACACCGCAAACCGGAGGAACCGTTGATGTGGGGGCCATATAGGAATGTGCAAGTAACCTTCTTTTAGGTCCAGAGACGTGAGGAATTCTCCTGGCTGTACCGCCGCAATGATGGAGCGCAGGGTTTCCATGTGAAAATGCCGCACTCTTAGTGACTCGTTGACTTTCTTTAAGTCGAGAACGGGCCAAAAAGACCCGTCTTTTCATGGCACCACAAAATAAATGGAGTAACGACCGCAGCCGTGTTCGGCGGGAGGCACAGGGATCACCGCTCCAAGATGCAACAAGACTTGTAGGGTCTCCTTTACCGCTGCCCGTTTGACGGCAGTACCGCATCGGGACTCCACAAACACATCTCTCACCGGGGCACCGAATTCCAATCGGTAACCTTCTCTGATCAGGTCCAGGACCCACTGATCTGAGGTAATGTTGGTCCACTCCTCGAGAAAGAGGGAAAGGCGTCCTCCTACAGCTGTAAAGGAGGAGTGGACCGGCGTCCCATCATTGTGGAGGACAGCCCTGAACTCCTGGCTTTGAGCCTGCCGCTACGGAACGTTTGTCCGAGCGAAAGGAGTTCCTCTGCTGAAAGCGGGCACGTTGAGTAAACCCACCAGAGCGCCACTTGACCCTTGGAAGAAGGCCGCGGCCTATCCTCAGGTAACCGCTGAGGTTTAGCATCCCCCAGGTCTTTAACAATCTTCTCCAACTCCTCTCCAAATAACAGAAGGCCCCGAAAGGGCAACTTCACCAGCCTTTGCTTAGAGGCCATGTCAGCCACCCAATGCTGTAGCCATAGAAAGCGGCAGGCGGACACTGCCACAGACATCTGTTTAGCCGAAGCTCTGACCAGATCATAGAGGGCGTCAGCTAAAAATGACAACGCCAACTCCATTCGCGGTGCAACCTACTACTACTACTATTTAGCATTTCTATAGCGCTACAAGGCATACGCAGCGCTGCACAAACATAGAAGAAAGACAGTCCCTGCTCAAAGAGCTTACAATCTAATAGACAAGCTCAGCGAGGGACTCCGCACCATCCACAGGCTGTTCCACTGCCTGTTGTAACCAAGAGAGGCAGGCTCGAGCAGCATAAGAACTGCAAACAGACGCCCTTAAGGCTAGGCCCAAAATCTCAAAGGACCGTTTTAGCGCTTTCCAGCTGCAGGTCCTGAATGTCCTTCAGGGCGACCCCTCCCTCAACTGGGAGGGTGGTCTTTTTTGTCACCGCCGTGACTAAGGCATCCACTTTAGGCATCCCAAAACGGGCCAAGTGCTCCTCACTCAGAGGGTAAAGATGCCCCATCACCCTGGCCACTTGCAAGGGCCCCTCGGGGGTCAGCCCATTGAGCAGAAATAAGCTCTTGGTTGGAGTCATGCAAAGGAAAGGCACGAGCAGGCTTCTTAGTACTCGCCATCCTTGGATTACCAGAGGAGGCCTCGCCTTGAACAGGGTCATCAAGAGAGAGGGCCTGTAAGGCATCAGAGATAAGTGCTGGCAGCTCATGGCGGTGGAAAATCCGAACCGCAGTGGGATCATCCAGATTCAGTGGCAATCCGGCACCTTCCTCTGGCTCTTCAGACCACGAAGGCCTGCCAGATCCCTCTGAGTCCCCACAGCCCAACCACGGGGGGGTGGGGGTGCGCCACTCTCCGACGGGGAATTTACCCGTCTATGCTTAGCGTGCATCCAACGCTCAGGGGCATCCACGTCTGCATCAGCCTCAGGCCATCATCAGTCGGAGGGGGACCAGGTAGCAACGCAGTAGGCTTTATGTAAAATAAGTACAAACTCGGGGGAGAAAAACTCAACCTGACCTCCCGTCTCCGAATTAGGAGCCACGAGGAACGGAGCTCCTCTGGTAGTCTCGGCCCGAGTCGCCCCTCTGCTCTCAGACTCCTCCGCAACCGCGGGGGTCGAGCCATGCGGCGCTTCCAAGATGGCGCCCGCTGCCAGCTCCATCGAGCAGGAAGAACCATTGCTCGCCATGCTCGTACTGGCTCTATCGTCTAAACAGCACGTTTTACAGAGCCCCGCTGCTGATCTGTGCTTGCCACAACGGGAACAGCGCTTAACTCTCCCAGCAGCCATCGCTGAAAAACGGCGGAATAAAATTCAAAATGGCGGCTTCACGTCAAAATCACCCCGATCGGAAAGCCGTCCGCGGGCCCTCCCCGGAGGAGCTGAGTACCGCTCTTACCTCAAAGGACTGAGTCCACGAGCTCCAGTCACGCTGCACAGTCAGGAAAAGCCTCAGAAATAGCAGCACTGAAGGTGAAATTAGGCCTTACCTGCTAATTTTCTTTCCTCTAGATCCTCCAGACCGTTCAAGACGCTTGGGTTATGCAGTCCTACCAGCAGAGGGAGACTGAGAACACTAAAACTTCTTATACAAGTAGCCTGTGCAGACCTTCTACTAACCAGTAAAACAGTAACAAAGCAGAGGAACAAAACACCTCCACCTAAACAAAACCACTGAATCCACACTCAGATCTCCTCCTCTTAAGACGGGGGAATTCAACTGCAGATGGGCACAAACGGTAGCACAAACTGCCCTTAGTAAAACTCCAGGACCCAAATCACAGGAGCTACTAGAAATATCAGCAAGTGAAGTCTAAGGAAATTATCATACTGAACTGTCCGATATACTGAGTGGGCTCTTGAACCGTCTGGAGGATCTAGAGGAAAGAAAATTAGCAGGTAAGGCCTAATTCACCTTCCTCAGCAATCCTCCAGACCGTTCAAGACGCTTGGGACGTACCAAAGCAGTAAACACATCTAAGGGTGGGACCTGCAAAGCCCAGAGGACAGGACTGCAGCTCCAAAACTGGCATCCTCCCTTGCCTGTGCATCCATTCTGTAATGTTTGACAAAAGAATGCAGGGAAGACCACACCGCCGCTCTACAAATGTCCACCGGTGGAACAAAACTACTCTCTGCCCAAGAAGCCGCCATCCCCCTAGTGGAATTTGCCTTGAGCCCCACCGGCACCGTACGGCCATGCAATATGTAAGCCGAAGAGATGGCATCCTTCAACCACCGAGCTATAGATGCCTTAGAAGCAGCCACTCCCTTCTTGGGCCCCCCATGAAGGACAAATAACCTGTCCGAAGACCTGAATTCCTCCGACCTGCGCAAGTAAACCTTCAACACTCTGCACACATCCAATTTCGCCAAACGACGCTGAGAAGCATCCCCCGTCCGGTCCCCCAAGACCGGCAACAAAATCACCTGATTGACATGAAAGGAGGATACCACCTTAGGCAAAAACGAAGGCACTGGATGCAGCGAAACCTTTTCCTTAGAAAACCACAGAAATGGAGGCCTACATGAAAAAGCCTGAAGTTCTGAAATCCAGCGAGCCAACGATATAGCTACCAAAAAGACCACCTTCATAGTAAGGTCTTTTATCGAACAAGACTCCAAGGGCTCAAAAGGAGAACCCGCCAAAGAGTCAAGAACGATATTAAGATCCCACTGTGGAACTACTGGCCGCTGAGGAGGACAACGCAACTTCACCGCCCTCAAAAAACAGACCACATCCGGGGAAGACGCAACCGACCTGCCCTGCACCTTACCCCGAAAACACGCCAAAGTAGCTAGCTGCACCTTCAAAGATGATAATGAAAGGCCCTTCTCAAATCCATCCTGCAAGAAATCTAAAATGCACAACACAGAAGCTGTCGAAGGGACACAAGCCCGGTCCCCACACCATTCTTCAAATATGCACCACACACGCACATAGGCCAAAGACGTCGAATGTTTGCGAGACTGCAGCATCATCTGAATCACCTGAGGGGAAAACCCTTTCCTTCTCAACCGTTCCCTCTCAAGGGCCACACCGTAAGAGTGAACCGATCTGGATCCGGCATGACAACTGGACCCTGACACAACAGCACCGAGCACCCCAGCCGCAGAGGCTCGCCTTCTAACAAGAGCATCAGATCCCCAAACCACGGCCGACGCAGCCAATTCAGAGCCACCAACAACACCGTACCAGCATGATCTTCTACCCTCTGTAGGACTCGACCTATCACGGGCCAAGGGGGAAACACTTACAGCAATACCCGCTGAGGCCACGGAAGGACCAACGCATCGATCCCTTCCGCTCGTGGATCCCGACGCCGACTGAAATACTGAGGACCCTGAGCATTCTGTGCCGACGCCATGAGATCCACTACTGGCATTCCCCACTTTAGAACTATCTGGTCGAACACCAACCGGTGCAGAGACCATTCTCCGGGGTCCAACCATTCTCCGGGGTCTAACATGTGTCTGCTTAGAAAATCCGCGTTCACGTTGTACACCCCGGCCACGTGCGCCGCCGAAATCTGCACTAGATACCTTTCCGCCCAACTCATGAGCAGAGCCGTCTCGATTGCCAACCGTGGACTCTTTGTACCACCCTGCCGGTTGACATACGTTACCGCTGTCGCGTTGTCAGACATGACTCTTACCGCCTTTCCGACCACACTTGAGCAAAACGCCAACAGAGCTAGCCGAATCGCCCTCGTCTCCAACCGGTTGATAGACCACTGAGCTTCCTCTGTCGACCACCGCTCCTGCGCAGACCGACCGAGACACTGAGCTCCCCAGCCCAGCAGACTGGCATCCGTTACCAGAATCACCCACTGAGGAGGTTTCAATGGCATGCCCTTTTTCAGATGAGCCAAGCACAGCCACCACTGGAGACTGCGCCGAGGAGCCCCCCTCAATGGCAATCACAACTCCAAACTGTGTACCTGAGGAGACCACCTGGACAACAGAGCCGCCTGAAGCTGACGCATATGTGCCCTGGCCCATGGTACTACCTCTATTGTCGCTGCCATGAGGCCCAGAACCCGAAGGTACATTCGAATCGTCAGACTCTGAACGGACATTAACAGCCGGACCTGCTGCTGAAGAGAGGCGATCCGAGAATCCGGCAGAAAAACATGACCCACTGCCGTGTCGAACCGCACTTCCAAGTACTCCAGATTCTGCGATGGGATCAACTGACTTTTGACTACATTCACTACCCATCAAAGCGATTCCAGAAACGCAACCACCTGAGCCATCGCTGCCACACTGTGAGCCCGAGACCGCCTGGATCAGCCAGTCGTCCAGATACGGATGCACCAGAATTCCCTGCCTCCGCAAAGCCGCTGCTACCACCACCATTATCTTGGAAAAGGTGCGTGGAGCCGTTGCCAGACCAAAAGGCAGAGCACAGAACTGAAAGTGCCTCCCTAAAACAGCAAAACGAAGGAAACGCTGATGGGCCTCTCAAATCGGCATGTGCAGATACGCTTCCGTGAGATCCAGTGACGTGAGAAAATCTCCCTGACAAACAGCCACTATGACCGAGCGCAGAGTCTCCATGTGGAAGGATGGCACCTTGAGCGCCCCATTGACCCTCTTGGGATCTAAAATGGGAGGTGGTGGAAATGAAAACGGTAACAGAATTTAAACACGCGTGGGATAAACATAAAGGAATCCTGTTCAGAAGGAATGGATCCTAAGGAGCTTAGCCAAGATTGGTTGGCAGAGCCGGTGGCGGGAGGCGGGGATAGTGCTGGGCAGACTTATACGGTCTGTACCAGAGCCAGAGGTGGGAGGCGGGGACAGTGCTGGGCAGACTTACACGGTCTGTGCCCTGAAAAGGACAGGTACAAATCAAGGTAAGGTATACACAAAAAGTAGCACATATGAGTTTATCTTGTTGGGCAGACTGGATGGACCGTGCAGGTCTTTTTCTGCCGTCATTTTCATTTACTATGAAACTGGTCCTCCTTCTTTGGCACCACAAAGTAAATGGAATAACAACCCATTCCCAGCTTGTGCCGGGGAACGGGTACCACAGCTCCCAACTGGATTAAGTGACCCAGAGTCTCTTGAATAGCCTTTAACTTGACTCGAGAGTGACAAGGAGAGGGAAGAAACAGATCCGGCAGCGGGTGCTCAACCTCAAGCGCATAACCGTCGTGAACGACCTCCAGCACCCACTGATCTGAAGTAATTTGGGTCCACCCCTGATAAAACAGACGGTTACGCCCCGACCTTCACAAGGAGGACTTATTACCATTTCCAGCACCTCCAGAGGAGCCCTGACCTCCTCGACGACCCCCTTGAAAGGACTGCGTCCGCTGGAAAAACCTGCTTTTAGAAGGAGACAAATCTGCCCGGCCTGTACCACCTCACGTCTTTAAACCGACCTCTAGCTGAACCACCTCGACTATTTGCCTTAGGCCGTAACTCCGGCAACCGTGAGACCTTGGTATCCCCAAGACCACTCATCAGTTTATCCAAGTCCTCTCCAAACAACATAGAACCTTTGAAAGGTAGAGAACACAACTTTGCTTTAGAGGCCGCATCTGCCACCCAGCCCCTAAGCCAAAGAGCCCTGCGAGCCGTCACCACCAGAGCCATATTCTTAGCTGAAGCCCTTAGCAAATCATAAAGGGTGTCCGCCAAAAACGAAGACCCCATCTCCAATTTGGCCAGGTCCTGAACCAAACCAGTCCTATCTAACGGCATTATAACATCCGCACACCTGGACTCCATACCCTTCCTAATAACACCCAACATTCTATTCGCTTTCCTAGCCGCAGCAGCACACTGAGCAGAAGGTTTCAGCGTATCATCGACGACGACATCCAGATCCCTTTCTTGATCCGTAACTCCTAACGCGGAACCTTGCAAGACGTAGCTATAATTCGGGTTCCTCTTACCCACATGCATCACTTTGCACTTGTCAACATTGAACTTCATCTGCCACTTGCACGCCCATTCTCCCAGTCTCGCAAGGTCCTCCTGTAATCGTTCACATTCCTCCTGCGACTTGACGACCCTGAATAATTTTGTGTCATCGGCGAATTAATTACCTCACTAGTTATTCCCATCTCTAGGTCATTTATAAATACATTAAAAAGCAACGGACCCAGCACAGACCCCTGCGGGACCCCACTAACTACCCTCCTCCACTGAGAATACTGGCCACGCAATTCTACTCTCTGCTTCCTATCTTTCAACCAGTTCTTAATCCATAATAATACCCTACCTCCGATTCCATGACTCTGCAATTTCTTCAGGAGTCTTTCGTGCGGCACTTTGTCAAACGCCTTCTGAAAATCCAGATATACAATATCAACCGGCTCCCCATTGTCCACATGTTTGCTTACCCCCTCAAAAAAATGCATTAGATTGGTGAGGCAAGACTTCCCCCCCCCCCACACACACATTATCCAGAGCCAAGTCAGTGCACAGAGACCCTCCATCCCAAAAGAAAAGACAAAAAACGAGCACACCCTTCCTCACCGCTTCCCGCCAAAGGGGTATCATTGTCATTGAATAAATCTTGCTTTGTGTTCATAAATATCGGGATCGGTAAATGTACCATAGATTGTTGTACATGGAAATAATGGTAGTAACAAGAAATTCTTGATAGGATTCACAGTTTGTCTGGTTATGCTGGTTTGTGATGACAACTACTGTACAGTATATAATAAATGTTCATTTTTTTTGTTCAACAATAAATGTGAATTCTTCTTCATGAAAGCGAATGATACATACCTGTAGCAGGTGATCTCCGAGGACAGCAGGCTGATTGTTCTCACGACTGGGTTGACGTCCACAGCAGCCCCCACCAACCGGAACAAAACTTTGCGGGCGGTCCCGCAGGCAGGGCACGCCCACCGCGCATGCGCGGCCGTCTTCCCGCCTGTGCGCGACCGTTCCTGCTCAGTTGAATGACAAGCAAAGGAATGAGTAAAACGCAACTCCAAAGGGGAGGAGGGAGGGTAGGTGAGAACAATCAGCCTGCTGTCCTCGGAGAACACCTGCTACAGGTATGTATCATTTGCTTTCTCCGAGGACAAGCAGGCTGCTTGTTCTCACGACTGGGGTATCCCTAGCTCTCAGGCTCACTCAACACACCAAACAGGTTCAATTGGGCCTCGCAACAGCGAGGACATAACAAAGATTGACCTACGAAGAAACATCTGAGAGTGCAACCTGGAACAGAATAAAAATGGGCCTAGGGGGGTGGAGTTGGATTCTAAACAGCACCGACTGCCCGAACCGACTGTCGCGACGGGTATCCTGCTGGAGGCAGTAATGTGATGTGATTGTGTGGACCGAAGACCATGTCGCAGCCTTGCAAATCTCCTCAATAGTGGCTGACTTCAAGTGGGCCACTGACGCCGCCATGGCTCTGACACTATGAGCCGTGACATGACCCTCAAGAGTCAGCCCAGCCTGGGCGTAAGTGAAGGAAATGCAATCTGCTAGCCAACTGGAGATGGTGCGTTTCCCGACAGCGACCCCCTTCCTATTGGGGTCGAAAGAAATAAACAATTGGGCGGACTGTCTGTGGGGCTGTGTCCGCTCCAAATAGAAGGCCAACGCTCGCTTGCAGTCCAATGTGTGCAACTGACGTTCAGCAGGGCGGGTATGCGGTCTGGGAAAGAATGTTGGCAAGACAATTGACTGGTTAAGATGGAACTCCGACACCACCTTTGGCAGGAACTTAGGGTGAGTGCGGAGTACTACTCTGTTATGATGAAATTTCGTATAAGGAGCATGAGCTACCAGGGCTTGAAGCTCACTGACTCTACGAGCTGAAGTAACTGCCACCAAGAAAATGATCTTCCAGGTCAAGTACTTCAGATGGCAAGAATTCAGTGGCTCAAAAGGAGGCTTCATCAGCTGGGTGAGGACGACGTTGAGATCCCATGACACTGCAGGAGGCTTGACAGGGGGCTTTGACAAAAGCAAGTCTCTCATGAATCGAACGACTAAAGGCTCTCCAGAGATGGCTTTACCCTCTACACGATAATGGTAAGCACTAATCGCACTAAGGTGATTTCTTACTGAGTTGGTCTTGAGACCAGACTCTGATAAGTGCAGAAGGTATTCAAGCAGGTTCTGTGCAGGACAAGAACGAGGTTCTAGGGCCTTGCTCTCACACCAAACGACAAACCTCCTCCACTTGAAAAAGTAACACTTTTTAGTGGAATCCTTTCTAGAGGCAAGCAAGACACGGGAGACACCCTCAGACAAACCCAACAAAGCAAAATCTACGCCCTCAACATCCAGGCCGTGAGAGCCAGAGACTGAAGGTTGGGGTGCAGAAGTGCTCCGTCGTTCTACGAAATGAGAGTCGGAAAACACTCCAATCTCCACGGTTCTTCGGAGGACAACTCCAGAAGTAGAGGGAACCAGATCTGACGGGTCCAAAAAGGCGCTATCAGAATCATGGTGCCGTGGTCTTGCTTGAGCTTCAAGCAAGGTCTTCCCCACCAAAGGTATGGGAGGATAAGCATACAGGAGGCCGTTCCCCCAATGGAGGAGAAAGGCATCCAACGCCAGTCTGCCGTGCGCCTATAGTCTGGAACAGAACAGAGGCAGCTTGTGGTTGGTCTGAGAGGCGAAAAGGTCCACCGAGGGGGTGCCCCACTCTCGGAAGATCTTGCGTACCACTCTGGAATGGAGCGACCACTCGTGCGGTTGCATGACTCTGCTCAGCCTGTCGGCCAGACTGTTGTTTACGCCTGCCAGGTATGTGGCTTGGAGAAGCATGCCAAACTGGCAAGCCCAACGCCACATCCTGATGGCTTCCTGACACAGGGGGCGAGATCCGGTGCCCCCCTGCTTGTTGATGTAATACATTGCAACCTGATTGTCTGTCCGAATTTGGATGATTTGGTAGGACAGCCGATCCCTGAAGGCCTTCAGTGCGTTCCAGACCGCTTGGAGCTCCAGGAGGTTGATCTGAAGATCTTGTTCCTGGAGGGACCACACTCCCTGGGTGTGGAGCCCATCGACATGAGCTCCTCACCCCAGGCGAGATGCATCCGTCGTCAGCACCTTCGTGGGCTGCGGAATTTGGAATGGATGTCCCAGGGTCAAATTGGTCCGAATCGTCCACCAGTGCAGCGAATTGCGGCAACTGACGGACAGGCGGATGACATCTTCTAGATTCCCGGTGGCTTGGCACCACTGGGAAGCTAGGGTCCATTGAGCAGATCTCATGTGAAGGCGAGCCATGGGAGTCACATGAACCGTAGAGGCCATATGGCCCAGGAGTCTCAACATCTGCTGAGCTGTGACCTGCTGAGACGCTCTGGTCTGGGAAGCGAGGAACAGGAGATTCTGCGCCCTCGCTTCGGGAAGAAAGGCCTGAGCCGTCTGAGAATTCAGCAGAGCTCCTATGAATTCCAGAGATTGGACTGGCTGGAGATGGGACTTCGGGTAATTTATCACAAACCCCAGCAGCTCCAGAAGGTGAATAGTGCACTGCATGGACAGAAGAGCTCCTGCCTCTGAGGTGCTCTTCACCAGCCAATCGTCGAGATAAGGGAACACGTGCACCCCCAGCTTGCGTAGATACGTAGCAACCACCACGAGACACTTCGTGAACACCCGTGGTGCAGAGGCGAGCCCAAAGCACACAATACTGAAAGTGCCGTGTCCCCAGACGGAATCGGAGATACTGTCTGTGAGCTGGCAGTATCGGGATGTGAGTGTAAGCGTCCTTTAAATCCAGGGAACATAGCCAATCGTCTTTCTGAATCATGGGTAGAAGGGTGCCCAAGGAAAGCATCCTGAACTTTTCTCGGACCAGATATTTGTTCAGGCCTCTCAGGTCTAGGATGGGGCGCATCCCCCCTGTTTTCTTTTCCACAAGTACCTGGAATAGAATCCCTGCCCTTCCTGCCCGGGTGGCACGGGCTCGACCGCATTGGCGCTGAGAAGGGCGGAGAGTTCCTCTGCAAGTACCTGCTTGTGATGGGAGCTGAAGGATTGGGCTCCCGGTGGGCAATCTGGCGGAGTGGACACCAAATTCAGGGTGTATCCGCACCGCACTATTTGGAGAACCCACTGGTCGGAGGTTATAAGAGGCCACCTCTGGTTAAAAACTTTCAACCTCCCCTCGACTGGCAGGTCGTCCGGTACGGATACTTTGATGGCGGCTATGTTCCCATGGATCCAGTCAAAAGCCCGTCCCCAGCTTTTGCTGTGGAGGCGCAGGGGGCTGCTTAGGCGCACGCTGTTGACGGGAACGAGCGCGCTGGGACTGTCCCTGTGCCTGAGGAGGCCTTCGGGCCGGCTGGGTGTACCTACGCTTGTTATAGGCATAGGGTGCAGCCTGCCGGGCCTGGGAAAAACGTCCACCTGCTGAGGTGGATGCTGAAGGCGCCCGGTGGGAAAGCTTGTCGAGTGCGGTTTCCCGCTGGTGTAGTTGGTCCACCAACTGCTCGACCTTCTCGCCGAAAATGTTATCCCCCCCGGCAAGGGACATCCGCCAGCTGCTGCTAGGTGCGGTTGTCCAGGTCAGAGGCATGCTGCCATGAGAGTCTGCGCATCACTATACCTTGGGCCGCAGCTCGAGATGCCACATCACAGGTGTCATAGATACCCCTGGACAGGAACTTTCTGCACGCCTTCAGCTGCCTGACCACCTCCTGAAAAGGTCTGGACTGCTCCAGAGGGAGCTTGTCGACCAGGTCCGCCAGTTGCCTCACATTGTTCCGCATGAGGATGCTCGTGTACAGCTGGTATGATTGGATGTGGGTCAGGAGCATGGAAGATTGGTAGGCCTTCCTCCTAAACGAGTTCAGAGTGCGAGACTCCTGCCCAGGGGGCGCCGAGGCGGTATCCCTCGAACTCCGTGCCCTCTTGAGAGCAGAGTCCACGACCGCCGAGTCATGAGGTAATTGAGACCGCATCAACTCTGGGTCTGAGTGGATCCTGTATTGGGACTCCGCTTTCTTGGGGATGGTGGGATTAGATAGTGGCTTCAACCAGTTCCGAAGCAGTGTCTCCTTAAGGACATTGTGCAACGGCACCGTGGAAGACTCTCTAGGTGGTGATGGATAGTCGAGGACTTCGAGCATCTCCGCCCTCGGCTCATCCACAGTGACCACGGGGAAGGGAATACAGATGGACATATCCCTGACAAAAGAGGCAAAGGAGAGGCTCTCAGGAGGCGAGAGCTTCCTCTCCGGTGAAGGAGTGGGGTCAGAGGGAAGGCTCACAGACTCCTCTGAGGAGAAATATCTTTGGTCCTTCTCCTCCCCCCCACGAGGCCTCCTCCTCGGTGTCGGACATGAGCTCTCTCAGCTCAGACCTCAACCGGGCCCGTCTCGACTGCGAGGAACCACGTCCTCAATGATGGCGTCGAGCGGTAGACTCCCGCGCCGGCGGGGACGAAGCTCCCTCCATCGACTCCACCCGCGTGGCAGTCGACACCGGTGCCGCAAGCGGCATCAGCGGCCTCAGCATCGGGCCAGAGCCCACTGGCGCCTCCAACGGCGCCGGGGGCGCAAGCATCCCCGGTGCCGGCAGAGCCTGGCGCATCAGCCCTTCCAGGATCCCGGGAAGGATGGCTCGGAGGCACTCGTCAAGGCCCGCTGTCGGGAAAGGCAGAGGGGCCGGTGTGGGTGCCGGAAGCTGCTCGGGTCCAGGAGACGGTACCGAGGTACCCGCGGACTGACACAGCAACACCTCTTCGACCGAGGGGTAACGCTCCTCCCGGCACTGCCGCTTCCTGGGCGTCGAGTTGTCCCTCGAAGTACCGGAGCTGGCAGTCCCGTGCGCCGTGGGCGACCGATGACGGTGCTTCTTGGCTTTCTTTCAATGCCCGTCATCGGCGCTCGGCGGAAGAGACGAGGAGGAGGTGGAGTCCCCCTGGCCTCGAGGTATCGGATCCGACAGGGTTCGGTCCTGATGGGCCTGAGCAGAGGGAGTGGCCGGGGCAGACTGACCTGGCGGCCGCTCACCCCCGCCGTCACCGGCAGGCCAAAGGTACCTGTACTCCTGGGGTCGGTGCCAGAGTTGGCGCTGACTTCGTCAACATCGGTACCGGTACCGAAGACCCGGCTGTTGACACCGATGCCGTAGAGGTCGACGTCAAAGGGCCGGCGCAAGTTCCAAAAAGACGGTCCCGCAGAACTTGCCTCGCCACCTGTGTCCGCTTCCTTAAGCTAGACACAAGGTGCACGTCTTAGAATTATGCTCCGGGCCGAGGCACTGGAGACACCAAGTGTGAGTATCGGTCTGCGAGCTCTGCCGGCCGCACCGACCACACTTTTTGAATCCACTCGGGACCTTCGACGACATCGACGGAAAAATCGCGTCGGCGAAGTCAAAATCGTTGATGGTGGCATGAAATGCACACCCGAAAAAGAAGAAACGACCGCGCGGCCACAAGGCCGCGACAACGCGCCCTCGCAGCTAAAAACAACGAGGAAAACTCTTTTTTTGTTTTTGGAAAAATAACACGCGAACGCGTACTTCGAAAAGAGAAAAACTGCGGCTAGGCCGCAATCCGGTTTCCGGGGCTGACTAAGAGAGAGACAGGAACACGTCTCTCTCCAGCGCGGAATAGAAAAAAACTGAGCGGGAACGGTCTCGCACAGGCGGGAAGACGGCGTGCCCTGCGTGCGGGACCGCCCGCAAAGTTTTCTTCCAGTTGCTGGGGGCTGCCGTGGATGTCAACCCAGTCGTGAGAACAAGCAGCCTGCTTGTCCTCGGAGAAAAAATAAGACATCCCCTGAAAATAAGACCTAGCGCATCTTTGGGAGCAAAAATTAATATAAGACACTGTCTTATATTCGGGGAAACAGGGTATTACTAACAACAGTTCCGCAAGTTCATTTTTCAATTCTGTCAGTACTCTGGGATGAATACCATCTGGTCCAGGAGGTTTGTTACTCTTCAATTTGTCAAATTGCGCCACTACATCTTCCAGGTTTATAGAGATTTCATTCAATTTCTCTGACTCATCAGCTTTGAATACTATTTCTAGCACCGATCTCTCTCCCAAATCTTCCTCAATGAAGGCCAGAGCAAAGCATTTAATCTCTCCACTATGACTTTGTATTCCCTGATTGTCCCTTTTAACCGTTGGTCATCTAGCAGTCCAACTGATTATTTTGTTGGCATCTTGCTTTTAATATACATAAAAAAAATTTTACTATTCGTTTTTGCCTCCAATGCAATCTTTTTAAGTCCATCTTTGCCTTTCTTATCAGCACTTTGTATTTGACTTGACAGTCCTTATGCTGTTTCTTATTATTTTTAGTCGGTTCCTTCTTCCATTTTCTGAAGGATTTTCTCTTAGCTCTAACGGCTTCCTTCACCTCACTTTTTCACAATGCCGGCTGTCGTTTGGTCTTCCTTCCTCCTTTTTTAATACACGGAATATATTTGGACTGGGCTTCCAGGATGGTATTTTTGAACAGCATCCATACCCAATGTAAATTTTTCACCTTCACAGCTGCTCCTCTAAGTTTTTTTTCATCGTTCTTCTCATCATAGTCTCCCTTTTTGAAACTTAAATGCTAATGTATTTGATTTCCTGTGTGTGCTTACTCCAAAACCGATAGTGATCATATTATGATCACTGTAATCAAGTGGCTCCAGCACCATTACCTCCTGCACCAGATCATTCACTCCACTTAAGGACGAGGTCTAGAATTTTTTCCCCTTCTTTTTGGCTCCTGTACCTGCTGCGCCACAAAGAAGCCTTGATTTCGTCAAGAAATTTTACCTCCCTAGCATGCCCTGATATTACCTTTACCCAGTCAATATCGGAGTAATTGAAATCACCCATTATTATCGTGTTGCCCAGTTGTTAGTCTCCCTAATTTCTGATAACATTTCTACTTCCGTCTGTTCATCCTGGCCAGGTGTACAGTAGAACACTCCTATCACGATCCTTTTCCCCCTTTACACATGGAATTTCAATCCATAGGGATTCCAAGATGTGTTTTGTTTCCTGCAGTATTTTTAATCTATTTGATTCAAGGCCCTCCTTAACCTACAATGCTCCCCCCTCCACCAATCTGATCCACCCTATCACTACAATACAATTTGTACCCTGGTATGACAGTGTCCCACTGATTATCCTCCTTCCACCAGGTCTCAGAGATGCCTATTATATCTAATTTTTCATTCAGTGCGTGGATGCTGTTCAAATCCAGCGGCGAGCCGTGATTGCCAAAGAAAGCTCTTGGCCGAAGCTCGAAGCAGATCATAAAGGAAATTCGCTAAAAAAGCCAGAACAGATTCCAGGGCCGGTAAAGAGGCCAGAAGGTCCTCAGGCTAAGATGCCTTCTGAACCCAAAAGAGGAAAGCATGGGCAGCATAAGAACCTCAAACTGACGCCTAAGGCAAAATGCTGCAACCTCAAAAGACATTTAAAGAGAAGATTCCAATTTCCTATCCTGAGGATCTTTGAGAGCCGTACCCCCTTGCACCAGTAAGGTGATCTTCTTTGTGACAGCTGTAATCAAAGAGTCTACTGTGGGAAAACATAAATTTGCCAGGTCATCCGAAAGCTGGTACAGTCACGCCATAGCGTCCCATTGAGCTGAAATGAGAATCTTCATAGCCTCATGAATATGAAAGGTCTTAGTGTCACAACTGTCAGGAATGGTGAGCCCTTGGACCAAAGCCGGAGTTTTGGCAAACAAATCACCTGGGCTGGCACAGGCAGGAATCAGAACAGACTGGTCTAGGATAAACTAACAGACTCAACAAGGCAGGCCAGAGGTAAGTAAACACAATGAACAACACAAGAACCGTATCCAGACGAGGCAAGGAAAAGAAGACAAAGGGCCAGAACTGGAACCCAGACAGGACAAGGCAAGACTTGGAACTGGTGGGACTGGGACCCAGAAATGCAAAACAAGGCAAAACACGGAAGTAGATTAAAACTGGGTCTCCACACCAGACATCACTGCAGAAACCCAGGCCAAAGTATCGGCCTGTTTATCCGACATTGCTGCCTGGATGTCCAACCGCCACTTGAAACTGAACATGGCCAAGACCGAGCTTATTGTCTTCCCACCCAAACCCACTTCTCCTCTCCCTCCACTCTCAGTTGATAACACCCCCATCGTCCCCGTCTCATCTGCCTGCAACCTCGGAGTCATCTTCGACTCCTCCCTCTCCTTCTCTGCGCATATTCAGAAGATAGCCAAGACCTGTCGCTTCTTTCTCTACAATATCAGCAAAATTTGCCCTTTCCTCTCTGAGCACACCACCCGTACTCTCGTCCACTCTCTTATTACCTCTTGCCTTGACTATTGCACCCTCCTCCTCACTGGCCTCCCACTTAGCCTATCCCCCCTTCAATCTGTTCAGAACTCTGCTGTACGTCTTATCTTCCGCTTGGAACGATATGCTCATATCACCCCTCTCCTCAAGTCACTTCACTGGCTTCCAATCAGGTACCGCATACAGTTCAAACTTCTCCTACTAACCTACAAATGCACTCAATCTGCAGCCCCCCACTACCTCTCTACCCTTATCTCCCCTTACGCTCCTACCCGAAACCTCCGCTCACAGGACAAATCCCTCCTCTCTGCTCCCTTCTCCACCATCGTCAACTCCAGGCTCCGCCCTTTCTGCCTTGCCTCGCCCTATGCTTGGAACAGACTCCCTGAGCCCATACGCAGAGTCCCCTCCCTGCCCATCTCCAAATCCTTACTCAAAGCCCATCTCTTCAATGTCACCTTCGGCACCTATCATTTTACCTCTACCCAGGAATCTAGACTGCCCCAATTGACTGTCTGCACATGTTGTCCATTAGATTGTAAGCTGACTGCACATGTTGTCCTTTAGATTGTAAGCTCCTCTGAGCAGGGACTGTCCTTCTTTGTTGAACTGTACAGCGCTGCGTAACCCTAGTAGCACTTTAGAAATGTTAAGTAGTACTACTACTTCGAGGTTATGCTACTCAAAAACAAGCATGGTATATGGGTGCTCTGAATTCTAGTGTCTCTTTTCAAGATGTGATCTCTCTTCATGTTCTTTGGAATTGTTCCCCTATACAAGGATTTTGGAACAGTGTCCTAAACTATTTAGGGAATATTATTGGTCAGAATATACCTTTTATTCCATTGAGGGCTATAAAGTGTTACATCTTCGTAGTAAGGGTCACATATATTTAATACTGTCTATTTGGAAAACTTATATTCAAACTTGGGCTCCTAAAGCAAGAAGACATTTTAAATTCTTTACATTTATAATTGGAAGGGAGAGGCGAGATATTCTGAGGTATAAGAGTCCAGTCTCCGGACTTCTATTTGGCACATAATCTCAGGGTGGGTAATTGTTAATTTCTGGTTTCTTCTAAAATATAACTGTAACCATGTCATTCTTTTATACACAACTTGATATATCAAATCACATATGTTTGTTTCTTGCTGCTGCTTTTCAATTTGAACAAAATATACTGAAACACAACATAAGATAAGAGCCTGAAAATGGCCCCACTGTACCTTGCCCAGCTCAGCAGTGAGCTTCTCTTGACTATAGTACTGTGTGCACTTTAGACATGACATCATACTTATGAAAGAGAGCTTTTCCACCTACACAAGGCATTGTGTTTTCATTCTGGATGTTGATCTGCCGCAAGAGGCGCCTCTCATAATCCTGGTCCATGGTGGAAAAATGTGGCTGGCAGAAGGGGGAAGTCTGCCCCTCTCAGGTTCTTCTAGGCATGAACCCCGAGGAGTCAAATCAGTCAGCTACAATAAGAACATACATTAAAGAGAAAAAGGTAAAACACTGACCATCCAAAACCACGCAGAAAATAAACACTCAGAACCAGAGAGAGAACACAGTGCCTAAAATGCAACAATCTATCCAATGATCACCTCTGATTATGCCCGGTTGGTCACTCCCAGAGAAATGAAGCGATATCTCCATTAGGATCTACCGAGTACTTTCAAGTGACCCCCCCCCCCTCCTCGGTTAAAAGATAGGATTCTAGATTTGACTGACCAGTGGTCTCATCCAACATGTCACGTTTTATGTAAAGTTTTCTCAGTCATACTGACCAGCTCACTGAAAGGATAGTAGATAATCAAATTAAAATCAATTGAAAGACTTAAATACAACCCATAATTCTATAGTTCTGTTGAGTCGATGGATCTAATGTCTAGCTCTGAGCATTCTTTTCTACGTTTATATCTTCAAGCCCAAACTTCTCATAATCTGGCAATGCAAGCACACACATATACACAAGTCAGTGACCAATGTCTAGCCTACAAACAGGCACCCATTTTTTAAATCTTTACCTTACCAAGTGATTGAGTTTTATTTGGTTTAGCTAGGAAATCAATGCAAGATAAAATTGATGCCTATCACAACAGCTGTTTATATGATCAGCAAACTTTAATGTGTTCAGTATCTTCTACATTCAAAATCTCCCATGCTAATGCAGCAAATAGGAAACAAGACGTATGCCTAAAAACTATGAACTATGCACATAAATATACATACATAGAGCAGATGACAGTTACCAGGTGACAGACCCTGAACTAGACATAGACAGCTGAGGAAATGAGAGGGACAAATCAGACTTGGATTCATAGGCAAAAGTAAACAGGTAATGTTTACATAACACTTAAGTTTTTTTCTCCAGTAAGAAACTCCATTATAAAAGCAGAGTTCTAGGTGCTTTGTTTCTCTAACCTAGGGCCTTCAGATCATGTGTGCTCAGTTAATTGGTTACATGTATTATTTTTATACACTTCTGATACACAGAACGCAAAACTCAGGATGGGTTCTTTCTAGCGATGACATCAGACAATAGCAGGGTCACTGCTCAGTGACATCAGTCACCTGACACTAATTAATTGAAGAACACATGTCTAGACTTTAATAAACTGTGCTTCAAGGGTCAATTACACTTAACTATGTGGTGAAAGACATTAACTGGATTTCTGAACCAGATAAACAACATAAAATAAAAACTGGTATCTCTCGCCTTTGAATAATCCAATACAGAAAACACACTTCTGAACATTTGAGAAGGTAGAAGTCAAGGTCACTGCTCAGCCAATGCAAATCTCAGCTCTTGTCACTGTAGTAGTTTAGTTATTAACATGCATGACATAAATCACCCTTGATGCAAATCCAATGTGATAAGCTATTCTTTAGGTTTATATATGCTGTCAGACAGGAGAAAAACTAGTGCACAATTATTTGCTGGTTTGCATAACCAGAGATAACTATCAGCTGATGGCCTCTCTAGGAGAAGGAGAAATTAGATCTTGTCTGCTAAAATTTCTTTACACAAGTCCCTCCAGACCAATCCAGGGGTTTACACTCTCCTACGAGCAGAGCGATTTGAGAACCACTGGTTTGGTGCAGTCACCAAGAGTCCTGAACAGTATACACTTAGCCAGTACTTCTGTAACAAAGCAATATTGCAACATATCTTCTCAGCAAGGCGACAAAGAAACAACTGGTAGCCGAGCCATAAAACAGCTCCTTGAGTTAATACCAAAACTAATTCAGGATCAACACCCCCTAGCTCCTCTCTTCTTGAACCTTACCCTCTCAAGAACCAGGATAAAAGACAGAATGTAGACATGTCCAGTATTTTAAAATGAACTCTGAAACAGAAGACCTTCATCTTGGGAGTGGAATGGTTCTGCTACTTTTAAACTCATGAGATCCCTGTACTACACTCTCCTTGGCCAATTTGGCACTATGATGATGATTATGCCTGTTGGTTCTCCACTCTGACTCACCCTCACACCTAGAAAAGATCTGACACAGCCAATGTTGCGTCACAGTATCTATCCCTGCTAAGAACTTGATGGCAATTGCTTACTGCAGCTTAATAAAATGACCCCTTAGAACCTAGTTCACACTATCTTGATAAATATGCAGTATCTTTATGGAGAACATGTTCAAAGGCCATGAATTAACCCAGAGTCCTTAGTGTTTCCTTTTCATATAGTTACAATGGTGGTGGCTGAAAGATTATAACTTGAATCCTTTGCATGTAAAGTGAAACAGCTCAATACTTTCCAATAAAATAAGCATCACAACCATTTCTCAACCATAATTTTAGGAAAATGATAAAAGGTAAAATTATGTCTTACCTGATAATTTTCTTTCCTTTAACGCAGTAGATGAATCCAGGAACTAGTGGTTAAGTCCGCCTACCAGCAGGTGGAGATAGAGATAAACAAACTAAAGGCAGTGATGCCAGACGGCCAGCTCCTTCCTCAGTTAGTATGTTATTCGTAAGCATTTGCCAAGGCCAAAAATATGAAACCAATAACAACCAGAAACCATCCTCACTATGAAAAACAGAGAACCAAATAAGAACTTCGAAATAACTGCAACTTGATCCAGAAATCGGAATCCTTTCCATGTTCCCATATATGTCTGAACTCTGTAAAAGAGAACCCGGAAGGAAAAAATAGCCACACTGCATGGAAAATGAAAAAAACGTCGGCTGAACTAGGGAGGGATCCTGGATTCATCTGCTGCGTTAAAGGAAATTAAATTATCCGGTAAGACATAATTTTACCTTCCTTGTCACTTGCAGCAGATGAATCCAGGAACTAGTGGGATGTACCAAAGCATTCCGTAAGTAGGGTGGGAAGCCGATGCTCCCCGCGCCAACACTCCTGCCCCAAAACTTGCATCCTCCCGAGCAGACACGTCTAGCCTGTAATGCTTTGCAAAAGTATGACGGGACACCAAAGTAGCCGCCCGACAAATCTCTTCCAGAGATAAGGCCTCCGCCTAAGAAGCCACCTGTGCCCGAGTAGAATGCGCCTTCAGAGCCACTGGAGATGCCCGCCCATGTAGCGGATACACCGCTCCAATGGCTTCCCTAATCCAGCGAGCAATGGAAGCCTTAGAAGCCGCCTCACCTCTTTTCGATCCCGACAAGAGCACAAAGAGATGATCCGAGCGCTGAAACTCGTTAGAGATCTGCAAGTACCAAAACAAGGCTCTCTGCACGTCCAGGAAACGTAGCAAGGCAAACTCCCCCGGATAATCTTCTCTTCGAAAAGACGGAAGATAAACTGCCTGGATCTCTGGAAGACAAAGCCTGAATTTCAGAAATCCTCCTAGCTGAAGCAATGGCCACCAAAAACACTGTCTTAAGTGTTAGATCCTTTTCAGAAACCTTATTCAACGACTCAAACGGTGGGGCCTGGAGGGCTCGCAGTACCATATTCAAATGCCACGCCAGGCACGGCTGCCACAGGAGGCCGAAGAGCCCCGCGAAGGAAACGGACCACATCAGAGTGAGCTGCTAAAGAGGAACCGTCCAGTTTGCCCCTAAAAACAAGCTAGCGCGGCCACCTACACTCGAAGGGAATTATATGCCAATCCCTTTTGAAGACCATCCTGAAGGAACTCCAGAATAACCAGAATGTCCACCCGAAAAGGTGATTCAGCACGCAAAGCACACCACGCCGAGAAAGCTTTCCATACTTGTGCGTACGCTGCTGAAGTAGACTGCTTCTGTGCCCCCAAAAGAATGGCAATAATTGGTCCTGAAAATCCCTTCTTCCTCAGCTGCCGCTTCTCAACAGCTAGGCCATAAGACCAAAGCAGGAGGGATTTTCCATCTGAACTGGCCCTTGATGCAGCAGATTGGGAGTCACCGGAAGAACGACCGGCCCCAATGCCGCCCTATGCGGCAAAGAACTCTCCCTATCAGAGGCCATGGAGGAAAAACATAAAGTAGTTGTTGTTCCAGCCATGGCTGGAGAAGAGCGTCCAATTCTGAGGATCCTGGCTGCCATTTGCGGCTGAAGAACTGGGGAACTTTGGCATTGCAAACCATGGCCATGAGATCCATTACTGGTCTTCCCCAAAGTTGACAGATCAGCCGAAAAGCAGAGTCTGACAGCGTCCATTCCGCTGCGTCCAAAAGACTCCGGCTGAGAAAATCCGCTTGAACATTGTCGACCCGCAATGTGCGCTACTGACAGACTCTGAACATGCGCTTCCGCCCATACTAGAAGGCGAGACGCTTCCACTGCCAAGGGAAGACTGCGAGTGCCCCCCCTGCCGATTGATGTAGGCCACCATCGTGGTGTCGTCCGAGAATACACCAACCGCCTGCCCCTGCAGAAGGTCCTGAAAACTCCGCAGCGCATTCACAACTGCTCGCAACTCCAGACGATTTATCGGCCAAGTCGCTTCGAGAGGGGTCCAAGATCCCTGGGCTACTCGATGAAGACAATGGGCTCCCCAGCCCGCAAGGTTGGCATCCGTCACGACTACCACCCAATTGGGAGAAGCCAGAGAAACACCCTTCTTCAAATTGGCTGACCGGAGCCACCACGCGAGACTGTCCCTGGCCTGGCTCAACCGAGGAAGGCATCGTTGATAATCCAGCGTCGTCGGCGACCATCTGCTCAAAAGGAAATTCTGAAGAGGCCGCATGTGAGACCTTGCCCATGGAATGACCTCCAAGGTCGCCTTCATGGAACCGAGATGCTGAACATAGTCCCAACTCGGGTAGCATGACGACTCAATAAGGTCCGTACCTGAGAAAGCAATTTGATCCTTCGCCCATTGGGGAGATACACCTTACCCCGCTTCATATCGAACTGGACTCCAAGATACTCCAGACTGAGTAGGAACCAGATGACTCTTGTCCATACTGACCACCCAACCTAAGGATTGCAACACTGCAATCACTCGGTCGGTGACCACTTGACTCTCCTCTGCTGTTGTCGCCCGAATCAGCCAGTCGTCGAGATATGGATGCACTTGAATCCCCTCCTTCCGCAGGAACGCCGCCATCACCACCATGACCTTGGAAAAAGTGCGTGGGGCAGTGGTCATTCCGAAAGGAAGGGCCCGAAACTGGAGGTGCTGACCCAGCACCGCAAATCTGAGAAATCTCTGATGGGGCTGCCAAATGGGAATGTGCAGGTAAGCTTCCCTCAAATCGAGAGCCGCCAAAAACTCGACAGGTTGAACAACAGCAATAACTGCCCTTAATGTCTCCATGCGGAAGTGACGAACCCGCAAAAACTGGTTTACTTTTCTGAGATTGAGAATAGGCCGAAAAGCCCATCCCTTCTTTGGAACCACAAAGAAGATGGAGTACCGACCTGTGCGCCTTTCGAGAGGAGGAACAGGCATCATAGCCCCTATCCTTAGCAGGTCTCACAAACACTGCAGAACCGCTGTCCTCTTGGCCCGCGATACACAGAGGGACTCCAGAAAAAAGTCTGTGACAGGAGAGAATTCTAGCTTGTAAACTTCTCACACCACATCGAGGACCCACTGATCCAAAGTAATTCTGGCCCACTCTGGAAGAAGCAGAGAAAGCTGACCACCGATCTACTCTCTTCCCGAGTGGACCTGCGCCCCATCATTGGGAGGCCCGAGAAGTAACCCCCTGCTGAGAGGGGGGTCCAGACGGACGCTTCTCGTTGCAAAAGGAAGAACGCTGCCCAAAACGAGGATGCTGAAAGGCTGCATTGGACCGCCCCGGGCGATACCGGCGCGTCTCTCTGAAACGTGACCTTGAGGCTCCTTTCTAGGTCTTCCCCGAAAAGCAATTTCCCTCGGAAAGGCAATTTAATAAGTTGTTGCTTAGAGGTCATATCTGCCGCCCAATGACGGAGCAGCAGAAGACACCGAAACGGTCAAGGCCATGAGTTTGGCCGAAGCACGGACCAAATCATACAAGGCATCCGCCAAGTTCTCCAGCCCAATATCCATCAGCGACATCTGAGGAGTTCCCGGCATATCAGACTCCAAAATCAAATCCATGACAGAATGCAGCCAACTAAGACAAGTTCTAGCCGCATAAGATCTACAAACAGAAGCTTGAAGTGTCAAAGCGGCCACCTCAAAAGCATGTTTTAAAGAGGCCTCTAGCCGTTTGTTTTGCATATCCTTAAGTGCCACACCACCTTCCACTGGAAGAGTAGTCTTCTTAGTGACCGCCGTCACCAGGGCATCCAACCTAAGTAGAACAAACTGCTCTAAACAGTCTGCTGAAACCGGATACAGCCTGGCCATAGCCCTAGCTACTTTCAGCCCCCCATCCGGATCCGCCCACTGGGCCGAAATCAACTCTTCAATAGCTTCATGTACCGGAAAGGCCTTAGGTCGTCTGGTACTAGCCATCTTGGGGTTGACCGCCTGAGAAGCCGCAACCTCAGGGTCCTCTATATTCAGGGCTTCCAGCGCCTGAGAGATAAAGGAGGACAACTTCTCCTTATGGAAAATCCTCATGGCGGAAGAGTCCTCCGGTTGGTCAGTGAGGACACCGTCCTCCACCCCCATCTGCTCTGAGAGAGCCACCACGGAGGAAGCTGCAGGCGACTGTATGCAGGACCCCTCCTCAGACCCCAAAGAAAGCCTAGGCTTTTTAAGGGAGGAAAAATCCTCTGGGGGGAAAACCCAAAATCTCTTGGTTACCCCCAGACCCCCTGAGAGAATCAAAAGCCGAAGCTGTCACAGCCGCATGAGGGGCAAAAACGCCTGATGGAGTAACAAAATAAATTCTGGCTAAAACCCCTCCCCCGCAATGGAGGAGGTCGCAGCCATGGCACCTGCACCACCGCCCACAGTGCCTGACGGCCTCCCCGACTCCCCTACCAGTGGAGAAGCTTTGCCCAAAACCGCTACCAGAGCCGGCTCCGCGACCGATCACAAAATGGCGTGAGAATCGCCAGGCTCTGGGCCGGAAAGTACGCTCTCAGGGGGGGGGGGCACTGCTCCGTTGAGTCCCACAAGATCAGCACACTCCACACTGCATAGGCCCGCCGCCGAATGCCATTTCCCGCATCGGGAACAGCGTTTTACTGCCTCCGCTGCCATCACCCGCCCCCGAACAGCAACCCAGCAGGACCTACCCCGGACCGGGAAAGCGCGGAAACTGACAGCAAGCCGAAGAAAAAACTCTCCAACTGCACTTTGAGGCAGACTCAGACAAGCAAGTAACAGAAAACAGGACTCGGACAGCAATAACACAATCCTGCTCTCAGCAAAAACACAGTTCCCTGTGCTTCTGATTCTCTTTTAAACAAATTCTATGGTTCTCTTTTTCTTTTTTAGTGAGGAGGCAGAAACAAACAGGGAAGGAAAGGAACAGGAAAAGCCTGTTCAGAGGGAATTTGAGGTGCAGCAGGGACCCAGCAACTGCGCATGCTGCCAAAGGGGACACCACCAGTCTGCCACCCCCGGCTCAAACTGGCCACCGGCCCAGGAGCACCCTCAGAGGCCTTGGGCCCAGGAGCTAAAGAAAAAGCCGTCCACCACCTGCTGAGATAGAGACATACTAAGTAAGGAAGGAGCTGGCCATCTGACATCACTGCCTTTAGTTTGTTTATCTCTATCTCCACCTGCTGATAGGCAGATTTAACCAACTAGTTCCTAGATTCATCTGCTGCAAGTGACAAGGAATGGAAGTCTTATGGGAAGTGGATGATTTTAATGAGTGGTGAAAAGTGTGTGTGGTTATGTGCTTACCAGAGGGGAGGCTGGGCTCTCTGGTGGGTTGTCAATGCAAATGTTATATTGTGTATCTGTACCCATTTCTATGTTGCCCATGATGGCGCCTAAGGGTTTGAAATTAATATCGTGGAATGTGTCGGGTGTTAACTCGCCAATAAAAAGATCTAAGATTTTGCAGTACCTGGGAAGGCACAAAGCTGATATTGTGGGATTGCAGGAAACTAAACTTAATGATATCGAACATCAGAAATTAAGAAGGTCATGGGTGGCTCAATGTTATTATGCTTCTGCACCCAAAAGTAAGGCGGGGGTAGCCATATTGATTCGTAAATCGGAGTGGAGTGGCCTAGTGGTTAGAGCACTGGTCTTGCAATCCAGAGGTGGCCAGTTCAAATCCCACTGCTGCTCCTTGTGATCTTGGGAAGTCACTTAACCCTCCATTGCCTCAGGTACAAACTTATTGTGAGCCCTCCTGGGACAGAGAAATATCCAGAGTACCTGAATGTAACTCACCTTGAGCTACTACTGAAAAAGGTGTGAGCAAAATCTAAATAAATAAATAAACAAACACAGGGTCATCAAGGACACGGGGAGGTTTATCATAGTGGAGGGGAAACTAAATCACTCTAGTTTCAATCTATGCACCCAATGCTGCACAAAGGCTCTTTTTTAGGAATATAATAGCAAAATTGTTCACTATTGCTGGACCTAAAATTCTTCTGGGTGATTTCTTTTTTTTTTTTTTATTGTGTTTATACATTTTAACAATCTTTACACGATAAACATGTATTGGAAATACATTGAAAAATATTGAGTACAAATTAAAAAGTAACCAGTTAAAGAAAAATTTTTAAGTCAATTTCTTCAATTTTTTAGACCACAATAGTGGCAGGGGGTGATTAAGATAATAGGAGATCAAAAAGTAACTACTAAAACAAACATTTGCAAATGGCCTGGCCTATGTTCCCATTATACTCTTTAAATAATCAGTTGTCCTTCTTTTACTCCTTTGGCTTAATGGATAGCTTTTTCATTTCTAAGAATGTTTTAAGGTGTTCCGGCTCAAAGAAAATATATTTGTTACCCATATATTTAACTAAACATTTACAAGGATATGCTAGTAAATATGTTGCCCCTATAGCTCTCGTCTATTCTCTAAAAGTCAAAAATTGTTTCCTTCTATCTTGTGTTGTTTTAGTGACATCTGGAAAAATCCAAATTCTTTGACCACAGAAGGTAAAATTATGTATCATACCTGATAATTTTCTTTCCATTAATCATAGCAGATCAATTCATAGACTGGTGGGTTGTGTCCATCTACCAGCAGGTGGAGATAGAGCGCAATCTTTTGCCTCCCTATATGTGGTCATGTGCTGCCGAAAACTCCTCAGTATGTCGATATCAAAGCTCCATCCGCAGGACTCAGCACAAGAGAATTACACCCACAAAGGGACACTCTGCCCAGCTCACCACCGCCAAAGCGGGGGAGGGGAATCTGTGCAGCTCATCCCCGCGGAGCGGGGGAGGGACACCACACCCGCCGATGCGGGGGGATCTGGCTTATCCTGCTACCACAAATGCGGGATTAGCTGGCTTACCCCAAACACCGCCAAAGCGGGAGGGATAGAAAGCTACCCTACTGCCGCATGAAGCGGAAGGGAGCGCCAGCATAATTTAGATACAAAACATTTTTATTTATTATTATTATAATTTATTTATTTATTTTCTCTCTCTCATAATTTCTTCTTGCAAGCTAGAGGGTTCCTTATTGTGAAAGGGGACCCATAGGTAAATAGGCAGAGGAGGGTGGTAGTAGTGTAAGGTCCCACTGGATCCATAGTCATGGTGATGGGCCATCAGAGCCAAGGTGCACCGCTGTGTTGGTAACTAGGGAGGAACGTTTCAGGGGGGCCTTGCCTGAATCTTATTTCAAGCAACAGCAATGTAAGCTCCTTTTGCTTAATAGTAGATTAACAGGCTACGGAGTAGCCTGGGAAGCTCAGAGAGAGGGAGCTAGTAGTCAGTTGTTGTGCTGGTATAGATTTGTTGTACAATTTAATAAAGGGGATAACTGGGAGGGGGGGGGGGGAGGGTGGAGCAAGGGAAGGCTTTTAAAGAGGGCTATTTTGCAGTTGGTGTTGCAGTACACAGTTACATACCTGTTCTTCTATCGTGTTCTATGTGGGAACTGCAGTGTCAGTGGATTTTATGCGATATATAAGAATTATAGCCTAAACGGAGGTTTAATGAGTAGATTGAACAATAAGATAAGGGAATGGGAGGGAGGAAATATAAATTCATGATGACAATGCAAAAGAAGCATTCTGTGTAGTTTGACAAGTTGGTGTTATATGCTGATTCTAAATAGAACTGTTTAATTTCTGTATCTTGTTGATCATCAATAAAAATTATTGAAATAAAAAAATAGATACAAATCCAGCCACCGCCGAAACAGGGGGAGAGGAATGCAGCAGCTCACTGTAACACAGAATCGTTTCAACTCGAGGAAAATCCAATTGGAAGAACTTGAACATGAAGTTCTCCTGAACAGGAACTGAAGAATACACTGGAACCTGAAATATAACCAGAACAACAAACAATACAGATATCTGGGGGGGAACTATGGATTGATCTGCTATGATTAATGGAAAGAAAATTATCAGGTATGATAGATAATTTTACCTTCCATTTCATCAAGCAGATCAATCCATAGACTGGTGGGATGTACCGAAGCAGTACTCACCCAGGGCGGGACATGGAAATCCCTGAACGCAACACGGAAGCTCCGAACCGGGCCTCGGCCCGAGCAGCCACATCCAAGCGGTAATGCCGCGAGAAGGTATGAGCCGACGTCCAAGTTGCCTCTTTACAAATCTCTTCCAAGGAGACGGATCTGGACTACGCCATCGATGCCGCTTGTGCTCTAGTAGAGTGGGCCTTCAGCTGAATAGGCGGAATCTTCCCAGCCGCCACATAAGCCGCTGCAATCGTCTGCTTGACCCACCGTGCCACGGTAGGTTTAGATGCCTGCAGACGCTTACGAGGGCCTGCGAACCGCACGAACAGGTGATCTGACTTCCAGAAGTCATTGGTCACTTCCAAGTATCTGATGATGACTCGTCTCACATCCAGACATTTGAAAGCAGGGTACTCCTCTGGGTAATCCTCCCTGTGAAAGGAGGGTAGGCAGAGCTGCTGATTCACATGGAAGCGAGAAATAATCAAACATATAAATGGCGAGTGACTGTACTCACCCGCAAATGCGCAGTAGAGACTTCCCTCTCTGTCCCGCCCCCGCGTCAATACGTGATGACGGGGGCAGGACAGAGGGAAATTGCGCGAAGGGAGGGAACTGCCGACGTCGCTACCGCTCCCCCCTCCCTCCACCCGGCCCGAGCACTCTCTTCGGTATTGAACTTACATCGCCGACAGGCAGCAGGCAGATCAGCTGAGCTCCCGTCGGCCTTCCTTCCCTGCCTGTGTCCCGCCCTCGCAAACGTTACATCACACGAGGGCGGGACACAGGCAGAGAAGGAAGGCCGACGGGAGCTCTGCTGATCTGCATTTCGGCGACGTAAGTTCAATAGCGAAGAGAGGGCCTGGGCCGGGTGGAGGGGCCCTGCAGCGGCAAAGGGAGGGGGCCTTGGAAAAACCCCATACTAGCTCGTTTTAACGGGCTAAACAGCTAGTCTTGGGCAGAAAGGAAGGCACTGGGCGAATCAACACTCCTGCCTCAGTGAACCGCAGGAACGGCTCTCGACACGAGAGTGCCTGGATCTCAGAGACTCTTCTGGCTGACGTGATGGCTACCAAAAAGACCGCTTTCAACATCAGGTCCTTCAGCGATGCCCTCGACAAGGGCTCAAAGGGCGGCATCTGCAAGGCCCGAAGCACCAGATTGAGATTCCATGTAGGCACTATCGAGTGCAGAGGAGGGCGCAGGTGATTAACTCCTTTGAGAAAGCGCACCACATCTGGCTGTGACACCAGGGAAGCACCCTTCAGGCGGCTCCTGAAGCAAGCTAAAGCCACCACTTGGACTTTCAGGGAACTGAGTGACAGGCCCTTCTCCAGACCCTCTTGCAGGAACGCCAACTGCCGATATTGGAGCGGTGGAGGGTGATAGAAAGCCTGCCTTGCACCATAATGTAAAGGTACGCCAAATCCTGGCGTAAGTAGTAGAAGTAGAGTGCTTCCTCGCTCTCAGCATAGTGGCGATGACCTTGTCTGAGAAGCCCTTCTTCCTCAGCTGCTTCCGCTCAAGAGCCAGGCCGTAAGACCAAAGGGGGAGGGATCCTCCATCACCACGGGACCCTGATGCAAGAGGCCCCGCTCCGCTGGCAGCCTCAGAGGGCCGTCCACTGCGAGCCTGATTAAGTCCGCATACCAGGGACGTCTGGGCCAATCTGGACCCACCAGGATTACCCGGCCCGGATGCTTTGCCACCCGGCCTAGCACTCTGCCCATCATGGGCCAGGGCGGGAACACGTAGAGGAGCTCCTGTGTTGGCCACTGCTGGAGAAGAGCATCGACTCCCAGAGAACGAGGGTCCCGTCCTCTGCTGAAGAACCGCGGCACTTGACAGTTGGCCGAGGATGCCATCAGATCCAGGCTCGGCGGGCCCCAGCGCCTCGTGATGTCCAAGAACGCCCGAGCCGACAGCTGCCACTCTCCTGGATCCAGAGTATGGCGACTCAGAAAGTCCGCTTTGACATTCATGACTCCCGCAATGTGGGCCGCTGACAGCTGTTCCAGATTCGCTTCCGTCCACAGGCATAGCTTCATGGCCTCCTTGGCTAGAGGAGCGCTCCTGGTACCTCCCTGGCGATTGACATATGCCACTGCCGTGGCATTGTCGGACAGGACCCGTACTGGCCTCAGCACCAGGACCGGGAGAAACTCCCGAAGCGCCAACCGAATGGCTCGGAGTTCCAGGAGGTTGATAGTCTGTTTTGCCTCTGCAGGCGACCAGAGGCCCTGCGCTGTCCTCCCCAGCCCGTCAAGCAGGCGTCCGTCGTGACAACCACCCACTCCGGGATTGTGAGGGGCATTCCTGCGGACAGTTTGCCTGGCCTCAGCCACCAATCCAGCGCCTTGCGCACCGTTGGATCCAAAGAAAAGCGTACAGCGTAATCCTCCGATACTGGAGTCCACTGCCGCAGCAGGGAGTGCTGTAGGGGTCTCATATGGGCCCTGGCCCAGGGCACTACTTCCATCGTGGCCGTCATGGAGCCCAGGAACTGCACATAGTCCCAAGCTCGAAGAGTGGAGGCTGATAGGAACTGGTCCACCTGGGCCCGAAGCTTGCCGCTCCGGTTGTCCGGCAGGAACACTCTGCCTGCTAGGGTATCGAATCGGACTCCCAAGTACTCCAGGGACTGAGTCGGGCGCAGCTGACTTTTCTCCCAGTTGATGACCCATCCCAGGGAGCTCAGAAGGGCAATCACCCTGTCCGTAGCCTTCCCACACTCTGCATAAGAGGGGGCCCGGATCAACTAGTCGTCCAGATAGGGATGGACTTGTACTCCTTCCTTGCGGAGGTAAGCCGTGATGACCACCATCACTTTGGAGAAGGTCCGCGGGGCAGTGGCCAACCCGAAAGGGAGGGCTCTGAACTGGAAGTGTCGGCCCAGGACTGCAAAGCGCAGGAAGCGCTGATGAGGAGGCCAGATGGGAATATGTAAGTAAGCTTCCTTGATGTCCAAGGATGCCAGGAATTCCCCTTTCTTCACCACAGCTATTACAGAGCGGATAGTCTCCATCCGGAAGTGCCGGACCTTCAAGGCCCGATTGACTCCCTTGAGGTCGAGAATAGGTCGAACAGAACCTTCTTTCTTTGGCACCACAAAGTAAATGGAGTAACGCCCCTTGCCAAGTTGATCTACTGGCACCGGGACCACCGTGCCCAGGCAGATCAGGTTGTTCAAAGTCTGATGTACGGCAGCTGCTTTGACCTGGGACTTGCAGGGAGAGTTTACAAACCCGTCTCTCAAGGGCCGGCAGAACTCCAGCTTGTAGCCATCTCTGATGACTTCCAGAACTCAAGCGTCTGACGTTATCCTGGTCCACTCGCCCAGGAATGAGGACAACCTTCCTCCTATCTGCACTGGGCCATGGATCAGGTCTCCGTCATTGGGTACGCAACCCTGGGGGAGGGCCAGAGGACGAACCTCCGGGTCGGCGGTCCCTGCGAAAGGAATGCTGCTTGTGGGAGAAGTTCCGTTTGAAGGAAGCGGAGGCAGAGGAGCCCGACTTGCCCGGGTGGTACTGACGGGCTTCCTGGAACCAGCCCTTGGAGGAACCAAGGTGAGCACTGCTGGCCCGAGTCCTGACCTCCGGCAACCTCACGAGCTCCGTCACGATCTTGTCCAGCTCGTCCCCAAAGAGCAGCTTACCTTTAAAAGGCAACTTGGCTAGGCGAGATTTAGAGGCATGGTCAGTCGACCAATGCTTAAGCCAGAGCCACCACCGCGCAGAGACCGTCTGGGCCATACCTTTGGCCGAGGCTCTCAAAACATCATACAGTAAGTCTGCCAAGTAGGCCAAGCCTGACTCCAGGGTCGGCCATTCCGCCCTCCAGGAGGGGTCCGAGGGAGAAACCCGCTGCAAAACAGTCAGGCACGTCCTGGCCACATAGGAACCGCAAACCGAGGCTTGCAGACTCAGGGCGGCCGCCTCAAAGGACGACTTTAAGGCCGCCTCCATTCTCCTGTCCTGAGCGTCTTTCAGGGAAGTGCCACCTTCCACCGGCAGTGCCGTTTTCTTAGTCACGGCAGTGATTAAGGAATCTACCGTGGGCCAGATAAAGGCTTCCCATTCCCCCTCTGGCAGGGGGTATAGACGGGACATAGCCCTGGCTACTTTCAGGCTTGCTTCCGGGGCATCCCATTGCGCCGAAATTAAGGCCTGCATGGCTTCATGCACGTGGAAGGTTCTAGGTGGGCGCTTCGTTCCCAGCATAATGGCGGAGCCAGCCGAGGCTGAGAGCGGGCCTTCCTCCGGAGAGGCAATCTTCAAAATGCTCAAGGCCTGCCCTAGCAGGTTAGGCAAATCCTCCGAGCGAAAAAGGCGTGCTGCAGAGGGGTCATCCGCTCCATCCGAGCGAGGGTCAGTCTCTTCCATAGAGTCCGCAAAGGATCTCTGGGAGAACTCAGACACGCTGCTGTCATCCACATCCGAGGAGACCGAGACCCTAGTGGCTGAAAATCCACCCAAGGGCGTTTGAGCCCAGAGGCTCTCTCACTCTTATCAGACAAGGGAGCGGGGGCCACGTTTTGCATAAGAAAGGCCTGATGCAGCAGCAAAATGAACTCAGGGGAGAAACCCCCTAGCCTGTGCATTTCTGCGGTTTGCGCCGCGGCCCTAGAGGTGCTCTCAACCTGCGATCCCAAGATCGGAGGAGAGGCGTGATGCGCGTCCAAAATGGTGTCCAGCGCGAAACTCTGAGAAGCAGCCGCGCGGGAAGAAGGGCGTTTTAATTTCGCCAACTTCTTACTGTCGCCCAATTCAAGCTGTTAACGTCTCCCATCTTGAGGGCGGCCCAAGAAGAAGCCGACCAAGTTGCGTGGCTGGTCACGACCGGGAGGGCGGCCAGTGGGGGATGGGCGCCTAAGGCGGGAAAGGCCGCCGCGCCGGAGGAAAAACCGGTGAACTCTCCCAGCACCGAAAGGGCGACCAAAAAGGGCGACTCTAACTTCGAGCCCCCCGCTTCCCTGCTAGGCGCACGAACGCGTTCTGGGGAGCGTCTTTTCGCACCACTGCCATCCGAGGCCATAGGCACGTGGAGACAGTTCAGGGAACCCCCTACCCACTACTAAAAGGTAAAAATTACCTGCTTTTTGCTCCGAGCTGCAGCGACTTGTTCCAGTGAGCAGTTGCAAATGGACGTCCTTTTTGAACGTTTTTTTTTTTTTTAATTGTGTTGGGTTTTTTTTACGGAGCCAGCGGGAGGGGGGAGAAAAGGAGGGACCTGGCACCACCAGGTTTGCACTTGCTCACAAACAGCCCTCAACCCCAGGTACTCAACAAAACCTAAACAATGGCTTGGAGACCTAGGCAGAGCTGCTGCTGTGCGACCACACACCTGCTGAGATAGAGAACATACTGAGGAGTTTCCGGCAGCACATGACCACATATAGGGAGGCAAAAGATTGCTCTCTATCTCCACCTGCTGGTAGATGGACACAACCCACCAGTCTATGGATTGATCTGCTTGATGAAATGGAAAGGGAATTTTTTAAATATATTTTCATCACAGAGTTCAAGTCCTGCTCAAATGCAAATGAAACTATTAAAGTTTGACGTTGTGCTACTTCAGATATCGATTCTTCTAGTAATAATGAGATACCCTGAATTCCTTGTGTATTTTGTTGATTTAGAGGTAAATTCCTTGACTGTGTTGATTCTGCACCATTAAGTTCAACTTGTGTCTGTATAGGTATAGGCAAATAGTAAGTCTTGTTAAATGGAGGTATAGCTGAAGCTGAATATAATAGTATTTCCTGTAGATATTTTTTAAAGAGATCAGTAGAACTCAGTCCATATACTAGAGGGAAAGGGGTGAGGAGCTTTTGTCCAGGTATCTCGGGAGGAAGATTCTGCTCCATCCTGTGGGTTTTTTATTCCAAGATGGGACACAATTGCATGTGAAGTTGGACATGCAGCGCCTTTTTTTGGCAAAGACCTTACTTTTGGCTAGAAAGGTCATTCTTGCCCAATGGCGAATGCACAGAGTTCCCCAGTTTTCAATGTGGCATTCACTGTTGTTTGATATAGCACTTTTCGAGCATAAGTTAGTGGGTAACAGACCTGAATCTCAGTGGAAACTTTTCCAGGATGTTTGGGAACCTTATTGGTCTATGCTTACACACAAGGAACGTAGTCTGCTCTTGAATGTATAAGGAGTAGGTTGGTTGGACTATCTAAAATATCAAATGGCAACAATCCAATGTATTTTCGAAAGTGATGGGCACCCATATTTCGACCCAAATCGGGAGATGGGTGCCCACCTCGCAAAAGTGCCCAAATCGGTATAATCGAAAGCCGATTTTGAGCGCCTTCAACTGCACTCTGTCGCGGAAACAGCCAAAGTTAATGGGGGCGTGTCGGAGGCGTGGTGAAGGTGGGACTGGGGCGTGGTTATTGGCCGAGAGATGGGCGCCTTTGGCCGAAAATCGAAAAAAAAATGGGCGCCAGTAGCAAGAATTTAGGGCACTTTTTTGACCCCTTTTTTTTTTACGAACAAGTCCCAAAAAAGTGCCCTAAATGACCAGATGACCACCGGAGGGAATCGGGGATGACCTCCCCTGACTCCCCCAGTGGTCACTAACCCCCTCCCACCACAAAAAAAGAACTTTCAAAACTTTTTTTTTCCAGCCTCAAATGTCATACCCAGTTCCATCACAGCAGTATGCAGGTCCCTGGAGCAGTTGTTAGTGGGTGCAGTGCACTTCAGGCAGGTGGACCCAGGCCCATCCCCCCCCCCCCCCCCCACCTGTTACACGTGGTGCTTAATGCTGAGCCCTCCAAAAATACCCAAAATCCACTGTACCCACATGTAGGTGCCCCCCTTCACCCATAAGGGCCATGGTAATGGTGTAGACTTGTGGGCAGTGGGTGTTGGGGAGGATTTGGGGGGCTCAGAACACAAGGGAAGGGTGCTATGCACCTGGGAGCTCTTTTAATGTTCTTTTGTAATTTGTAAAAGTGCCCCCAAGGGTGCCCAGTTGGTGTCCTGGTATGTGAGGGGGACCAGTGCACTACGAATCCTGGCCCCTCCCACAACCCAATGCCTTGGATTTGTTCGTTTTTGAGATGGACGCCTTCGGTTTCCATTATCGCTAAAAACCGATAGCGCCCAGCTCAAAAACGCCAAAATCCTAGGCATTTGCCCTGCACAACCCATATTATCGAAAAAAAGATGGGCGCCCATCTTTTTCCGAAAATGCGGTTTGTTCTGCCCTTTCATATGGCCGCCCATGGAGATTGGCGTTTGCGTTCGATTATGCCCCTCCACGTATTATGATATCTACGGCCTTAATACAGTACCTTGTACAAATTAATGTGTTAGACCTGATGTATTTAGCTTCCTCCTATGTTTAACATGTTTTTTTCTGTTTTGGTTGGGGGAGTGGGAGGGTGGAGGGTAGGGAGGTTAGGGGAGGTATACATGAAAAATGTGATGGAGGTCTCATGTGTTTTGACTAATTGCTGGATAATGGCATATGTTATATATAAATAATGGTGATGTGGTATGAGAGATACGATTAATGCTTTTTGCTGGTTTGTCTATTGATATGGACAGTGTTTTTCTCTGTGATGGTGAGAAATCCAAATAAAGACGATGTTAAAAAAAAAATTTACCTGTCAGAGATACTGAAGATTCCTGAACAAGCTTACCCTCCAGTCTCCAAGATATATTATTTGTCACCATATAAAAAGAAAAATATGAATCAACCCATTGCTGAAGGAGCTGACGTTTCTTTTGATACCTTAAACCTACACAACTGCTTGAAGAGGATGAGTTGGGGTCTAAACCAGCAACCTTAATAGTAACTTTTGTAATACAACCCGACCAACACTGGATATTAAGGCAATTTTTTCGGCATAGAGAAGAACTGTTTATGAACTATAAGATTAGACTGTTTCCAGATATTGCTAGAGTAACCCAAAAGCGACAGCAACTTTTTCTCAAACTTTGACCTCGGGTTTTACAAATGGGTGGTTTGTTTTGGCTGAATTTCCCCTGTAAATGTGTACTGAAAGTAAGTTCGGTAAAATATGTTTTTTATGATCCTACGCACTTAACTTCTTTTTTAGACTCGAAGACTGTTGTAACTCCAATTATGCAACCAGTAGTAATATCTTCGTCTACTCCGTAATTAATATCATTTTCCGAGTTTCTCTTCCATTTGCTTAACTTTAGTTAGTAAAATTTATATTTCCTAGAATTGTACCTTGTTCTCTCTCTCAATTGTGGACTAGAGATTGGACAGATCACATATTACCTGTTATAAATCTGTGTAATAGGTTGTTTGATAATCTTTTCTGTATCAAGAATGTTCTTGATTTAATTTGTGAATGCTTAAAAAAAAAACTGCCACCTGGAAACCGCTGACTTATCACAGAGGCACTTAGGAGTCCTTTAACTAAGCTGTGGTAAAACTTGGCCTTAGCATGTCCTTGTGTGGGTCTTTCCCGCACGATAAGGTAACTTTTTCTGGCAGACGGAAAATGGGAACATTAGCGGCGTGGCCATTAATTGGGAAAAGGAGAAATTAGATCTTACCTGCTAATTTGCTTTCCTTTAGTCCCTCCGGACCGGACCAGGATTGGACTGATGGGTTGTGCTCGCCTACCAGCAGGTGGAGACTGAGAAAAAAACTCTGACTCTAGAGAGCCAATAGGAGCCCTGGCCATGTGACCTTAGCCTCAGTATTTGAATAACAAAGCAGGAAAGAAAGAAAGACCTTCTGTGCCGTATGGAATCCTAGCAGCCACAAAGCACTCGGCAATGCCAAGTATCAGAGCTCACCAGCAACTCTCACCAGAGAAGTGGTATGGCCCGATATATATTACAGCTCACCAGCAACTCTCACCAGAGAAGCGGTATGGCTCACTTGTACTATAGCGCACCAGCAACTCTCACCAGAGAAGCGATATGGCTCACATGTAATATAGCTCACCAGCAACTCTCCCCAGAGAAGTGGTATGGCTCACGTACAATATAGCTCACCAGCAACTCTCACCAGAGAAGTGGTATGGCCCACTTAAGATTTTATATATTCCATCAACTGAGCTTACCAGCAACTCTCACCAGAAAAGTGGTAAATCATATTTAAGGTTTTATAGATATTCCAGCAACTGAGCTCAGCCACAACTCTCACCAGAGAAATGGTATGGCGTATTTAAGGTTTTATAGATAGAGAAGTGTTATAGATAGATTCCAGCAATTGAGCTCACCAGCAACCACCAGAGAAGTGGTATAGACCACGTAAAGTTCTGTATATATATAGTATTGTTCCACAAATCGTAAAGGAATGAATACACTTCCTACTTAATAAAAGAAGCGAAAGAGTAGAAAGAACATGGGAGGGGCCTGGTCCGGTCCGGAGGGACTAAAGGAAAGCAAATTAGCAGGTAAGATCTAATTTCTCCTTCCTTAGCGTCCCTCCGGACCAGGATTGGACTGATGGGAAGTACCAAAGCAATAATCTGAAGGGAGGGACCCTATGAAAACTGCAGAGAAATGTTCATGCTGCATAGGCCACCTGGCGACAACGAACATGTAGAGTGTCCCAATGAGCAAAATAAAATGAAACTAGGACTAAGTTGCCAACTTACCAATGTGCACCGAGAGCACCAAAAATCGCTGTAGTAAGAATAGAGCCCGCTTCTGAAGTTGTGGAATATGTTGTAATACACTGTGGAACTGCCCTCTGAGCGAGAAGAGAAATAGACATTCTCATTTCCTTGATCCTTCGAGATATAGCAGGTTAGAAACAATGAAAAACTTTTACGCCTACTGGCTAGAAGGACAAAACCAATAAGAAAAAACCGATTGGGAAAGGTGAAAACTTTAAACTACAGCAGACCGAAAAGAAGTTACCAACCGTAGAAGTATTCCACACATAGATCTACTTGCTGCAATGGCTACTAGGAAACACTGCTTGAAGAGGAAAACTTTATAGAAAAAGTTATGGCTACTAGAAAACAGAACTTTAAGAGGCTGTTCACGTAGTTCACCTAGCTGGTGGACGAAGCGGGGGGTACAGGTGCAGGACTCCTTTAAAAAAACCGCTTTGACAGTGGATGCTGCATAAGCGTGCGGTTGTCAACAGTATCATGCATCACTGATAGAGCTGCCAAATGAACTCTAATGGATGAGTAAGACAGACCAGATTTCGCAAGATGCAGAAGATATTCCAAAACCTGCGAAATGGATACTGTTTGTGGAATGAAGTGGCGAGAGGAGCACCACAGAGTGAACCGTCGCCCCTTTGATTCATAGGACTTTAATGTAGATTTCTGTCTGGAATCAATTAAAACTTGAAGTACTTCCTGCGAAAATATCAAAGACGTTGCGGACCCAGTAACCACGCCATAAGTTTGAGTGACTGGGGGTCCGGATGTAGAAAGGTGCATTGGTTCTGCGTGAACACCTAGTGAGATGACGGAAGAAACGCATATACAAGGTTGAAAAACCTCTGCTGGACGTTGGCATCTGTCCCTGTCTCCGTCAAGACTGTTGCTGAACGGAAGAAGCAAGAAATGTTCGTGAGCCTGAAGGCAAAAAGAGATAAGCCCTGAAGTGTCGCAGTGAGGAAGTAAGGCTGAAAAAATGAGAGTCCATTCACCTAAATGCAGGGTGAGACAACTAAGAAAAAATGACTACAAACTCAAGAGTATACTCTTAACTCCTCCTTGGCGGATGACATAACCCATTGCCATGGCAAGGACCAACATAGCTCTCTCCGCCTTGTTTGTCAGTAGGGAAAACAAAATTCACCCGAAGGTAAAACGAATTGCTGAGGTCCCCCAGAAAAAAAAAATATATACAAACAAGCTTCTGCCAAAAAGTGTACTGCACGAAGCATCCCAATGACATAACTAAGGTTCTTGAGATAACTAGATGACACTTAAATAGCACGATTGATGACCCTGAGATTCGCAATAGGATGAAGGAAAATTCCTTCTTGGGCATTAGAAAGTAAAATTGCATTCTGCAGAATAGAGCGAGGAAATGGCCGAAGGCCCAAGGTCACCAAGAAAAATATAAACTGGGATGTTTGCAGAGGAGACAAAAGACTGTGCGCCCACCTGACTAAACAAAGAGAAAATCAGAGATATCTGATGAGAGATCAAATGAGAGGCCTGGCTACAATCACCACCCAACCTAGAGACTGTAAGAAATGCAACACCCGGTGCGTGACCTGAGAACTCTGCTGATAAGACTTTTTCCAATTAGGCAGTCGTCTAGGTAAGAATGAAATGACCCTAAGAGCGCAATGAACATCCTCTTAGATCTATAAAAGAACGGAAGAGAGAGTACTGCTGAAAATGACCGGTTAATGCATAAGCAAAAAACTAGCCATTCTCTGGATCCTGAGGAGAAGAGGAAGGGTGACCAAGGACACCAGTTAAATAGGGCTACAAACTCCAACCCTATCTCTATGGCGTTCCATAGTTGGGTAAGTTCTGAATATAGAAAGTTCTGAATATAGGAGTCCACCAGCTATGGTAGTACGCTCCGGACAGAAAAAAATTGTCCCAGTATGAACGTCTGATTCACCGGCCTGTAACTTCTTGGATCTCCCTAATCCACATACCACTAATCCACGTACCACGGTCATGCGTCCTCCCTCACTGAGATGTTAATTGTAAGCTCCTTTGAGCAGGGACCGTCCTTCTTTGTTAATTTGTACAGCGCTGCGTAACCCTAGTAGCGCTTTAGAAATGTTAAGTAGTAGTAGTACCAGACTCACACCCAATAGATATGAATGTTGAGCTTGTTTCAGGTTAAAAACACCGAACCTAGGCCCAGGGTCCCCGGTGTTCCTAGTGGTGAACAGCCATGGCAAATATTGTATGCGTTAGTTTGCAGAATTACTGCAAAGCCTTGCTTTTGGAGCAGAGATTTCTGTTCGATACTCTCGTGAGAGGTTTTTTTTTTTTTTTTTTTTTTTTAAATGCTGTTCTGGTTGTAGAAAGGTGGACATTTGAGCTTTCCCAGAATGGCACAACTTATGTACCTATGCCCATTAGATATGAATGCTAGACTTGATGGACTTTAGGCCTTACCCAGCATAACCATACTTATGTACCTATGGCATAAATACACAGGAAGTGAGTGAATCCCCTTCCAATTGAAAGAACACTCTGGAGTGAAGGTGCATAGAATGAAAATGAAAAAGGACAAACTTGGAAAATACCTGTAACGAAAAAAGTGAAGTTGTGCCACAGCCACTCGGTGAAGGCAGTGTAGACAAGACTGTATCTGAATTCAAGAAAGCTTGATATAACATCAGGTCTCTAAGGAACAGGAAGAGATAGCAGATGGTATGTATAGGCATACTGGACCAAACCAGGATGTTTATAATCTGCCAATGCTGAACTGAGAGAGTAGAGACAAACACGAGTAGATGGTTTGAGGACCTTCCACTATCTTTAAGTGGGAAATATGCAAAATGAAAGGATGACTTTATTCTCTAAGTGACCATATGTCCTGTAAAACCCAGAAGAAAGCTACAATGAAATATGAGAGGCTTCAAGGCAGTTGGAAAAGAAGGGAAGACATGAATAAAGCATGCCTGCTAAGGCAGCTGAGTGATTGGGAGCTTGGTAGACAGGACTGTCCCTCAGAGAATATGAAAGAGCTGATATATCCCCATGGCATCTGAACAATCTACTGTATGCCTTTAGAGAAGGCTTCTTAGTCTGAAAAGGAAAACACTGTATAACACTACAGCCATTGATTGTCTGTTAAGTTCTTAAAACACTATATAACATCATAGGCATGGCGTAAAATGCTTGAAAGGAACTAAGATATTATGGTCAGAATTGCAAAGTACCAATCAATTGACTCTTAGACAATGTAGTCCTATTCACCAGGGAATGAGAAAGACAGAAATTTACTCTATGCCTATAGAGAAAGTTTCTAAAGTTCTTAAAACACTGTATAATACTACAGCTATTGAGGAAAATGCTTGAAATGAATTATGATATTATGATAAGATGTAGATTTTCCACCAGGCAATGAAAAATGACTGAACACCAGAAAAAAAAACTAGTGTTAACAGCCCCGTGATACACAGAAATTTAAAACAAGAAAAGCTTGCTATATATCCATATATGAAAGGAGCCCCCTTTCAACCAAATATTGCCTGCTGATGTGAAGAGCATTTTAGAATACGCCGTTCAGCACATACAAAAGTGTACACATCTTGGAGCCGAACTGCTCTATGAACTGCAGCCTTACCTTCAGCAGAGAGATCCCCGACTGAAAAGACAGAGGGAGAAACAAAATGGCCGCCGTTCGCGCCACTGGCCCCGTGGCGATCGTCGACAGCGCGCCCGACACCTCTGAACAAGCGGAGCCCAGTGGAACGGCGAAGAAATAACAGCTGGCGAAAAAGGCCCCGAAAAAACCGGAGACAGCACCGAACCCTAAGAAACCTTGAAGGGAGAGCCAAATTTACACGTTCCGGCTGCGTGAACTGCGCGACGCTGACCGACAGCAGCTGTTTGAACTTTTAAGCCATATCGGAAAAAACAGGTGGCCGGGTTTACGCGGTTCACACCTTTCTTTTTTTTTTTTTTTATTTGTTTAAACTGCCGCCGCCAAAACACAAGAAAATGGAGGAAATTAAATCTGACGAGAAAAATCGCTGTTTAAAGTCACAGACACTGAATTATTTTCTTCTGTTTGTTTTTTTTTTTTTTTTTTTATAACCCCTCAATCATAATAAAACACTGGAGCTGCCTGCTCGTTAGAAGTCTGGGGAAAGAAAGGCTGCTTCTTTGAATTTCCTTTTATTTGATTTAATTCTTTTAAAGCAGCTGCCTGTTAAAAGTGGCTGCCTCTCCAAAGACGGTACACCTTTCCAGAGAAAGGGACGGCCCTTCCCTGCTAAGCCAGGGAGATGGGGAGGAAGGGGGGTGGACTCGAGACACCCGAGTTTAACACCCCCGAGGCTGTCAAAGAAAGAAGAGAAAGGAAACCCTGTCAAGCCTCTAAATAAGATTCCAGGCACAGAAGAATTATCACAAATATCTGTAATATCTAAAGAGAAAAGGAGAGAGACTAATGGGCTCACTTCCTACCTGCTGGGAGACTGAGAAAATACTGAGGCTAAGGTCACATGGCCAGGGCTCCTATTGGCTCTCTAGAGTCAGAGTTTTTTTCTCAGTCTCCACCTGCTGGTAGGCGAGCACAACCCATCAGTCCAATCCTGGTCCGGTCCGGAGGGACGCTAAGGAATAGGCCATTAGTGAACAGTTATCAAAAATTAGCATGCGCGCCCTTACTGCCACCCATTTTGTAGGCAGTAAGGCTCACGCATCAATCCCACACTAATAAGTTAATGCTCAGTAATGTGGCTAGGCCGATTTGTGCTGTCACACACACTCTGTCTCCAGACATGCCCCTTTTGAGACAAATTCAGGAATTTTGTTTCTTTAACATAGTTTGCACATGCACATGTGGATTTTACTGCAGGATGTCTCAGCATGTCCCACGGTAAGTGCACACTAGCACATACTCAGCTTAGTAAAAAGCCCCCTTAATGCCTCTGCACTAACAACACTAATGCCATTTTTACCATGAAAGCGGTTAATGTGTCTCTGCGTTGGCTGTCACTGTGTGCTAAACTGCGGATAACAGCATAAAGCAGTTTAATAAAAGGCCCCTAAAATATTCTATGTACATCCACTTCAAATGATCCAGCTATTGGTGGTCTACCAAAATCAGCATAGGACAGGCCTAGTATACTCATTAATTTCTCATGTTTATCAACAGCTCCATCAGTACAATACTTTTTCAGCAGAGCACCACATACGAATTTAACATTAGCATTAACACACACACTAATATAGAACACAGAAAAGCCTTACAAAATAAAAGGCAGAATTTTATATATATATATATATATATATATATATAAGATTCATAAGAACATACTCAGCTAAACCTGATAAATCAAACACACTAAATAGATCCACAAAGTCAACCTTTATAGTATTTCCTGAAATGTTGATACTCTGAGCTCCCTGGATGACAAATACCAGAGAATACAGACTGAAAGAAGAGGCAATAGCAGAAAAGATTCTGTTACATTAGTAAAAGAGGTCTGTTTCCGAAAGAAATGAAACAGGCACTAGCAAGGTTCCACGTCCCCCCTCCTTCAGAGTTCCAAGACCCCCCTCCCCTTCGAGTTCCAGGATGACCCCCTCCCCTCCGAGTTACAGACCCTCCCGCCTCCCTCTGAGTGCAAGCACGACCTGTCCTCCTGCAGCCCCTCGCCTTCCTGCGTGCCGGCTGTAATTTAAAAATTCTTACCTCGGGGTCCGGCGTCTGCAGTAAAGGCGAGCAGCGCTTCAGACTGCCTTCCCATAGGTCTCAGCTCTGCCTCTGGTCCCGCCCTCATTTCCTGTTTCCGGAAGGGCGGGACCAGAGGCAGAGCTGAGACACGTGGGAAGGCAGTCTGAAGCGCCACTCGCCTTCACTGCAGACGCCTGACCCCAAGATAAGAATTTTTAAATTACAGCCGGCATGCAGGAAGGTGAGGGGCTGCCGGAGGACAGGTCATGCATGCACTCGGAGGGGAGAGAGAGGGAGGGAGGCGCGTGGCCGTGAAACTCGGAGGGGAGGAAGGGACGGCTGCAACTCGAAGGGGAGGGGGGCATGGAGGGGAGGGGGGCGATTCCCTACTCACCTCCGCTGGCTGGTGCTGGCTTCCCTTGCCGCTCACTGATCCGCCCTCTGACATCATCGCCAGAGCGGACCAATGGGAAGTGTGTTACGAATCCAGCCATCCAGACGGAGGTGCAAATTATTATATAGGATATGCAAAAACAAATACACAAAAATAACCAATGAATTTATGTAATCACTTTTATCTCCTTAGTAGAGAATGACGCGGGGACAGAGCTCACGGGGATGGGGACAAACTTTGTCCCCATGTCATTTTCTACTTTGAAGCCTGTTAAATGAACTGGACTTTTATGTTTATGTGATGCCTAGAAAGATATTTTGATTTTTTGGAAAAACAAGCAAACATACTGGCCACAACTAGCAAAATTTGCATGGGAGATCCTGTACATCTTGCTACCAGCAAATCTTCTAAGAAGACAACTTCTATTCCAGGAAGGACTGTAGAAGACAGGAGAACTAGATTGAATCCTGAGATTGTTGATGATTTCTTATTTATCCACAGATTTAAAAAACATAACAGTGCTTTATAGGGCATATTTTTCCCCTCTAGGGTATATAGAACGGGTTGTATTTTATACCCCTGGACATTTTAACAGTGTGAATTAGGGATTCCTTGGAGTAGTAGAAATCACCTATTGTTGGGGTTGGAAGGGTTGAGGGTGGTGGTGTTGGGAAGGACGGTTATTATAGCTGCTCATTGTTATTATTGTTCTCTATTTGTAATTTATACACAACAGTTGCACAGCATTTTGTTCCTTTGCATATTTTAATAAAAAGATTTAAATATGAAATCATAAGTGTTCGAGGCTTCTCCAGATGAGGACAGAACCTGCGGGGGCGGGGTTAGAGACAGGGCCGGCGGGGGACAAACTTTGTCCCTCCCTGTGTCATTCTCTACTCCTTAGCTCTACCCATCCTTAGTGAGAGTGGGATTTGACTTATGTTAATATTCTATTTTCAGTGTACATGTGCAGAAGGCAGCCAACAAATACAAAAATTAAACCTAAAGGCTCCCTATAAATATTAACACAGATGTTAGTAAGTGAGGTTTTATTTCAATCTCTGAAGAAAACCTTCAAGCAAACCAGGCCACATAAACCTGCAACAGCAGGAAAAAAAATGAGGAATGTCGTAAGGTGGGATGTGAGTGACACAAAAGAGGCAAAAAAAAAAAAGTTGGGGTGGGAAGAGGAATCAAGGGGAAGGCGGAGGGCACCACTGGAGACATCAGGAGTAAAATGGGGCACTGAGATATAGGAATAGACAGTGAAGGGATGAAACAAACGGACACCGTCCGGAGCCACAGGAAAAATTATGACAGCTCCGCCTTCACTTAGTGTAGCCCCCTGCCGGCCTTCTCCCCGCATTCCTCCGTAGCAACAACAATAACAGGCAGAAGTCACACGCGGCTCCCACCCCGGCAGGCCCAGGGCTGGAAAGGGGGTGCGGTGAGGCCGTGGCTTCCCTCTCTCTCACCTGTCCAGCCGCAGCGCTCTCCCTAGTCTCCGTTCCCCGCTCTGTCTCCGCTGAACCTTTCAATATGGCGGCACCTTCTCGTCCGCGCTTCCACCTCCCCCGGCTCCATCCCCTCCTCCCCGGCCCTCGCGAGGCATCTCGGGATGCTCTGACGTCACGCGATTCGAATGAATACAGGAGACGCACCGACACATGTCGCCATGGTGATCTCCGGCCCGGGCCCCGGTGAATTAACTTGTGCCGGCCCGGCGGTCGATCGTAGCCCGTGGTGCACATTCTCGGCCTTAATCACAAGACTTTTCACCATGGTTGTCACTTCACCTTAGGGCAAATGAGCAATGTTGTCCAGGTTTGGGTTTTGCCCCAGTGCATGAACGAATTTTCAGTTATACAATAATCGCCTCTATAAGGACCAGATCATACAATTTTAAGAAAAATATTATTGTTATGGTGTCTTTACAATGTAGGTTGTGTGTGTCAAACTATACCTGTTGTACTTCGCCCTGGGTTAATCTTTTTTCCAAAGGCAGTTAACAGATCTTAATAAAGAGTAAAATGTATTTTTCCCATTGCTTGCAGAGCTATATATAAATCAGTACATGCCTAGGTCAGGACAAAAACCAGTCCAGCACTAGGTCAAGTCAATTCGACCACATAGGCGGTTGGTGCTGTTGTAGCGCTCAGTCACTCTCAGCTGTTTTGAGAAGGCTAAAGAAGTGGGCAGGGCCTGAGTCTATAATCATCTACCAATAGTCACATTCAGAAAGGTAGGTCAGTAAAATATGTGTAGCAAATGCCAAAGAATAAAGTGGCAAGAAACTTAAACTGCATAAACTTCCGTATGTGTGTATATATATATATATCTATCTTGATCTTCTCTTTATCAGCGAGACCTGGATTCATGATCCTAAAGACCCTATAATTCTAGATTTGTGCCCCCATTACCCACTGGACGAGAAATGGAAAAAGAGGAGGAGGTATAGCGATAATCCATAGATCCTACTTTACTATTACTACCATACCAAGCCGAATCCATACTTCCGCAACTCAAAATTGCCTCAGTCAGAATTAATCATATAAATTTGCGTAACCACCTTAATGTAGTCCTGTTTTATAGACCTCCAGGAAACTGGCTTGATTGCCAAACACACATCACGGACTTTATTTCGAACACATGTATCTCTACCCAGGGCCAGTCTTAGGCAGAGGCGACCGCATAGGGCCCCCCGCCTAAGGGGGCCCCGCGCGGCGCGCCTCAAGTCTGCCTCGCCTCTCCGACCACCGCCACTGCTCGCCTGCCCTCCATGTCCAGCGACGCAACTCTCCAGTCCTCGTTCCCCTGCTCCCCCTCCCTCCAGCCGTCTGAGACCCCCCCTCCCCGACCCGCCAAACGACCCTCTTCTACCACCCGACCTGCCGGCACCTCACCTGACCCAGCATTTTAAAAAAATCTACAAGCGGCGGTGCCGGTGCCTCGCGTCTGTAAAAGAAGAAAAATCGCTTCATCCATTGGCCGGCCTTCCCTCATGTCCCGCCCTTGCGGAAGTTACATCAGAGGGTGGGACATGAGGGAAGGCCGGCCAATGGCCGAAGCGATTTTTCTTCTTTTACAGACGCGAGGCACCGGCACCGCCGCTTGTAGATTTTTAAAAAATGCTGGGTCAGGTGAGGTGCCGGCAGGTCGGGTGGTAGAAGAGGGTCGTTTGGCGGGTCGGGGAGGGGGGGGGCTCAGACGGGAGGGGGGCTCGTGGCTGGAGGGAGGGGGAGCAGGGGAACGAGGAGAGTTGCGTCGCTAGACATGGGGGGAAGGCAGGGGGCACAGGAGGGTCGCTGGACATAGGTGGATGGCAGGGGAGGGGGTTTCTGGACAAAGGTTGAGGGCAGGGGCACAGGAGGGTCACTGGACATGGGTGGATGGCAGGGGAGGGGGTTTCTGGACATAGGTTGAGGGCAGGGGCACAGGAGGGTCGCTGGACATGGGTGGATGGCAGGGGAGGGGGTTTCTGGACATAGGTTGAGGGCAGGGGGCACAGGAGGGTCACTGGACATGGGTGGATGGCAGGGGAGGGGGATTCTGGACATAGGTTGAGGGCAGGGGCACAGGAGGGTCGCTGGACATGGATGGATGGCAGGGGAGGGGGGCTTCTGGACATAGGTGGAGGGCAGGGGGCACAGGAGAGTCGCTGGACATGGGTGGATGGCAGGGGAGGGGGTTTCTGGACATAGGTGGAGGGCAGGGGGCACAGGAGGGTCGCTGGACATGGGTGGATGGCAGGGGAGGGGGTTTCTGGACATAGGTGGATGGCAGAGAAGGGCAGGGGGCACAGGAGGGTCGCTGGACATGGGTGGATGGCAGGGGAGGGGGGTTTCTGGACATAGGAGGAGGGCGGGGGCACAGGAGGGTCGCTGGACATGGATGGATGGCAGGGGAGGGGGTTTCTGGACATAGGTGGAGGGCAGGGGGCACAGGAGGTCGCTGGACATGGGTGGATGGCAGGGGAGGGGGTTTCTGGACATAGGTGGAGGGCAGGGGCACAGGAGGGTCGCTGGACATGGATGGATGGCAGGGGAGGGGGTTTCTGGACATAGGTGGAGGGCAGGGGGCACAGGAGGGTCGCTGGACATGGGTGGATGGCAGGGGAGGGGGTTTCTGGACATAGGTGGATGGCAGAGGGGACAGGGGGGGTTGCTGGACATAGATGGATGGCAGGGGGGACAGGAGGGTCGCTGGACACGGGTGGATGGAGGAGAGAGAAGAAATGCTGGACATGGATGGAGGTGAGGGAAGAGTGAGGAAGGAGATGAGGTGAGGGAAAAGGAAGAGAGGAGAAAAAGTGCACATGGATATAGAAAATAGGCAGAAGCTGGATCCACTGGACAGTCAAGTCTGCGGAGGACCCAGCTTTTACTTACGGATGTAGGGCAAGAAATGAAGAAGAAAGGCGGAAAGTAAAGAAATAAATGGAAAGGAAGCCCTGGAAACGGAGTTAAGAGGACAGATAGCAGCACAATCAGATACTGAGCCAGCATGATCAGAAAAGCAAAGTCACCAGACAACAAAGGTAGAAAAAACTATTTTATTCAGGATTTATTAATTGGAATATGTCAGTTTTTGGAAATGTGCATCTGTGATATTTTTCAATTTCAATTTCAGTTTCAATTTTTGTAGTATTGCTGCATGCTGAGTCTGACTTCTTGAGGTAACTTTCCAGTTCAGTATTTTGCCTTCATGTGTTTTTCAGGTGTGATCAAGGAAGGTGCAGTATTCTGCTAGCCTTTAGTTTGCAGCCCTTTTTGTTTGTTTTTTTTCACTAGGTTGTGCACTGGTGTTTTAGAGCCAGGTGTAATTACAGTTGCCTTTCCACGCCACGCATAAGGTTGTAGCTCGTTCTGTCCTTGGAATTAGTGCTGTTTATGGTTTGTTAAGGTTGTGAGTGTGTTTTTGCACAAGTTTGTGTATAGTGTTTTGCAGTGGAGAGATTGTGTGTTGGCCTTACTAAGGTGGCACCAAACATCAGAAAGGGTGTAGAGCCTAAATCATGACACACTACCTCTAAAAGGGTGTTTTGTGACTCTACATGAGAATTGTGATATTATGATCCCTTGCTAGCTTCATATTGTTGACGGTCTGCATTTTCCGTATGGCTAGTATATTGGTGTATAAGGTATTAATTGTGAGTATTTTATTTTTACTTATCTTTTTTCTGTGTGTTGTCAGACAATTATGGATGACAGACAGAGTCGGAGTCTTCTTGAGTCAGAGAGCTGTGGTATATATTTTAAAACAATTTTAATACCTTGGTGGTCTATATGTTTTTATATTGTACATTATATTTTACACATCACTTTATTTTATTGTATATCTTTTCATTTCATTTTTATTTTATTGCATATATGGGTTACAGAGTAATAGGGGAATTTGAAAGTACTGAATCTTTTCTTAATATTTTTCCTTTATTCTCCTTTGTTATGAGAATTGGAACTACTAATTGTAGTGGACTTGAACTGAATAATTTCTGGGGAGGGGAGGTTTCATGATAGCATTGTGCTTATTATTTCAATCAGTTTTTTTGTACAAGTTTAGCTTCATTTGTCTTTATTTGAAATTTCATAAATAAAAAAATGTTCTAAAAATGGAATAATCTTATCAATGGGGTGGGGCTAGGGTAGGGGGTGGGGCTACGGTAGGGGCAGGACTACGGTGGGGCGGGGCTAGGATGAGGCCCCACCAAATTGGTCTGCATAGGGCCCCGCACTTGCTAAGACCGGCCCTGTCTCTACCTCCAACCTTATTATATTAGGGGATATTAATCTTCACCTTGAAGACCCTAACTCTATCAATGTACTTGAATGTATGGATCTCTTCCTATTATGGGATCTTCATTGGCCAAATATGGAACCAACCCATATTAAAGGGCACACACTTGATATCATCACATATAAATTCTCATCAGACCTTAATCTTCTATTAACATCTACAAAATGGACAGCTGTACCATGGTCTGATCATTTCAAATTAAATTTTCTCCTCCAATGGCAAAAAAACGACTTACACCACATTAAAGAACGTTTATCCTATACCACTAGAGGTCAAATTGGCCCGGTCATATTTTGGCAACAATTTTATAATGATGATTGGTCAGTTCCAACGGATTCAGATCACTTTCTTCAAGAATGGGACAACAGGTGCAGAACCATTTTAGACAATACAGCACCATTACAAACTAGAACCTCTCGAAGAAAGAACTCAATACCGTGGTTTAATGAAGATCTGAAAAAACTAAAAACCCAAGTTAGAAGGTTAGAACGAGCATGGAGTAAAAAGAAAGATGACTCCACATTCAACGCTTGGAAACATCTACAAAGAAAATGCAAATACACCATCAGACAAACCAAAAGAGCATACTACAAAACTAAAATTGGGCCAAACTATGATGATACACATAAACTCTTCCAACTTGTGAGCAAACTATTAGATATCACACCGATTACCTCTAACAGCACAAACACCCCCTCGGCAAATAATCTTGCAAACTACTTCAAAGAGAAAATTGTTAAGTTACGATTTACGTTACATATCAATTCCACAGAATACTTAAAATTTCTTGACTGTCAGATTCAATCCCCGGTGAACATCCAGTAGACAGAACCTGGACTAACTTTGACGCACTCTTGGTTGATTCCATCTCCCAAGGCCTCAAAACATTTGCCAGATCCCAATGCAAATTAGATATCTGCCCTAATAACCTTATAAAATTAGCTCCCCAACAATTCGTATCTGACCTCACGCTTCATTTGAATTATATGCTACAAAATGGACTATTCCCAAAGGATAAAGGAAACATTTTACTCACCCCTATTCCCAAGGACTCAAAAAAAGCACAAATGATGTAACCAACTATCGCCCAGTAGCGTCTATTCCTCTGATAACCAAATTAATGAAAGGTATGGTGACCAAATCACGATTCCCAATCAGGATTTCTGGCTAACCACAGCACTGAAACAGTATTAACTACTCTGCTTAATAAATTCAAACGAGCAATTGCAACTGGCAACAACATACTCCTTCCACAATTTGACATGTCCAGTGCTTTCGACATGGTAAGCCATAATATACTATTAAACATTCTGGAATACTTCGGAGTTGGAGGCAACGTTCTCAATTGGTTTAAAGGCTTTCTAACTACAAGATCATACCAAGTGAAATCTAACTCGAATACATCAGCTTTATGGATACCGGAACGTGGACTTCCCCAAGGATCTTCACTCTCCCCAACCCTCTTCAATGTAATGATGACACCCCTGGCCAAGATGCTATCCAGTCAAGGCCTTAATCCTTACATATATGCAGATGATGTCACGATCTACATCCCGTTCAAATATAAGGGAAATTATGGACGACATCAATCGCAGCTTCCAAATTATGCATTCATGGGCGGATGCTTTTCAATTAAAACTCAACGCTGAAAAAACACAATCAGGCTCATTTTCAAAGCACTTAGCCTCCCAAAGTTCCATAGAAACCTATGGAACTTAGCCTCCCAAAGTGCTTTGAAAATATGCCTCAATGTCTTATACTTACATCACAATATAACACAAGTAAATTCTCCTCCATTACCACACCAAACTTTTACCTTCCTATCTCAGACACCCTGAAGATTCTTGGAGTTACTATTGATCGAAATCTCACACTTGAAAGCCATGTGAAGAATACAACTAAGAAGATGTTTCAGTCAATGTGGAAACTCAAGAGATTAAGACCTTTCTTCACAAGAGGTATCTTTCGCAACCTGGTACAATCTAATGCTAAGTCATCTAGACTACTGCAATGCGCTTTATGCTGGTTGTAAAGAGAATATCATCAAGAAACTTCAGACAGCTCAGAACACCGCAACTAGACTAATATTTGGAAAGACAAAATACGAAAGTGCTAAGCCCCTAAGAGAGAGGCTGCATTGGCTTCCAGTTAAAGAACGTACTGTATTCAAAGTGTGTACTCTGGTTCATAAGATTATTCATGGAAATGCTCTGGCCTACATGTCAGACCTTATTGATCTCCCACCCAGAAACGCTAAAAGATCAGCATGCACATTCCTGGGACTTCACTTCCCTAGTTGTAAGGGTCTAAAATACAAGCTAGTACATGCGTCTAGCTTTTCCTACATTGGCACGCAGATGCGGAATTCATTGCCACTTGATCTGAAGGCTATTCATGACCTAATCAACTTTCGAAAATCATTGAAGACTTACCTTTTCAACAAGACTTACCATAATAATAATAGGATTTCTAACACACCACTAGTCACTTGATATTCTGACTGTTTTCTTCTTTACTGAATTGATTATATCCTCTATGTCTACACTTGTTCTGTATGTAATTAATTGTGTATCTACTCATAGTAAACATAGTAGATGACGGCAGAAAAAGACCTGCACGGTCCATCCAGTCTGCCCAAGAAGATAAATTCATATGTGCTACTTTTTTATTTGTACTGTCCTCTTCAGTGCACAGACCGTATAAGTCTGGCCAGCCCTATCCCCACCTCCCAACCACCAGCTCTGGCACAGACCGTATAAGTCTGCCCAGCACTATCCCTGCCTCCCACCACCAGCTCTGGCACAGACCGTATAAGTCTGCCCAGCACTATCCCCGCCGCCCAACCACCAGCCCTGGCACAGACCGTATAAGTCTGCCCAGCACTAGTCCCGCCTCCCAAGCACCAGCCCTAGGACAGACCGTATAAGTTTGCCCAGCACTGGCCCTGCCTCCCAACCACCAGCTCTGCCACCCATTCTAGGCTAAGCTCCTGGGGATCCCTTCCTTCTGCACAGGATTCCTTTATGTTTATCCCACGCATGTTTGAATTCCATTACCATTTTCATCTCCACCACCTCCCGCGGGAGGGCATTCCAAGCATCCACCACCCTCTCCGTGAAAAAATACTTCCTGACATTCTTCTTGAGTCTGCCCCCTTCAATCTCATTTCATGCCCTCTCGTTCTACCGCCTTCCCATCTCCGGAAAAGGTTCGTTTGCGGATTAATACCTTTCAAATATTTGAACGTCTGTATCATATCACCCCTGTTTCTTCTTTCCTCCAGGGTATACATGTTCAGGTCCGCAAGTCTCTCTTGAATGACGCTTGACATAATGTAATATTGTAAGCCACATTGAGCCTGCAAATAGGTGGGAAAATGTGGGATACAAATGCAACAAATAAATAAATGTGTGTGTGTATATATTTATTTATTTATTTATTTTACAGCACTTATATCCCACAATTTCCCACCGCTGGCAGGCTCAATGTGGCTTACAACATTTAAATTACAAATAGGTGAGCACAATAAATGGTAAGGGATATGCAAGGGCAGAGAGGCAAGGAGAAAGAAATGGGTTAGTCCATAAGGGCAGTGTCCTGAGATCAGTGAGGTCGGCCAGTATCTGCGGGGTACGCTTGCTCAAATAAGCAGGTCTTAAGTGACTTCCTAAAAATCAGATGATCCTGAACCGTTTTCACTGATTTAGGTAGTGCATTCCACAAGTGAGTACTGACGTACGAAAAGGTGGAAGCATATTTTATACTTCAGTTTTGAACACGCAGGGTAATGGAGGTTTAAATAAGAACGGGCAGTTCTGAGTGAGTTTCTTGGTGGTAGGTGGACAAGGGCATCCATGTACGCTGGGGCTATTCCGCAGAGAATCTTGTGGACTAGGGTACAGATCTTGAAAGTTATACGCTCTTGTACAGGAAGCCAGTGCAATTTCTCACGAAGTGGACTGGAACTGGTGAACTTTGACACTCCATAGATTAGTCAAGCTGCTGTGTTTTGGACGGTTTGCAGCTTCTTCAGGAGTACGCCTGTGCACCCTGCATAGATGCCATTGCAGTAATCTAGTCGGCTCAAGACTAACGATCTGACCAGATTGCAAAAAACTCCTCTTGGGAAATAAGGTTTCGCTCGCTTTAGCTTCCAGAGAGAGGAGAACGCTTTCTTGGTGGTTGAGATGGTATGATCAAGTAGCGTTAAGTTCCGATCTACAATAACACCTAGTATACTTACCAGCTTATAATCGAACGAGAAAAACGCCCAAGTTCCGACCTAAATCGGGAGATGGGCGTTTATCTCGCAAAAACGAATAACGCGGTATAATCAAAAGCCGAATTTGGGACGCTTTCAACTGCACTCCGTCGCGGATGCGGACAAAGTGGATGGGGGCGTGTCGAAGGCGTGTCGAAGGCGGAACTGGGGCGTGGTTATCACCCGAACAGAGATGGGCGCCCTTCGCCGATAATGGATGCGTTTGTAGCTAGAATTTAGGGCACTTTTCCTGGACCCTGTTTTTTCACGAATAAGGCCCCAAAAAGTGCCCTAAATGACCAGATTACCCCCAGAGGGAATCGGGGATGACCTCCCCTGACTCCCCCAGTGGTCACTAACCCCCTCCCACCACAAAAAAATGATGTTTCACAACTTTTTATTTTCACCCTCAAATGTCATACCCTCCTCCCAGGCAGCAGTATGCAGGTCCCTGGAGCAGTTGTTAGGGGGTGCAGTGGACGTCAGGCAGGTGGACCCAGGCCCATCCCCCCTACCTGTTACAATTGTGCTGCTTAATGCTTATTAGTCGTCCAACCCCCCCAAACCCACTGTACCCACATGTAGGTGCCCCTCTTCACCCCTTAGGGCTATAGTAATGGTGTAGACTTGTGGGCAGTGGGTTTTGAGGGGGATTTGGGGGGCTCAACAAACAAGGGAAGGGTGCTATGCACCTGGGAGCTCTTTTACCTTTTTTATTGTTTTTGTAAAAGTGCCCCCTAGGGTGCCCGGTTGGTGTCCTGGCATGTGAGGGGGACCAGTGCACTACGAATCCTGGCCCCTCCCACGAACAAATGCCTTGGATTTATTCGTTTTTGAGCTGGGCACTTTCCTTTTCCATTATCGCTGAAAAGCAAAAACGCCCAGCTCACACATTGGCGAATAAAACATGGGCGTCTATTTTTTATCGATAATACGGTTCGGTCCGCCCCTTCAGGGACCCGTTCTCGGAGATTAACGCCCATGGAGATAGGCGTTTCTGTTCCATTATGCCCCTCCACAGCTCTCAGAAATGGGTAAGGTAAAGCCTAGCACGGTTAAGTTAGTGGGCCTGTATTTATTAAAGGAAGAGGCTAGAATGAGGCAATGAGTTTTGTCGGTGTTAAGTTTTAACCTGAAGGCGTTGGCCCATGTGAGCATGGTATTTATTCCAAGGCTGATGTCATCAGTAATTTCAGCAAAGCTCTTACGAAATGGGATGTAAATGGTGACATCGTCTGCATAAATAAATGGGTGGAGACCAAGTTTTGAAAGGGCTGCAGCCAGGGGAATCAGCATTACGTTGAAAAGAGTAGGAGAGAGCGGCGAGCCTTGGGGCACACCACAGACCTGGTGCCACAGAGAGGAGAATTGTGAGTCAGACTTCACTTGGTAGGTCCTGGTGGTTAAGAAACTGGCTAGCCAGGCTAGAACATTCCCACCGACACCAAAGTAGTCGAGGAGTCGTAACAGGATGGCGTGGTCTACCATATCAAAAGCACTTGATAAGTCAAATTGCAGTAAAAGAATGCTCCTTCCAATTGCTATTTCTTGCTTGAAGTTTAAGAGAAGAGTGACAAGCACTGTTTCAGTGCTGTGAAGGGTTCAGAAGCCAGACTGCGATTCATGGAAAATGGAAAACCCGTCCAGATACTCAGTGAGCTGTTTGTTCACCATGCTCTCCATTAGTTTTACGAATAGCGGTACTGATGCAATGGGGCGATAGTTAGTTAGATCTGTACTATCTTTTTTGGCATCCTTTGGGACTGGGGTGAGTAGTATGTTCCCATGAGTGTCAGGGAAGAACCCGCTGCCTAGCATGAAGTTCAGGTGCTGTGTTAGATCAGCTATGAAGCAAGCAGGAGCACTTTTAAGTAGATAGTTTGGGCAGATGTCCAAGTAGCAAAACTTACTGGAGAATCTTCAGCTCTCCTGTGTGATGGAATTGACAGTAAGTGCAGAAAAGCACAAAAGTGTTCTATCTACTGGGCAACCTTCTGGATCCGGAACTAGGTTATCAATGAACTGTTCTATTCCTGCGCAACGCTGTGGTAGTGATCTCTGGAGACAAAGTATTTTATCTTGAAAGAATGTGGCAAGCTGATCAGCAGATGGGATGACAGTTGATGGGGAGGTGAGCGCTGTGGAATCTAGGAGCTTGTTGACGAAGAAGTAAAGTGTTCTAATGTCCTTATAGTCAGGCCCTATTTTCGTTTTATAGTACAAAGTTTTAGCTTTCCTTAGTGCATATTTATATGCTCGCTGAGATTTCTTCTAGGCAAGTAGGTTAAGGTCATCTTTCCGCTTTCTCCAAGCTCTTTCACATCTCCTCGAAATGATTTTGAGTTCTTTGAGGTCCTCGGAAAACCACGGTGGTACCCTTTGTCGCCTAGACGTGCGCGTTTGAATTGGTGCCACTGCGTCCAATATACCCCTGCAGGTTTCATCCCAGCGTAGGAAGAAGTCTTTTGAATCAGCGCGTATAGACCAATCTGTATCGTAGATTAATGGCCAAAATTCCCCAGGGTCTATCTTTCCTCTAGTTTGGTAGGTCCGCGGAGCCCGGGTCGGTATTGTGCCTTTCACAAGCCAGGAAAGGTGACAGTTTAACCTGAAATGATCAGACCAAGGAACAGCTGTCCAATTAATGCCAGTCAGCTGCATATTGAGGGGATTATCTGACTTATTCGAGAGCAAGTCTAGCGCATGTCCCTTTACATGGGTAGCTTGCTGAGTCCAACTTGTAAAGTCCCAGGAGTAGAGGAAGTCAAGACAGTCACGGGCATCTTGGGACAAGTGGTCGTCAAGGTGCAGATTGATGTCCCTTGGACCTTGTTGGTAGTGCTGGTAGAAACCTCCTCTCCACCAATTTTTCTGGTAATTAAAGCAGATGGAAAAAAATCCCCCAAGAGGCAGTGTCTCATAATTAAAACCATAAAACCCTGCATGTTATAACAAACTAAAATTATATTAAAGTTTTCATTGATTTGCCATCATATACTGTGTTACTGTGCCACCTCAGTAAGGCCATATCAGGCGTTCCAGCAAACTTGACATCTTTACTCTTTTTAAACAATAAGTAACATAACATAAGCATAGAAATGAAACTGGTTGAGCAATAAACTAATACTATTCAATAAAAAATGTTAACAGCAGCGAATAGGCAGAGGAAGGGAGAGAAGCTGGAACTGTGGTTGGGAGGGGGGGAGAGAAGGAAAGGGGAGAAATGCTAGATCTGCAGGCGAGTGGGAGAACTAAGAGCTTCTCTCCTTCAATGGGTGGAAGGGGCAGATAGGAAGAGGTACAGATGCTGGACTAGCTTGGGGGAGAGGAAGAAAGGGGGAAAGATGCTGGATGGAAGAGAGAGGGAGCCATATCGAACTATCGGGGGGGGGGGAGAAGTGAGAGGGAGAGATACTGGTCCCAGGGTGGAGGGTGTAGGAAGGGAAGGGGCCAGGGAGACAGATAAGAGGTGTTGCACATGGAGGGAGCATAGGGTCAGGGAAACAGAGAAGTGTTGGAAATGGAGGGAGAAAGGATACGGACACAGAGGGGCAATGCTGGACACCGGGGGGGGGGGGGGGGGCAGATAGGGACACAGAAGGGCTATGAATGCATTGGTCTTGGTGTGTATTCCTTTTCAGCAGCAAGACTCTTTGTAGACACCTCTATATCATCATTGGTCCTTTATATATATATTTTTATATTCAACAGCAAAACTTTTTTTTTTACTTAGCTTTTAGCTTGAAACAACGGACACACTACCAACATGGCCAAATTTCACAAGCTTCATCTCCCTGATGAAGTTTGCAAAACCTGGCTATGCTGGCAGTGTGTCCGTTGTTTCAAGCTGAAGGCTAAAAGCTAAGTTAAAAAATGTTTGCTATTGAATATAAATAAATAAATATATATATATATATATATCTATATAAAACATATAAAGGACCAATGACAATATAGTGGTGTCTACAAAGAGTCTTGCTGCTCAAAAGGAATACACACCAAGACTGATGTATTCATAGCCCTTGTGTCTCTATCTGCCCCCCCCCTAGTGTCCAGCATTGCCCCTCTACTACTACTTATCATTTCTATAGCACTACTAGACGTATGCAGCGCTGTACACTTGAACATGAAGAGACAGTCCCTGCTCGACAGAGCTTACAATCTAATTAGGACAGACAAACAAGAGATAAGGGAATATTAAAGTGAGGATGATAAAATAAGGGTTCTGAACAAGTGAATAAAGGTTAGGAGTTAAAAGCAGCATCAAAAAGGTGAAATTAGGCCTTACCTGCTAATTTTCTTTCCTCTAGACCCTCCAGACCGGTCAAGACGCTTGGGTTATGCATGCCTACCAGCAGAGGGAGACTGAGAACACTAACTTCAAACTGAGTACATATAACCTGTGCTAGCCCTCTATCTCCAGTATACACTTAGCAAAGCAGAGAAACAAATCCCTGGAACAGTAACTCTGAAACTAATAAAAACCCCTGTACCTGGAAAACTAACAGTTAAACTCCAACAGTGTGCTTAAACAGATGAGACGCCCAGACGTCCCACTCTGCAGAATATTAGAGTCAAAGAAAGTTCTCCGACCATACTGAATATAAAATGAACAGACATAGCAGAACACGGCTCAAAATACTTCTGATAATTGACACGGCTGAAAAATACTTCTGATAAGAGACAGGGCGGGCTCTTGACCGGTCTGGAGGGTCTAGAGGAAAGAAAATTAGCAGGTAAGGCCTAATTTCACCTTCCTCAGCAACCCTCCAGACCGGTCAAGACGCTTGGGAAGTACCAAAGCAGTAGACACATTAAGGGTGGGACCCACGAAAAGCAGAAGACAACACAGCCGCTCCAAACCGAGCATCCTCTTTTGCCTGCACATCAATCCTATAATGCTTTACAAAAGAATGAATGGACGACCACGCCGCCGCCTTACAAATGTCCTGCGGAGGAATAAAACTACTTTCCGCCCAAGAAGCGGCTACCCCCCGAGTAGAGTGTGCCTTCAGTACCGAGGGAACTGCCCGACGCTTCAACAAATACGCCGAGGCAATGGTCTCCTTCAACCATCTAGCCAGAGTAGCCTTGGAAGCCGCTTCCCCCTTTCTGGGACCTCCAAACAAAATGAACAAACGATCCGACGCTCGGAAGTCCTGCGTTCTGCTCAAATATGCCCGCAAGATGCGTCGAACATCCAACTTAGCCAGACGACGTTGAGAGAGATCACCAGACCTATCCCCCAACACTGGTAACGAGATCACCTGATTTACATGAAAGGAGGATACCACCTTAGGAACAAACGAAGGAACTGTCCGCAAAGTCACTTTCTCCTTAGCCAAGGAGAGAAAAGGCTCTCTACAAGACAAAGCCTGTAGCTCCGAAATTCTACGCGCCGACGTAATGGCCACCAGAAACACTGTCTTTAAAGTAAGGTCTTTACACGAGATGGAAGCCAACGGTTCAAACGGAGGGCCTACCAGCGCCTCCAAAACCAAATTCAAATCCCAAGGCGGAACCGTCGGCCGACGAGGCGGACGAAGCAACTTGACAGCTTTCAAAAACCGGCACACGTCCGGCGAAGCCGCCAAGGAAAACCCCTGAATCTTTCCCCGGAAACAAGACAACGCTGAAACCTGTACTTTCAGGGAGGAGAGCGAGAGCCCCCTGTCAAGACCGTCCTGCAGGAACTCCAAAACTTCCGCGACCGAAACACGTAGAGGAACATAATCCCGCTCTTGACACCAGCTCTCAAAAATGCGCCACACCCGCACATAAGCCAAAGAAGTAGACCTCTTACGAGAGCGCAACATGGTATCAATTACCCTGGCCGAAAAACCTTTCTTCCTTAATCTGAGCCTCTCAAGAGCCAGGCCGTAAGCGAGAATGGAGCAGGGTCGGCCATCTCGATCGGCCCCTGAACCAATCTCACCCTGGACCCCAACGGAATCGGAGCCTGCACTAATAACCGAACCAGGTCTCCGTACCACGGACGTCGAGGCCAAATGGGCGCAATCAGAACCACTAGACCTGCATGGCGCCCGATCCGCTGCACCACGCGGCCCACCAGCGGCCACGGCGGAAATACATAGAGCAACTGTTGAGTCGGCCACGGGAGCACTAACGCGTCGATGCCCTCGGCCCGAGGATCCCTTCGACGACTGAAGAAGCGAGCGACCTGAGCATTGTCGGCCGATGCCATGAGATCCAGCACCGGCCGACCCCATTCCAACACCAGACGATTGAACACTGAGGGATGGAGGGACCACTCCCCGGGGTCTAACGTGTGCCTGCTTAGAAAATCCGCGCTCACGTTGTCCACCCCTGCCACGTGTCCCGCCGAGAGCCCCTGAAGATGAGCTTCTGCCCACAACATTAACTCCGCTGCCTCCACAGCTAACGCTTGGCTCTTCGTTCCCCCCTGCCGATTTACATATGCGACGGCCGTGGCATTGTCGGAAAGAACCCTGACTGCCTTGCCTTCTAACAGGCTGTGAAAGGACCGAAGAGCCAACCGAATTGCTCGAGTCTCCAGGCGATTGATGGACCAAGATGCTTCCTCCAACGTCCATCGTCCCTGGGCTACCTGACCCAGGCAATGCGCTCCCCAGCCCGAGAGACTCGCATCCGTGGTCAGCACCGTCCAATTGGGAGCGTCCAGCGACATGCCCTTCGCTAGATTCGGCGAGTGGAGCCACCAGCGAAGGCTGCGACGGGCAACCCCCGCCAGAGGGAAACTCTCCTCCAGGTCCTGACACTGAGGGGACCAACGAGACAACAAGGCTCTCTGTAAGTCTCTCATATGGGCCCTGGCCCAAGGAACCACCTCTATTGTTGCTGCCATCAGCCCCAACACCTGAAGATACGCTCGAGCCGAAGGCGCCCTCTGCGCTCGGAGTAGCCGGATCTGTCCCTGCAGCTTGGAAATGCGAGGAGCTGTCAAAAACACCCGGCCCTTCTTCGTGTCGAAGCGAACTCCCAGATACTCCAGGGACTGGGAAGGCACCAGGTGACACTTTGCCAGATTGACCACCCAACCGAGCGACTGCAAGAAGGTCACCACACGGCCGGTGGCCTCCTCGCTCTCTGACCTTGATTTGGCCCGAATCAACCAGTCGTCCAGATACGGATGAACCAAAATGCCCTGCAAGCGCAGCGCCGCCGCCACCACCACCATCACCTTGGAGAAGGTGCGAGGCGCAGTCGCCAGACCGAAAGGAAGCGCACAAAACTGAAAATGTCTCCCTAAGACCACAAAGCGAAGAAAACGCTGGTGCGCCTCTAGAATGGGAATGTGTAAGTAAGCCTCTGTCAGGTCTAGAGACGTCAGAAACTCTCCTTCTTGCACCGCTACAATAACTGAGCGCAAAGTCTCCATCCGAAAGGAGGGAACCTTTAGAGCAGCATTGACCTTCTTGAGGTCTAAAATGGGCCGGAAGGCACCCTCTTCCTTCTTGGGCACCACGAAGTAAATGGAGTAACAGCCCGTACCTCTTTCTAAACTGGGGACAGGTACCACCGCCCCTAAACCGATTAGACGCGACAGAGTGGTCCGTACTGCTCTTGCCTTGCATCTTGAATGACAGGGAGACACGAGAAAGAAATCGGAGAGGGGACTGTCGAATTCTAGGGCGTACCCGTCTCGCACTATCTGTAGGACCCACTGGTCTGACGTAATCTGGACCCACCTCTGGTAAAACAAGCGCAAGCGAGCCCCCACGCGAACCAGAGGCTGGGTCCCCAAACCATCATTGAGACACACGGGACGTACCGGACGCTCCCGAAGAGAAGCCTCGCCCCCCGCGACGGCCACCCCGAAAGGGCTGGGTTCTCTGGAAAAACCGACCCCTAGTCCCCCCAGAAGACCTACCGGGCCGATAACGTCTAGCCTCCTGAAAACGCCCCCGCCCTGCTGGCCCCTTAGACACCTTGGGACGAAGCTCAGGAAGCCGAGGGGCCTTAGCATCACCAAGACCCCTCACCAACTTATCCAATTCCTCCCCGAATAGCAGAGAGCCCCTAAAAGGGAGGGAACAAAGTTTAGTCTTGGAGGCGGCATCGGCCACCCAGCCCCGCAACCACAGGGCCCGCCTAGCTGCCACCGCAAAGGTCATGTTCTTAGCAGAGGCCCTCAACAAATCGTACAGCGCATCCGCCAAGAACGACGACCCCATCTCCAACTTGGCCAGCTCTTGAACAAGAGAAGCCCTATCAGCCTGCGGGCTATCCAGGAGCCTCTCCGCCCAGCGAAAACAGGCCCGAGCCACCAGACCTCCACAAACAGACGCTTGTAGCGCCAAGGCAGACAGATCAAAACTCCGCTTTAGAAAGGTCTCCAATTTCCTATCCTGAGGGTCCCGCAACGCGGCCCCCCCATCCACTGGAATAGCCGTAGCCTTAGTCACTGCCGTCACCACGGCATCCACCGTCGGGGGCCTGAGAGACTCCCTGTCCTCCTGAGGAATAGGGTAGAGCTTGGTCATAGCCCGAGCCACCTTACACTGAGCCTCCGGCGAATGCCACTCCTGCGTGATCATGTCTCTCAAGTCCGCATTCATAGGGAAAGAACGAGAGACCCGCCTGATCCCCTTAACCAAAGGATCCACCTGCTTCCCATCCCCAATGGGAGCCGCCGCAGGATCAAACCTTAAAGTGGCGGACACCTGCTCAATGAGGTCAGATAATTCATCCCTGTGAAAAATCCTAACCACAGAGGGGTCTTCCCCAGGCAAAGACAGGTCTCCATCCTGCCCTGCAACCGACCCCTCCTCCTCTTCCAGTGGACTAAAATCACCCTCAGAATCCGGAGGGGAAAAGACCTCTACATCTTCAGAGCACTCCACTCGAGGTCTTTTAGCGGTAGCCCCCCCCAATCTTGGACTAAGGGACTCCGCACCCGATGGGCCCGCCTTCCAAGCCTGAAACAGACTCCACACAAACTCTGGAGGGAACCCCATGCTGCCCGAGGCCTCCCCCCCAGCGGTACTCGAAATCGGGAGAGGCTGCGGCCCCACGACCGCCTCAGCGCTCAAAAGGCCCGAATCCAAGATGGCGGCGGTTCCCGCCAAAATCGGGACCGCCGCTGAAGCGCCCACCTGAGCCGGCCCACTCTCCTGCGATCCCGCAGAAGGAACTTCCGCCGCTAGCACCGGTGGCGCGAGTGATGGGGCCTTGGGCTCCCCACAAAACCGGCAGGGACCGCCAGCCGCGTCAACACCCCGACGCGCGCACAGCCGGCAACGAATTAACTTCCCTGACATACTCGCGCCTAAACAAAAAACAGCTGATTGCAACCGGCGAAGCTAAAAGAAAGAAAAACCAACACTCATGGCGCTTGCTTATTGACTCAGCTCTCCCAGACCGGCTGAACAACTCCGGAGACACCGGAGTGCAGCTCCTGCAGTTCTTCACACGAGGAGTTTTTTTTTTTTTTTTTTCAATATACTTTATTTGAGCCCTGCTGCTAAGATCTGAAAGGCACTCAAGGCTGCAGGATTAACACTGCAGCCGAGGCACAACGCTGGCCAAAACGGGAGAGCCAGTCGGGGGAGGGACCCGGCCACCCGGGTGTGACACCCCAGAGGGGACAATGGTAGGCCCCACCGGACCTACCAACCCCTTGCACACTACAGCGTTCCAGGCACAGGGATTACTGTACACCAACTTATCCCTAGAAAATCAGGAAAATTAAACTAGTCTCACAAAATCCTACCAGACCGGACAAGCTGCACAGGCTGCATGTCTACCCTCTGCTGAGACTGAGAAAATACTGGAGATAGAGGGCTAGCACAGGTTATATGTACTCAGTTTGAAGTTAGTGTTCTCAGTCTCCCTCTGCTGGTAGGCATGCATAACCCAAGCGTCTTGACCGGTCTGGAGGGTTGCTGAGGAAGGTGGGCTTTTAGCTTAGATTTGAAGACGGCCAGAGATGGAGCTTGACGTACCAGCTCAGGAAGTCTATTCCAGGCATTTGGTGCAGCAAAATAAAAGGAATGGAGTCTGGAGTTAGCAGTGGAGAAGGGTGCAGATCAGAGAGATTTACCCAGTGAACTGAGTTCCCGGGGAGGAATGTAGGGAGAGATGAGAGTGGAGAGCTGCAAAGTGAATGCACTTATAGGTCAATAAGAGCTGTTTGAACTGTATGCGGAAATGGATAGGAAGCCAGTGAAGTGACTTGAGGAGAGGGCTAATATGAGCATAACAACACTGGCGGAATATTAGTTGTGCAGCAGAATTTTGAACAGATTAAAGAGGAGAGAGATGGCTAAGTGGGAGACCTGTGAGAAGCAAGTTGCAATAGTCTAAGCGAGAGGTGATAAGAGTGTGGATGAGGGTTCTGGTAGTGTGCTCAGAAAGGAAAGGGCAAATTTTGGTGTTATTATAGATATTATATGTCCCTATCCTTTCTCCATGCCCAACACCTCTCTGTCTCCCTGTCCCTATGCTCCCTCCATGTGCAGCACCTCTTTTCTGTCTCCCTGTCCCCTCTCTCTTCTTCATGCACTCTCCACCCTAGGGCCAGTATCTCTCCCTCTCACCCCCTACCTCATAGTTCAGTATGGCTCCCTTCTGGGTCTCCAGTGTCTATCCCTCTCTCTTCCATCCAGAATCTTGTGGCGATCGCTCTTGCTGCTGGGGAGGCTGCCTCTTATATGGACTGCCTATGCTCAACCTGCTTTCTCTATGGACAAGCAGGATAAAATCAGCCACAGATAAGCAATATCATCCCTGATGGTGCCTGATTAGCTGATTGATTCTGCTGTCCATACATTGTAGGTCAGTAACCTCACTTTCTTTCACTTAGGGTTTGTCGCCTGTATTCAAGACAAACAAAACGTGCATGTCCTGTAGCTCATGTAGGGGCCCTTTTACTAAATTGCATTAGACAGGGGCCTCTTTACTAAGCAGCAGTAGGGCTACCACGTGGGTAGAGCATGGCAAAACAGCGCCACTGGGCATGCCCAGGCGCCCGGTTATAGTTTTTTTTTTTTTGCCACAGTTTCCCATGCCAGAAAATAATTTCAAATTTTCTAGCACGGGGGGATGGGGACTAGGCATGCCTGGCGGTAATCAGGCAGCGTCATGTGCTACCTGATTACTGCCAGGTTAGTGTGTGAGCCCTTACCACCTGCTAAATAGGAGGCCAGCTGAAATTTGGAGGGCCTATACCCTCACTTTCTCAGTCAGAAGCCTCACCCCAAACTATGATGATTTTCTTATACAAAAACAGACATCTGTAAATTGATTGGAGGAGTAGTTTAATGGTAGACCAAGAACCAGGAAAGCCTAGTTCAATCCCACTACAGCTGCTTGTGATCTTGGGCAAGCCACTTAACCCTCCACTGTCTCAGGAATAAACTTAGGGCTCCTTTTACAAAGCCGCGTTAGCGATTCTGGTGTGGCAAATGCAACGAAGCCCATAGAAACTGAATGGACTTAATCGCATTTGCCACGCCAGAATTGCTATTGCAGTTTTGAAAAAGGAGCCCTTAGATTGTGAGCCTTCCAAGGACAGTACCTGAATGTACATCACTTTGATAGCCTTTGGGCTTGCAGGTGGTATATAAGAACTAACCCATATCCCAGAAAATAAAGAAAGGCCACAATGCAGAAAACAGTGTTTGGAGAATGAGGCCCAGTGAGTAGCATGATGGAATTATTCCCAGGGAAACCAAGGTTCAAATTTTCAATCCCACCACTAATGCTCCTTGTGACCTTGGGCATGTCACTTTTGGGCTCATTTTCGAAAGAGAAGGACGTCCATCTTTCGACATAAAACAGAAGATGGACGTCCTTCTCACAGAGATGTCCAATTTGGTATAATGAAAACCCGATTTTGGACGTCTCCATCGCAAGGACGTCCAAATTTCAAGGGGGCATGTCAGAGCGAAGGCGGGACTTTGGCATGCCTAACACTTGGACGTCTTTGACCCATAATCAAAAGAAAACAAGGACGTCCCTGATGAACACTTGGACATTTTCACCTTGACGTGTTTTTATTACGAATAAGGCACAAAAAGGTGCCCGAAATGACCAGATGACCACTGGAGGGAATCGGGGATGACCTCCCGTTACTCCCCAAGTGGTCACTAACCCCCTCCCACCCGCAAAAAAACATCTTTAAAAATATTTTGTGCCAGCCTCTATGCTAGCCTCAGATGTCATACTCAGGTCCATGATAGCGCATGAAAGTCCCTGGAGAAGTTTTAGTGGGTACTACAGTGCACTTCAGACAGGCGGACCCAGGCCCATACCCTCCTACCTGTTACATTTGTGGAGGGAACAGCAAGCTCTCCCAAACCCACCACAAACCCACTGTACCCATATATAGGTGTCCCCCTTCACCCGTAAGGGCTATGATAGTGGTGTACAGTTGTGGGTAGTGGGTTTTGGTGGTGGTGGGGGCGGTGTTGGGGGGCTTAGCACACAATGTAGTGTGGAGTGGAGGAGTGGCCTAGTGGTTAGAGCACTGGTCTTGCAATCCAGAGGTGGCCGGTTCAAATCCCACTGCTTCTCCTTGTGATCTTGGGTAAGTCACTTAACCCTCCATTGCCTCAGGTACAAACTTAGATTGTGAGCCCTCCTGGGACAGAGAAATATCCAGTGTACCTGAATGTAACTCATCTTGAGCTACTACTGAAAAACGTGTAAGCAAACTCTAAATAAATAAAATAAATAAGGTAAGGGAGCTATGTTCCTGGGAGCAATTTATGAAGTCCACTGCAGTGCCCCCTAGGGTACCCAGTTGGTGTCCTGGCATGTCAGGGGGACCAGTGCACTACAAATGCTGGCTCCTACTTTGACATGGACGTCTTTGGTTTCGAAGATCACCTAAAGTCAGAAACATCCAAATGCAAGGACGTCTAAATCTAGGGATGTCCAAATTTAAGGATTTGGACGTCTCTGATGGTATTTTTGAAGCAAAAGATGGACGTCCATCTTTTTTTCGAAAATATGGGTTTCCCCGCCCCTGGATGTGAACGTTTTGCAAAGATGTCCAAATCGCAACTTGGACGTTTCTTTCGAAAATGCCCCTCCACGGCACCAATTCTGTATCAGCTTAAGGGCACACCTAAGCTTCTCTACAATACTAGTGCAAAGCCACACTGGCACACCAAAAGTTACATGTGCCTACTTACAACAGGTCAATGGCAGGTGTTAAGTGTGCACAACTGATAGTATTCTATAAATTGTGTGTGTCACTTGCTGACACAGCCATGCTCCACCCACATGTATGCCTCCTTGACAGTAACACAGTAAATGACAACACGGGCCATCCAGGCTGCCCAACAAGGTGGCCAGAGTTGCTCCCACCACTCTGTGTGGCCCCAGTCACCCATGCTTAAACACTGGTTGCATCATGCCAACCATATAGGCAGCCAAACATGAAGGAGTCTTGGTTATAACGACATACCATCCCCAAGTATTGCTGACAGTATTCAACTTACCAGTCAAGATGGCTTCCCTCCCCCCTGAGCTGCACATTCATAGCACGTGACAATACCGTGATCTTCTACACTGGAGTTGCCGAAGCTTCACCTGTCTTTTGCCATTTGGGGACACAGACTGTAGAAGTCTGTTCGGCATCAGCCTCAGTTCCCACTACTCTTACCCAAGATAACACCTCAACAGCAATGTTGCGTTTCCGTTCTATTTCTATTTATTTATTTTATTTATTTATTACATTTGTATCCCACATCTTCCCACATAGCAGTAGGCTCAATGTGGCTTACAGGCATCCCCTATGTCTATCCCACACATTTTTTAATTCACTCAGTTGCCTTTTACTAAGCTGTGCTAAGAAATGGGCTTAGCGTGTCCTTATGGAGGCTTTTCCCGCACACCAACCCCATTTCTAACACAGCTATCAAAGAGGGCTTTTTCCTATTTGTTTTATTTCTGGTCGTGTGCTAGTATACATTAAGATCATTTTTGAAACTACAGTATAATTTATGTAAATACATTAGGTTTGTATTTGTTTCAGTAAAGGGATTTAGAGGTGGGTGGGATGGGGGAAGGATTTGGGGCCAGGGAATTATAAGAAACCAGAGTTCCTGCCTACCGGTAGCTTTTGTAATGGGGTGGGTGGACTTATAGGAAGGGAAAGATGTGGTGTCTTAGCTTTCATTGTTTGGTTATTATTAAAATTTTGTATCAACTCCGTTGTTTAACTTGGTGGAAAAAAAATAATAAAAATTGTTTTGCAAGTAAGAAAAGGGATTTAGTGAAACATTTTTTTGCCTTCATTTTAATATAATTTGGTATCCCATGGTATGAAAAAAAATTCCTCTGCTGAAATTTTCCTACAGTCTTCCACTCATGTCAGAGTTTTCTCATAGAATATCTATTCTCTCCTGACATTGAGATTGCAGAGACAGGTAGGGCACTTGTAAAGTTTCCCAATTAACTCTCTTTTAGTAGGATAAGAGCAGAAGCACAGCAGAAATAGCAGAGCTGTGTCATGCTGAACTTGCTCTGAAAACCATCTGTCAACACTAGTATCCAAGAGGTGGAGGTAGGGGAATGGAATTGGAGATGCTTGGAACAGCAATCATACCTGTAAGAAACCACAGCACTCACAGCATCTGACACCCGTTCCACACCACTGCTTATATGAGTGAACAGATTTTCCAAACTATCTGAAAGCAAAGAAAACAATAAAATAAAAAATAGCCAAATTCAGCTGTCTGCACCAGTCAACACTCATCATGACTTGTAAAGTATTCGGAGATGAGCTCTCGGACTGTCTCAGCAGTGCTATCATCCATGGATTCACACATGGGATGGCTCGGCTGTGGGAACTTTGAGGTCTCTATGGCTTCCAACCACTTATCAACAAACTTTTCATTGTGTACTTGGCACACATTGTGGAGGATGCAGCAGGCCAGAATCATAGTAGGTACCAGCTCCACCAAGCAGTCATTGTGTGTCAGGAGGCACTGCCAGCGTGCCCTCAGGCGCAGGAAGGCATTCTCAATCACACTGTGAGCACGCTCCAAGCGGTAGTTGAATTTCAGCTGCTGCTGCGTTAAGTTCTGATGTTCTTTGTATGGCTTGAGAAGCCAATCCTGCAGAGGGTAGGAAGCATCTCCCAGTAATACATACTTTAGTGGCACCCCCAGGAAGGGTCGTGGGGGTTCAGGGAACAAACTGCCTTCTCTCACCAGCTCCCACAAGTAGGAATTCTGCAAGATGATGCTGTTTTCCATACTGCCAGGAAAACCAGCACACAGATCCCAGAACTTTCCTAGACCATCAACTGTGGCCTGTAGAACAACTGAATGCCAACAGCGACTATTCCTGTAGTCAGTGCTGCACTGAGAAGGGACAGTCAGGGCAACATGGAGACTGCCCAGAGCACCAATGCAGTGTGGAAAGCCCCAGCGGGCATTAAAAATTCGAGCCATATTGTCAAGTTCCTGCTCCTTGGGCTGCTGGAGATACAGAGGCTTCAGCAGAGAAACTATGGCTTGGCACACTGCCTTCACACATTTGTGCACCATTGATTGGTTCATACCAAACAGAAAGCAGATGACTCGGTACTCAGTGTTGGTTGCCAGCCGCCAGAGTGCAACGGCAACCTTCTTTTCCACAGAAAAAGAGGGCTGCAGGTGGCTTGCATGTCGGCAGAGCTTTGGCTGCAGCTGACCACAGACATAGAAGAAAGTGTCCTTGGACATTCGGAATCTTTCCAGCCAGTCCCGTGGGCCAAATTCCTTCATCACCACTTGCTCCCACCAGTTGCTCCTTCTGATGCTGGGCCATGTACAAGGATGAATAAAAGGACCCTCTCTCCTCCTGTGAGCAATCAACAGCTGAAAGGTTTACATACAAGGATAAAATATCAGCATGTATAAGCACTGGCAAAGGTAAGAATAGCATAGCTGAGGAAAAAGGAGCAACAGGCAAGCAGTATGAGCTTAAACAGCAGGAGCAATAAGACAAACATATTTTAATGTGACAGAGACTAATAGCAATTTAGAGACTAACAAGCTGGCTAAGGAATAAATTTACAATGACTAGAGGCCACTTTGTCAGATGCCTCTGAAGACGTGGAGGCATATTTTCAAAGCACAAATAGTAGCCTATGGAACTTTTTAAGTAATGTGGAGGGGAATAATCAAATGGCGCCGGCAAAATACATGGCCGGCAATGTATTTTGGCGATGCCGCAAACAGCTGGCCAGACCCGTATTTTCAAAAAAGATGGCCGGCCATCTTTTGTTTCAATAATACGGTTCCGGCCAGCCAAATGCCTTGGATTTGGCCGGGGTTTGAGATGGCCAGCTTCGTTTTTTAACGATAATGGAAAGTTATGTCGGCCATCTCAAACCCCGGCCAAATTCAAGGCATTTGGCCGTGGGAGGAGCCAGCACTTTTAGTGCACTGGCCCCCCTGACATGCCAGGACACCAACCAGGCTCCCTAGGGGTCACTGCAGTGGACTTCAGAAAAGCTCCCACGTGCATAGCTCCCTTACTTTGGGAGCCGAGCCCCCCAACCCCCCCCCCCCCCAAAAAAAAACCCCCCACTACCCACAAATGTACTGCACCCACTAAACCTGCTCCAGGGACCTGCATACAGCCTCTAGGACTTATTGCTGCTGTATAACTTTGGCACACCAGTTGACACCTGAAGACTAATCTCTTTGAAAAAGTCCTTTATTTGAATAAGCACATTTACTCACAGTTAACTGCAGATCAGAGGTTGTGCCCCACTGGCAAAGAGTCCCCTGGTACTAAGATGAGCAGTAGGTCAGAGCTGGCACAATGGTGTACAATGCCCTCTTTCAGCACCATTCAAGGTAAGAACTACGTTCTCTAACGTGGGTAACACAGGAAAGGGAACTAAAACTGGCTTACAAAAATGGCCACTACTACCGCATGGACTACAACAGGAAACAAAACAGGGCACACTCTGACCCAGTAAGCAGGGGGAAAGCACCAGGGGAGTAGAGCCTACCAACTACCAATACCTACACCCACCACAATGCATTGCTGTTGTGACTCTGCAGTGCAAATAACAGAAAACGTGTCACACTCACCCCAGAACCACATCACAAGCAGGAAAAGGCTGTCGGAGGACAGAACACATTCTGCTGTCATGGAGGTGGGTACAGCATTTGAGGCTGGCATACAGGCTGGAAAAAAAAGTATTTAAAGTGGGGGGTTTTTTGGTGAGAGGGAATTAGTGACCACTGGGGGAGTACGGGGAGGTCATCTCCGCTTCCTTCCGGTGGTCATGTGGTCAGTTTGGGCACCTTTTTGAGGCTTGGTTGTGAAAATAAAAGGACCAAGTAAACCCGGCGAAATACTGCTTAACGCCGTATTTTTTTTTCCATTATCGGCGAAAACCAGCTATCTGGTAGCCACGCCCATACCCACCCATGTCCCGCCTTCGCTTCGCCACCGACACGCCCCTTTGAACTTTCGCTGGCGAGGCGACGGGAAAGCGGCGATGCTGTCAAAAAAAGCAGCTTTCGATTATACCGATTTCGCCGCTTTTCCGAGATCGCCAGCCATCTCCTGATTTGTGTCGGGAAATGGCCAGCGATCACTTTCGATTATGAGCTGGATAGTAACATAGTCTAAGTGCTTTGAAAATGCGCCCCGCAGACTGTTGTCTAACACAATAAATCTATTAGTTTATAAGGTGCCACCAGATAATCTATTGTTTCTGCTATCAGATACTATAAAAATAACTTTATTTTCACTTAAGATTTCTACAGCCCCTCTGGAAGAGAAATGAAATGCATATCAGAAGCCAGGATATGTCTGCAATGAATAAGGAAATAGAGGCTTTTAAAATTCAAATATTTCTTACCCTTAATATTGTAGGTTTGACTGTACAGCTCTACAGATCCCTCAGATGAACTGTCTTTTAAGGGCCCTTTTACTAAAGAGCGTTAGAATCTGGGCTTAGCCCATCTTAACGCTGGACTTTCCTGTGCACTAAGCTCAGATGTAATGTGGCAGGAAAGTCATGATTTTTTTTTTTGCAGGTCCTGCACTATGTTCCATTAGCGCATGGCATTTGAAAAAAATTAACATGGGAACACATACCAGTTCTTATTTAGAAGGTGCTAAGTACTCCTGAGGTCACTCAGCGTTAGCATGTGCTAATACAAACACATTAGCTGGTTAATGCTTCCATGTAGCCCCTTTCCCACCCATAACACACCCCCTCAAAAAATATTAAAAAAGAAATAGTTAACATGTATGTAGCACACACTAACAGGCAAAATACCGCAAAGTGCTTGTAACATATTTTGTGGTAGCCTATTTTTCACACGCTAAGCACACATTAGGGCTTAAACCTCTTTAGTAAAACTGCCTCTTAATATAACACTTAAATTCAGAGCTGCCAAGTTACCCAGTTCCACAACAAGATTTTTTTAAACCACTCCTGGTATTCTGACAAGCCTATTATGATGCATTATGGGACCCGTAATACTGATGTCAATGCTTTGGGGTGTAAGTTTAAAATCAGGACTGGTCATAAGTCTCTCTCCTAGATCCGAGATATTTGGCAGCTCTTGCCTGCTGGATGCTTGCAGTACCAATGCCGCATTTTTTGTCTAGATTCAGTGTTGAGACACCTTGATCATGTCTTGTCTGTTTATCTTGACTAGACTGTAAGCTCTAAGGAGCAGGAACTTTCCATTAAGTGTCTCTCTTGAGCACTGTGTACATTTAATATGCTCCTTATAAATCATGATAATAACATGGGGCTGTAGGTGCTGATACCCAATAAATCAGGATCAATGAAGGGGGGGGTGGAAATATAGACAGCACACTGACCATCAGGAGTCTGCTATGCTTCTGCATGTAGTACTGACGAAGCCGCCTCCTCCTCTCCATATCTTCCCTTCTCTTGGAGGCCTCACTTTGTGGGCTGCATCTCCTGTTTCTCAGCATGTACAGCAAGGGCAGCAACCAGGACTGCAGCAGTTCAGCCTCCTCCTGCTTCTCAGGCATTTTCAAATCAAAGACAGTCCAGATGTGCTGCTTCCAGGAAGCATAGCTTCAAGGGTCAGAGTTAAAACAAGAGAGTGCAGAAACAGGCACAGCACACATAGGAAGAAGACCCTGATCTCCCTCTACTGGTCGTTAGCTGTAAATTCAGATGAAAGAGCAAAGCAAGAAAAACAAAACAATCTTTTTCTCTAAAAAGTACTGTTTCTACTGAACCTTGCTATTTTGGTCCTGGAACCCACCCTTTTAGCTGAAATGAGGGTACTTATCCCCCAAGGAATAGTTGCATAGCATAGTGATACCAAAAGAGGTTTTGGCCTCTGAAAGCTAGTCAAAAATGTATTTAGTCCAATAAAAAGGTATCACGTTACTTACCTTTTTTTGTTTGTTTTATATTTATTAACCAAAGGTACGGCTGCCAACCTGATTTCCCCATTGTATGCCCTAAGAAAGGAAGACTACAAATCCCAGCATGCACTGGGGTAAACCCAACTGGATCAGCCCTGTCCTGAAAATTTGGATCCAGTTGACAGCCTTAGCCTTGTTACTACTGCTACCTTTTCCCCACTGTGACTGCTGCCCTCCTATTGATTTATTTGCACTTACCCCTGAGAAGAGCAAAAGCGATGTACGAATAAAAGTAACATTACAATAAAATAAAACAAAAGTTCACAGAGCATCAAGCATTCAGGAACCAAACCCCAAAATACAATGGGCTCCTTTTCCTAAGATGCGGTAAGTGCTAGTGCACGCTAACCACAACTTTTAAAAGGGCATACCGCAGGGCGCACTGAGGCATCCTGGGGTAATAGCCCATTTCCATTTTTTTAAAGTCCTTTTACCCGCTGCGGTATAAGGGGGCAACACGCTGACGCTACCGCAGAGCCCCTTTTACTTTTTGAAACATCAGGGGGCTCATTTTCAAAACAGAAAAATGTCCAAACAACAACACAAATTGGCAGATGGACTTTTTTTTTTTTTTTTTTGCAAAAACCTCCAAATCGCTATTTTGAACATTAATTTTTAAGATGTTTTTCTATGCAGTTCATCTAAATCTCAAGGAGGCATGTTGGTGGCGTGTTTTGGGCAGGACTAGGGTGGGCTTACAATTTGGACACTTTTCTGTGATAATGGAACATTGTAAAAACATCCAGAGCAAAAAAATAGGATGTTTTTGGCTAGACCTGTTTCAATGATGGCTAAACGCTAAAAAGGTGCCCAAACTGACCAGATGACAACTGGAGAGATAAAGGCATGACCCCCCCCCTTAATCCCCCAATGGTCACTAACCCCCACCCACCTCCCTAACAGCTGAAAGTGATAGTACATGCCAGGCTCTATGACAGCTGCAGATATAATGGCCATTACAGCAGCAAGCAGGTCGCTGGAGTAGCCTAATTGTCAGTGCAATGGACTTTAGAGAAGGGGACCAAGGCCCATATCCCACTCTAACTGTTACACTTGTGGTGGAAAGTGTGAGCACCCTCAAAACCACAAAATACCTACTGAACCCACATATAGGTGACACCTATAGGCATAAGGGCTATTGTAGTGGTGTATACTTGGGTACAGTACGTTTTTTTTTGCTAGTCCTGAAGGGTTCACCATACAATATAAGGGGGTTATGAATATGATTTGATGTGTACCTGGGACATTTTATGTGAAGTTCACTGCAGTGCCCTCTAGGCTGCCCTACTGCTCTGCAATGGCTTGTTTTTGTGCATTTTCCCCTTGGACATGTTTTGTTTGAAAATGGCCCTAAAAGAAAGACGCACTGAGCACAAAAAAGTCTAAAATAGGGTGATTTTCAAACCAGAAAAATAGATGTTTTCTGGTTTGAAAATGACCATGTTTGGCACTGCATTTAAAATCAGATTTGGATGTCATATCAAAAATGCCCCTCCAAATATTGCAACCCAGCACATTAGTTCTGGGATCTGTTGTTTCCCAATTTCTACTACCAAACAGATTTTCTTCTCTTAGCCACTAGACGTGATCGCCAGTTTCAGAATCCCAATGTTTAACAACACTTGAAGAAATACAATTTCATATGAAGTGGATTTAATTTTGCTTTGTCACCCTATTTCTGAGTTGTAATGTAGGAGAAAAAAAGAGAAAAGTTCAGTACCTCATGAAAGACTCCAGAGGAAATTGGAGAGTCATGGGATAGGAGGTAGTATCCTACTGTGGATTAAAAACTGGTTAAACGATAGAAAACAGACAGTAGGGTTAAATGGTCAGTATTCTGAATGGAGAATCTTTTCCGGAGATGGGAAGGCGGTAGAACGAGAGGACATGAAATGAGATTGAAGGGGGGCAGACTCAGGAAAGATGTCAGGAAGTATTTTTTCACAGAGAGGGTGGTGGATGCTTGGAATGCCCTCCCGCGGGAGGTGGTGGAGATGAAAACGGTAACGGAATTCAAACATGCGTGGGATATGCATAAAGGAATCCTGTGCAGAAGGAATGGATCCTCAGAAGCTTAGCTGAAATTGGGTGGCAGAGCAGGTGGGGGGAGGAGGGGTTGATGGTTGGGAGGCTAGGATAGGGGAGGGCAGGCTTGTGCGGTCTGTGCCGGAGCAGGTGGTGGGAGGCGGGACTGGTGGTTGGGAGGCGGGAGGTACTGCTGGGCAGACTTGTGCGGTCTGTGCCCTGGAAGGGACAGGTACAAATTCAAGGTAAGGTACAAATTCAAGGTAAGGTATACACATATGAGTTTTTCTTGGGCAGACTGGATGGACCATGCAGGTCTTTTTCTGCCGTCATCTACTATGTTACTATGAGAAGGGTAGATAGTGTGGTTCCCCAAAGGTCTGTGCTGGGACCACTGCTTTTTAACATATTTATAAAAGGTCTAGAGATGGGAGTAATTAAATTAGCTGATGACACAAAGCTATTCAAAGTTGTTAAATCGCTAGAAGATTGTGAAAAATTACAAGAGGACATTATGAGACTGGGAGACTGGGCATCCAAATGGCAGGTGATGTTTATTTATTTATTTATTTATTTATTACATTTGTACCCCGCGCTTTCCCACTCAAAGCAGGTTCAATGCTGCTTACATAGTAATTGGGATTACAAAGTATTGGTGGAGAGAAATAAGTTGAGTATTATCGGAGTAATAAAAGAAATAGGAATGTAGAAATGCAGGGATGAGGGGAGTAGGAGAAGTATGAGCAAGGGTAAGTGAGCAACTGGAGGGTAGATGAAGCAGAGGGGAATGGGCAAGAGTGAAGGGAGTAGGAGAGGTGTGAGTAAGGGTAGGTGAGCATTGGGGGAGGGGTCGATGAGGCGAAAGGGGATAGAACAGGGGATAAGCAGGGGAAAATGAGGCAGGAGTTGTAGTCTAGGTCGTTTAATGTGAGCAAGTGCAAAGTGATGCACGTAGGAAAGAGGAACCCGAATTATAGTTATGTAATGCAAGGTTCCACATTAGGAGTCACCGACCAAGAAAGGGATCTAGGCATTATCATTGATGAAACGTTGAAACTCTTTGCTCAGTGTGCGGCACTGGCTAAGAAAGCAAATATAATGTTAGGTATTATTAGGAAAGGAATGGAAAAGAAAAATGAGGATGTTACAATGCCTTTGTATCACTCCATGGTGCAACCGCACCTCGAATATTGTGTGCAATTCTGGTCATCATATCTCAAAAAAGATATAGTGGAATTAGAAAAGATACAGAGAAAGGGAATGAAAATGATAAAGGGGATGGGATGACTTTCCTATGAGGAAAGGCTAAAACGGCTAGGACTCTTCAGCTAGGAGAAAAGATGACTGAAGGGAGATATAATAGAGGTCTATAAAATAATGAGTGGAGTGGAATGGGTAGACGTGAATCACTTGTTTACTCAAAAATACTAGGACTAGGGGGCACACAATGAAACTACAAAGTGGTAAATTTAAAATGAATCGGAGAAAATATTTCTTCACGCAATGTATAATTAAATTCTGGAATTCATTGCCAGAGAATATAGTAAACGCAGTTAATTTAGTGGAGTATAAAAAAGGTTTGGATGGCTTCCTAAAGGAAAAGTCCATAGACCATTATTAAAATGGAATTGGGGAAAATCCACTACTTACTTCTAGGATAAGCAGCATAAAATGTATTGACTGTTTTGGGATCTTGCCAGGTACTTGTGACCTGGATTGGCCACTGTTGGAAACAGGATGTTGGGCTTGATGGACCTTTGTTCTGTCTCAGTATGGTAATACTTATGTACCTATTATGGATATGCAGAAAAACTGACCTGTTGACAGCTTGACATCCAATGATTGGGAGTGGAAACCAAAGGACACGTCAATATTCTTCCAGAATCCAGATCTGCAGAAATAAATGTGCAAACTATTAACAGCTGGTAGCAAAATGCTATTGAAAACAACAGCAAAAGATTATTAGAAATAAGGGACTGCCTCTCGTGGTCCATCTGTAACGAGTCTAAAGGTGGGGAAAATTATTATTGTTTATTTATTTGTACTTATTGGACGGCTTTTTAATTTATTTGATATGTAGATGTAAATATCATGAACTAACAACTGAATATCACTAAAACAGCCTAAAAATTATTGTAGGCGTTAGAAACAGCAATTATGAACTCTGTAGTTTGTGTTTTTTTTTTCTACACAGTTCTATACAATACAGATGGCCAAATTTCAGTGAGAATATCCTGTTTCCTGATGGGTTAATCTTAGCTGTTGTAATCTGCCTTGGGAAGCCTGGTGTTATAAAGATGATGGAATATATTGAAATTAAATGGAAATAAAATTAAACTATCCTTTCATTGGGGCACATGGAATCACATCTTCATCTGTTTTGTAGAAGTTTACCTTTTAGATATACAAATGGATTATTCTGGTTTGAACATGTTTCAGGACCAAGGGATTTTATAAGTCAAAATAAAAATAAATATTTTATTTCATGCAGATCTCTTTTATTTAAACATAACTAAATGGTCTATAAGCCCTTAATGCAGTCCATTGGTTTTCTTATATTGTTCTTGTGATGACTTATACTGTGCCAAAACTGAAAACTCTTCTATCTGGTTGATAATAAAAGGAGCTCATTGTGAACATTATCCACCCTAAAAGGTTGTTTTGTGGTTGTATATGAAGAATTGTGATATTGAATAAATAAGTGTTTGCTTTTGTGTCCCTAGTCATGCATCCTAAGTTTATATAATCCTTTCAAGAAATCAAATTAATTGTTTAACTTATTAGTGGAACATAACCACAGAGGCATGGTATGGTCACATTTTCAATGTAGTAATACTAGGGCCCAGCTAAGGAACAGGCTATTTTGAGTTCATCTTCACTGGACCAAACTTGTTTTCCTTGTGCCATCACTATCCAGTGGGTAAGCAGAGTCTTAAAAGGTGTAAGCAGAGACATATAAATCACACATAATCCCAAGCAAAGTTGGGTTCAATTTGGCTTAAATTTGAAAATACAACGAGACAGAATAATAGAATTCAATTATATAATGGGAAGAAAGGGATATGTCTGAAACATTTAACAAAGTTGACATTAGCATATACCCAACTCAACATTTAAAAGTTTATCCTTTAATGATGCTACATGTTCAGAAATCATCCCAAGGCAGATTATAACAACAGTTAAGAAGATGAATCCATCAGGAAACAGGATATCCTCACTGAAATCTAGCCATCTGTACTGTATAGAACTGTATGAAGAAAAACGGGCACAAACTACAGAGTTTATAATTGCTGTTTCTACCAGCTACAATCATTTTTAAGCTGTTTTAGTGATATTAATTTGTTATTTATTTTCTCCTTCACCTTTTAATGCACTGCCAATCCAACTGAAACAGTTTTAGACTTGTTACAGATGGATCAACAGTAAAGAGGGAGAACGTGGATGCAGCAGCTAATGGGTTTCTTGCTTTGTTTTGAGTGTATGGCAATGACGGCTGCGCAGGGGAGTGGAAACAGAGATTAACCAACTTGGCTTCCTTGCTTACATTGGACTTGATAGGATCACTTCCACTCCTATCTATCAAACCTCTGTGGGTAATACCCAGTTAACGCACGCTTTCTCGCTCCCACTTTCACGGCGCATCTGGATGACGTTGCAGCCGCGCGACAATATTTGCGCATGTCTGTGACGGAGAGATGAGGTGACGGAAGTTGTGCTGGTTGCGGCAGGCTTAGGGTCTCTGTACTCGCCATGGTGACTGAGAAAGAAGTAGCGGATGTGGGTCGGGTGCTAATAGATTCCGGACAGCCTCTGAAGGCTCGCTTCCGTGCCCTCTTCACCCTGCGCAACGTGGGCGGCCGGACGGCTGTGGAGTGGATCAGTCGAGCCTTCGTGGACGAGTCTGCCCTGCTGAAGCACGAGCTGGCTTATTGCCTGGGGCAGATGCGAGATGAGGCGGCCGTGCCGGTGCTAGTCCGAGTGCTGGAGGACAGGGACCAGGAACCGATGGTCAGGCATGAAGCCGGTGAGGGTGGTACACGGGAAGCTGCAGTTTATGTGGTTTAAGTGGTGACATTATGATGTTTTTTTTTCTCCCTGTTTTATGTATAAATCTATTATGTCATGTGTTCATGGTAAGTATTGTAGGTTTGCGGCGTGAAAGTATTTTTTTAGTAAATATATACAGTAATTAACGGAGCAACCTGACACGCTTGACCTGGGTTCAGTCTTTTTTTTTTTCCTAAGGAGTTATTCTGTTAAGCTACAGTAAAAAAAAAAAAAAATAGCCCTTAACACACCCTTATGTGGGACTTTCTTGTATGCAAAAGCCATTTTCACTGTTAACTGTAAAAAAAAAAAAAGAAGCCTTTTTTGCTATATTTTTGCTTTCACGGCCACGTGCTAGTGATACTATTAACTGTGTGACCACAACAAAGCAGGAAAGTGCTTCCACGATAATCAAAACTGAAGAAGAGAGTGCCAAGAACAACCAGAAGTCCAATGTTTTCAAATAAAAGTTTATTCTCCAGTCGGTTCAAAACTCTGCTGCCCGTCTCATCTTCCGCCAGAGTCGCTTTACTCATACTACCCCTCTCCACAAGACCCTTCACTGGCTCCCTATCCGTTTTTGCATCCTGTTCAAACTTCTTCTTCTACTAACCTATAAATATACTCACTCTGCTGCTCCCCAGTATCTCTCCTCACTCGTCCTTCCCTACACCCCTTCCCGTGCACTCCGCTCCATGGATAAATCCTTCTTATCTGTTCCCTTCTCCACTACTGCCAACTCCAGACTTCGCGCCTTCTGTCTCGCTGCACCCTACGCCTGGAATAAACTTCCTGAGCCCCTACGTCTTGCCCCATCCTTGGCCACCTTTAAATCTAGACTGAAAGCCCACCTCTTTAACATTGCTTTTGACTCGTAACCACTTGTAACCACTCGCCTCCACCTACCCTCCTCTCTTCCTTCCCGTTCACATTAATTGATTTGATTTGCTTACTTTATTATTTTTTGTCTATTAGATTGTAAGCTCTTTGAGCAGGGACTGTCTTTCTTCTATGTTTGTGCAGCGCTGCGTATGCCTTGTAGCGCTATAGAAATGCTAAATAGTAGTAGTGGTATATGCTGTCCAGACCCTACACGGGCCCTGTTTTGGCTGTGTGCCTTCCTGAGGGGTCCCAACTTGACGGATAAGCAAGCAATATGGAGAAGAACCATTTTCTCCCAGCTCTTCTGTCTATTTGCAGATACCAAATGGGGATTATTACCATCAGCCTTTTTTTTTTGTTCTTAGTTGCATTATTTATCGCCACAGGCCCTGTGCAGGGCACAGCTTCCACCACAGACCTTGCAGCTCCGTTAACTGTGTGGCCACTTTTAAACACTTTTGCAGGAGCACTTGCCGCCTCCTGATTTGTAGGGCTTCAGTGTTATCCTTGTGCTAATCACTAACTGGTTAGCGTAGGAATGCTTGCTCTTCACACCTGATATGCCCTCTCAAAAAACAAACAAAAAAAAGAACTTAGTGCATGTACACATTCCAAAATTGCCACATGATGCTATATAGCAAATCCTACGGTAGTCTAATTTTTGCCGCATTAGGTGCTTGTTAGTGCTTAACATAGCTTAAAAGGGCCACAAAGAGGTGTATTTTCAAAGCAGACTTACAAAGTTCCAAGTCTAAGTGCTTTGAAAATGAGCCCCTAAGTGTCTTAATTTAAGGAGGAAGATTTCTTGTCAGGCCTTATATTTGATAAATTACATCCAGTGGATTTTATTTGTAGTTAAATATCAAAACACAAAACATCAGCAATGAAACATATATTTTGTGGTTGAGAAACATTTGTCTATTGTCAAGTGTGTGTATAGATATAGATAAATATATATCCCTTCTCCCCCCATCCTATATGCAACTGATTAAGAAGGCACTTTTACATTTCCTCCTCTCCCCCAAACTGTTGCTGTTAAGTGTTCCATTCTCAACAGAAAATGCATTTGATTTCTCCATAAAGAAATGGTTGGGGGCTCGGTTGTATGGGGTTTACTAACAATGCCTACACCACCTTTTGGACAAATATTTACTGCAGTAAAGTGAACAATTCCACGTCATTTCTATAGTCCACCCCTTCAAAGAAATAGAATAGATTGGTGAGGCAAGATTTCCATTAATCCATGCTTTTGAATATGCTCTGTAATTTTGTTCTTTATAATAGTCTCTACCATTTTGCGCAGCACTGACGTCAGGTTCACCGTTCTATAATTTCCCGGACCCCTTCTGGAACCTTTTTTAAATATCAGCGTTACATGGGCTACCCTCCAATCTTCCAGTACCACGCTCGATTTTAAAGATAAATTACATATTACTAACAAAGAACTATTGTTAGTAATATGTAATTTATCTTTAAAATCGAGCGTGGTACCAGTTCATTTTTCAATTCTATCAGTACTCTAGGATGAATGCCATCCAGTCCAGGAGATTTGCTACTCTTCAGTTTGTCAAATTGCCTCATTATGTTTCTTACGACTGGAGGATTTTTATTTTTATGGCTATTTGTCTTGTATGGTTGTATATCCTTTATTGTTGTCATTTGTCTTCATTGTATTAGTGTTACATGATTTATTTATTTTTTTCAAATAAAACTTATTTCTGTTCTTTCAGGGGAAGCTTTGGGAGCCATTGGAAGTCTGAAGGTCTTGGATCTGCTAAAACAGTACTCTACAGACCCAGTTATTGAGGTAAAGGTTCTGAGACTCTTATTTTTTTTGAATTGTAATATACAACTTAATAATGATATATAGAGATATATTTTTAAAGCGATCAATGTATAGCAGTAGGCAGGCACCTTCATTAAATGTTTCTATTTGTGGATATTCCAAGAGTCGGTGCAAAGTTAGGGGAGCCTAGCACAAATTCTCAGTGTTAACTGGCCTCTTTTTTTCTTCAGGTAGCAGAGACTTGCCAGTTGGCTGTAAGACGACTCGAATGGCTACAGAAAAACAGAGAGTATCCCGGCTGCAACCCTTACTTCTCGGTAGATCCTGCTCCCCCTGCTGAGGAGAAGGATATAGAAAAGTTGAGACAAACCTTACTGGACGAGTCCCAGACACTGTTTGACAGGTATCAGGCTATGTTTGCCCTCAGGAATATTGGCGGTGAGAGAGCTGTGCTGGCACTTGCTGACGGTAAGATATTGCCTCATTCAGCAATACTGTGACAATTCAGCTCAAATTTGTTTTTTCTATTTATTTTCTACCTTGAACATATCCCTCACTTTTTTATTAATCAGCGGTAGTCAAGGCCTTTGGTAGCCCATTCATAGCCACTGGCATCCCTATTTGGTGCTTGGCCGAGACATGCAGATTTAGCCGCTGAGAACCTTTGTTTATGACTTATATACCGTGTTTCACGGTGATGTGCTGTGGCTAAGAGAAAACAGGCAAACATACATAGTGCCATGTTTTTTTTTCACACAGCATATGCTCGAACAGCATGATTCCCCTGGTGCTTGCTCCCTTGTGAGTGAGATTTGTAGGCCCCTGTGCAAGGAGCTGCAACCTTTGTCTTCCGTCCGATCCTGATCTCAGAAGGCACGCTTTCAATGTTAAATTATTTGTCATTGCTCATTAGTCTGGTCCATTGCTTTTCTTTCTTGTTTTAGGTCTGAAGTGCAGCAGTGCTCTTTTCCGACATGAGATTGGCTTTGTCCTTGGTCAGATGCAGCATGAGGCCTCCATACCCCAGCTGTCTGAGGTGTTGGTGAACATGGATGAGAACCCTATGGTGCGTCATGAGTGTGCGGAGGCTCTGGGATCTATCGCCAAGGAGTCTTGTTTGGAGACATTGCGAGTCTATGCCCAGGACAAAGAGCGGGTAGTGAGAGAGAGTTGTGAGGTAGCATTGGACATGTATGACTATGAAAACAGCACAGAGTTCCAGTATGCAGATGGACTGAGTAAAATTCAAGCTGTAGAGTGACCTGCAGTGATTCCTGACTGCAAGATCTTTTTCAGTGTGGAAGGAAATAAAGTGGCTGCAAAGACTGAATCCCAGATTTATTTAATATGCTGCTTTTGATATCTAGAATTAAAAGGACATGAACACTTGCTGAATTCTTTTTTTTTTTTTTTTACTGTGTTTGTTACATTTTCAGGAACCCTGTGCTTGACTACATTAAGCAATATTTGTGTGTACTGGAGGTTATGCTAAGGGCTGTGGAATCTGTAAAACTGTACAGACTTTAACTCCAGCTTCAAAATAAGTTTGCAATATATTTTTCATCATTTATGCTTATTATACATATCTGAACCGATACACTCACATCACCCCTCTCCTCAAATCACTTCATTCGCTTCCGATCAGGTACCGCATTCAATTCAAGCTTCTGCTACTAACCTACAAATGTACTCGATCTGCAGCCCCTCCTTACCTCTCAACCCTCATCTCCCCTTACGTTCCTACCCGTAACCTCCGCTCTCAAGACAAATCCCTCCTTTCGGTACCCTTCTCCACCACCGCCAACTCCAGTCTTCGCCCTTTCTGCCTCGCCTCACCCCACGCGTGGAACAAACTCCCCGAGCCCATACATCAGGCCCCCTCCCTCCCCATCTTCAAATCTCTGCTTAAAGCCCACCTCTTCAATGTCGCCTTCGGCACCTAACCTCTACACCTCTACCCAGGAAATCTAGACTGCCCAACTTGACATTTTGTTCTCTAGATTGTAAGCTCATTTGAGCAGGGACCGTCCTTCTTTGTTTATTTTGTACAGCGCTGCGTAACCCTAGTAGCGCTCTAGAAATGTTAAGTAGTAGTAGTTATGCTTATTATACATATTTTTATCCTGGATCTACCTTGGTTAAGGGACCACATCGAGGATTGAAAAATAATAGAAAACTGGGTGGTCAAAGGGCCTAGGGGCAAAACTTCTTTTTCTATTTTGACTCCTAACCTTGTTATGTTCTTTTTGTCTATCTTGTATTATGTGTATGTTGCTTTTTTTGGGCCTTATGTACAGGTGGTGGTTTATCTCTTTAAATACACCCTTGCAACATTTTTCCTACCTCTGTCCTTCATATCTCTCTCCTATTATGCTCAGCATCTAATAGGGCTGACTGTCACCACCTCCGTTGCAAGGCCATTTCAGTCTACAGGACCAATACTTGAAGGCAACAGCTAGGTGCTGGTGCATTAGCTGTGGTTGCATCAGTACTCCTTAGGCTTTGGCTGAGCCTCTTTTCTGCATTCACTACTCTGTTCAGTTCTTTTTCCCTCTGTGCAGCTCTGCTAATGCATTTCTGTTCTGCGCTGCAGCATGTCACTTACTTATCTAATACTGTAAATACATTTAGAAAAAGCAGGTGTCCGAAAGGAGTCTATGAAAATTGGTTTGTAGTTTGTTCGACTTCTTAAACCTTTTAGGTACCAGGTACTCTGGCTTCAGGGATTTTTCCAGCCCTGTTGGATTCTACAGCCCAAGTTTTTTTTTTTTTTTTAATTTCAGAATATGTTCTAGAATTGTATGTTAATGGACTACTTAACTGGCTTAGCTGGGACAAAGGATTTGAGTCTGTCATGGGAAAATACTCCACCCCACCCCACCCCATACTTTCCTGTGTGTGTTTGGATCATAAAGTCTCTTAGAGGTGTAGGCTTCTCCATGCACAATCTCCTTACGTTTATAAATCCTCTTTCAAACTGCTCTTGTTGCTTCTGGATGTTGTAGCCGGTGCAGTTAGTCCTAGCACCTAACAGATATATTTAACCCTTCCCTTCCCAGCAGAGAGAAACCTCACTGTCATGTTAGGCTTTTTTAGGTTAAATAAAACAAAAAGGATATAAGATAATACCTTTTTATTGGACTAACACAGAAACCACACTGCTTTAGGCTTTTTAGACATTCTTGTACAACAAGGGTGTTGAGGTCTTTTTTATTTTTTTTTTCAATAGTAGGCCACATAATCAGAAATCCATTCATGCCTCCCACATAAATTACTTTAGTCTACTATGAAGGGCATTTTTTGGAAATGACATCAAGTCCAACTCTGGTTATTTATGGCACTTTTTTTGTGTGTGGCTTATTCGTTGTTAAAACAGGTCTAGACCAAAACATTCAACTTATAGCCCTGAATGTTTTTGTTTTGTTCCATTATGACAGAAAAATATCCATGTGTTAGGAATGCCCAGATCACACCCTTTACATGCCCCTGACACGCCCCCCCTCCCTTGAGGTTTGAATGCACTTCTGACAGACTTCATAGAAAAATGTCTAAAAATTGATTTCAAAAATATCAATTGGAATTTTTTTTTTTGTGAGAAAAACATCCAAATCCAGATTTATGCCACTTTTTGGCAGTTTTTCTCTTTTGAAATTCCCTTTGTGACTTACATTTGTAAAAATCTGAACTTTTCTGAAATTGTGACTTTGTGTCCATTAAATAGCTCTAAAATTCTTCAGAATCGTGTGTGCTAGCTATGTAGTTAAAATAGCAAATGGACTGTGTCACGTAATGCCTGAGTACTACCTCTAGCACCGACCTGGAGTTAACCTTATGGCCACCTGTAGGGTACTACCCAGGCCCACCTGTGCCTATATTGTCATACCCTCTGCCCACCTGCTGGGTCCAGTGTGCCTCAGGGCAAATCTCCCACCCGCAAGTTATTTTCCACGGTGGTTTCTAAATCCTAGGGGTCCCACAGTTTCCAGAAAACCACTTGCAGACAGAACACAAACTGTTCGGATTCTTAGTCGGTCCTGGACAACAAACTAATAGGCTTATTATAAAAAGTAGAATAGTGAACAATAAAAGTTTTAAACAGTAACAGGTAAAATAACAAGGATTTGGTGTTAAATCTAGCTGAACACTTTTTACTACCTAAGTACCTGGGGAGATCAGGAAAAGAAACTGGCCACAGGAATTGAATAGGGCCTCGCTGCAGAGGTCTGCTTCCTCCACACTCCCAAGTCTGAGACTGGGGAATTCCAGGCACATTCTGGGCTAGGTCTTTGGCTTCAGGGCTAATCAAGACGCTGAGCATTAGCACTAAGGGTGTTTGGCCAGTGGCACTGCAGGTTACTTTTCCCCTCAGGGGTTTCCTCTGTTCCTTTTGTGAAGGTAAGCTAAAAAAGAGAACAGACCTCTGCTACAGATATAATGTTGAGGTCAAACCCCGCCTGCTGGTCAATCAGGAAATGCACTGAAGGGAAGAAAAGTGTCAGGGCAGCATTACAAATGCATGAAAGTTCCCAGTTTTGCCACAGGCTGCAAGTCAGATGCCCCTATTGTAAAATATAAGAATATTCATACTGGGTCAGACCAATGGTCCATCTAGCCCAGTATCCTGCTTCCAACAGTGGCCAGTCCAGGTCACAAGTACCTTCTCACCCAGTACTTTCCTTGCCCTTAATTGTCTTTCTGTATTTTTAGATTGTAAGCTCTATCGAGCAGGGACTGTATCTCTGTGTCAGGTGTTCAGCGCTGCGTGCGTCTGGTAGCGCTATACAAATGTTAATAATAATAATAAAAAACAATTAGTAGCAACATTCCATGCTACCAATTCCAGGTCGAGTAGTGGCTTCCCTCATGCCCATCTCAATAACAGACTATGGACTTTTCTTCCAGGAACTTGTCCAAACCTTTTTTAAACTCTAACTTCTGTTACCACATCCTCCAGCAACAAGCTGCACAGCTTAATTATTCTTTGAATGAAAAAATATTTAATCCTATTTGTTTTAAAAGTATTTCCATGTAATTTCATTGAGTGCCCCTTGGTCTTTGTACTTTTTGAGTGAAAAATCGATTCACTTTTACCCATTCTACACTGCTCGTGATTTTGTAGACCTCAATCATATCTCCCCTGAGCCATCTCTTTTCCAAGCTGAACAGCCCTAACCTCTTTAGCTTTTCCTCATATGGGAGGAGTTCATCGCCTTTATCGTTTTGGTTGCTCTATTTGAACCATTTCTAATTCCGCTATATCTTTTTTTTTTGAGATACGGCAACCAAAATTGAATGTAATACTGAAGGTGAGGTCGCACCATGGAGCGATACAGAGGGATTATAATATTCTTGGTCTTATTTTGCATCCCTTCCCTAATAATTCCTAGCATCCTGTTTGCCACACACTGGGCAGAAGATTTCAGTGTATTGTCTTCAGTGACACCTAGATCTTTTTATTGAGTACCTACTCCAAAGGTGGACTCTAGCATCAGGTAAGTATGATTTGGATTATTCTTTCCAATGTGCATCACTTTACATTTGTCCACATTAAAGTTCCTGTTTAGCCAGCCACGCTAGTGGCTGGCTGTGTGTGGTACTGCTGACACAATCCACTTTGAATGGGCTGTGTCGGCAGTGCTACGCTGCTTTGTGTAAATGGGGGGGGGGGGGGGGGGGGCGGGATGAATTTCATTTGCCAGTTGGATGCCCAGTTTCCCAATCTGTATGTGTTGTGACAACTTTGAATAGCTTTGTGTCCTCTGCAAATTTAATTGCCTCATTCCGCTTTCCAGATCATTTATAATATGTTAAAGATCCCTGTGGCAGTCCACTATTTACCCTCCTTCACTGAGGAAAATGGCCATTTAACTCTACCCTCTGCCTTCTGTCTAATAACCAATTCCTAATGTACAACAGAATGCCTTATGGTGGAATCATGTTTGTCAGTCTGTGACCTCATCGCAGAGGTAGGATATAGTGATGGAGTGTGGTTGCAGTCGTTGAGCTTTAAGCTGCTGGGCTCCAAGAACACCACTGCCACATCTGTATACTTGTAGTGGGAGTCTATCTTTTTGCACATGGTGTGGTACTGTCTCTGTTAAGAAACATGGTATTAATGGTGGATAACGGACATGGTTAGAAGATCCCAGGTCCGAATACAAGGTTAGTATAATGGGATGGACATTCCTGAAATCCTCCAGTTAAGTATTTCTAGTCATCCTCTAACCTCTTGCTAGTGACGCAAGTTGACAAAAGGTGCTGCAGGGAGGATTAGCACCTGGGTCTTTACACTGAATCCTAGCTGGCTTAAAGATTGCTCTGCATTTTTGCTTGATCTGCAGCTAAGTTTAGAGTAGAGATTGACCTTGGCTGAAGGAAAAGCAAAGCAGACTGACCTGACTTGTCCACAGACTAGTGTTTGTCCTCTCCCCCCCCCCCCCCCCCCCCCCCAGTGCTTTGGACACACCATTGGTGTGCTTTGCTGTAGCACATATTACCTCCCTGCACAGAGCAAGTGCTGAAGGGATGTTAGAAATGGGAGAGAAATAAAGAGCTCTGGGCTTTTTTTTTTTTTTTCAGAGAAGGGGGGGTAGCTTTTGTCATTGGTCTGGATAGTGACTCTGCTGCTGTGAACGTCTCTTGCTTCTTGCAATAGGTTTCTAACAGATGAAGTAAGTGGGCTTATTCTGTCTGCCATGCACCAAGAAAAGTTGCTGTCCCAGTTCCTGGATTATTTTGTTTTTGAAAGTTAAAATGTATATTCTTGGTAATTTGTCCAGGATCAGAGCTTTCGGGCCATAATTTGGATTTACAGGCCTGGATCTGGATCCAGAGAAAATGCTGCTGGTTGGTTTTGTTAATAGAACTTCTGGAACCTGGAGTGGACTCCTTTGCATTCTTCAAGGCAGGTAGGGGCAAAACCAGGACTGTTCATGTTCAGGTCCTTAAATGTAGTCTAAGGCCTTAATTGTACCTGCTGATTCAGTAGAAGCCCAGACAGTGGCTGTGTTTTGCACATGACATAATTTTTAGTTTTGTTTTTTTTAAGTATTAATGAAATGCTGGTTCTTTTTCCCCACGTTTAAAATCGTTCCCTGCTTTTTCTTTTTTTTTTTTTTTTTTAAATTTCCCCACCCCCCCACCCCTTATTCTAGCAGAATTCAAATGGGCACATGAAGGCTCATAATACTGGAATGTATTTTTTCAACTATTTTGCCTCTTGCTCTCCCCCACCCTCTAAAAACCTCTACTAGTAATTGCAGCAGCTGTGACCCTGAATCTAAATTAGGCTACTTTTATGAAGTCCTATCTAGGCTAGGTGAAAGCAATCATATGATGTTACAAGTGTATGAGATCAAATAAAATCAGCCTCATAAAAGATCAATAAGATGGCTAATATAAAGACTGTCCTGAATCATTATTTATTTGGATTTCATTTAATATGGACATTTACATTCCACTTTACATCCTCAGTTCAAGGTAGTTTGCAAATTTTATGCCAGCATTAGTACAATATTCATCGGCATTTAAATCCCATACTCAGATTTTAAACTTAAATACTTTTGAAGCAACCACCCAAAATGGAGGCATCAAGACTGGGAAGACTAGGTAGGGCCATTTAGTCTTTATCTGCTGTGGTCTGTTATGTTACTATGCTTTTGGCTCAGCAAGTGCAAGATATACAAAACTTTGTTCTGTATTAATGCTACATATGCTTCCATTATTATGACAGTGACTACTCTGACAGGAGCAATGCTTTGTATCTAGAAACAGCCTGGAAGGTCATCTGAGTCTTCATCGAGACATAAGGTTATCCAACTTCATGTAGTGGGATAGACCGAAAGAGAAAGTCAGTACAATTTGATTCTGGTTGTTTTATAAACACCTAGTGTCATAAGCAGGGCTGCGTCTCTGAGGTTCTCAACAGCAGAGCTGGACCACTAGATGTGACATCGGACGTCCATATCTGTCTTCTCACCAGTACAATATTTTAAAACAGACTCCTGGAGATACAAGAGTTATAACATTAGAATCCCCAGATCTGCAAGAATAGAGAGAGAAAGCTAGTGAGATGGAGACTGAAAGTAAGACAAGTAGAAAACAAATTGGAAAAAAAAATCCAATTTTTTTTTCATTCAGCTAGATTGGGCCAATATTTTCTTTGCTGTGCCCTTCTACTCATCTTTTAGTTATTGTGTTTGCAAACCCCTGGGAGTAAGTAGGTGGCTTTTGGAAGAGCAGAGACTCTGGTGATGACTTTGGTGTACTTAATCGTGTTACTGTGGAACAAAACTGCAAGGTGCTTGTGCCCTTGAGGGTGGTGGTCTTGCAGACATCTGATCTCCAAACACTTGGTGTGGAGTCCAAAGGTAGGGGAACCTGAAAACAGCCCCTGTTGAAAGACTACATCAAGCAACAAGCTTTTTTTTTTTTTTTTAATTGCTGCACCCAAGTTGTACAGACTGATGACAAGTTCAGCTCTTCCACAATTCTCTAACAGCCTGAAAGCTATTGAACTGGTATGGAATTCAGAGCTGGGTAAGGAGATGGATTTGGACAGTCAGGGCAGTGTGTCATTTGAAGCTCAACATCTCTTTCAGCATGGCTCCCAGAAGGAGGAATCCCTGTACATAAACTACAGACCCCCATCCCTAGATGCCATTCTTTTGCCTAAACATGTACTGTATCTCCTGATGGCTGCCTTTGTGGTGATTGCTGTTGCTTATGCCATTGTGGGGCACCTTATCAAAGACCTGATGCATGACTTTGCTGGTGAGTGTCTGTGGCTATTTCCAGTCTTCTTTTGAATAGTATGGATTCTTAGACATCTGTGTAAGCTCTGATATGTCCTTGGATGCTCTGTAGGAAGATTTCATCTTCAGGTGCGAGGGATGGGTAAGGGGAGGGTCTTACATCCTCGAGCAGTAACAAATTCTTATAATTTCCTAAGCTGGGAAAATGGGGTAGGCATGGATGTATGCTAAATCCATATTCTTGTGTTTCTCTTCTCTTCAGACTGGGCCTTTGGTCCTAAGCCAGAAGAACAGAAAGGGACAGGTGGTCTCGGCTGTGCCATTGAGAACCAAGACATGGACGAGGAAGCGGTGCAGAAGGTGGATGAGATTTCCGTGTTTGTAGGGGAAGAATCTAACAGACCCTACGAAAGTAACAGTAAGTTCACCCAGAGTGGTAGCATTTCACCCTTGCTGGAAGCCAATCCCACTTCTCACCAGACAGGTCATCGGGCCACCTCTCTTTCAAGACCTCCTGCAGAAGTAAGGTCATCTGGTGTAGCTGGAAATCAACCTGATGAGAGTGGAAAACCTGCACTGGAAGACTTATGGAGAACGCCAACAGTCAGCAAACATGATGAACTAGGAAAGAAATTCCAAACAAAGCAGCAGCTCTCAAAGCAAGAAACTTAAGATGTTTGTTTTGTTCCCTGCCCCCTCCCACCCACCAGAATGTACATGATAACACAAGTGACTTGTATTTCTCTAAAAGTCTTGTCTCAAAGGGGGTAAGGGATTGGACTCAAAAGTGGAAGTGTTGGGCAATCTGTAGTCCAGTAGCAGTGGCTTCTTTAGCTGGTGCATCAGCGGGCATATAGAGTGAACCTCTGACCTATCTGATCTGGATGCAGGATGCCTCTTTCTTACTCAGACAAGCCATTGATTCTGTTTAGTGCAGTGGCATTCATTCTAGTCCTTGGTCCTCTCTAGCGAAGCGCAGCCAGAAAATTCTTGATTCTGGCCCTTTTGTCGTCAGGGTAGCCCAGTCACCGAGTGTGCACTGATTCGAAAGAGAGCATAGGGTGGGCCCATGCACTGGTTTGAATGAGCACACTCTTCGCATGTGTGCCCTATTAGCAAATAAATACTAAGGGCTCAATCTTCAAAATGATTTCAACAGTGAGGAGAGGCTTCTGATCATTTAAATAGCTTGTCCAGGGCTAACTGTGCATTTTCATTGGCACTTAACTGAATAAGGCTGTTGAAAATGCTTGGTTAGTGCTCAAGATTAAACTGGCTACTTAAGGGATGTTTGAGGACAGAGTTGCCACTTAAGTGGTTAAAGCTAACTTCATTAAAGACAGTTCTATCTTTATGCAGTTCTTTATAGCCAGTTAAGTGTTGAATATTGCACTTAAGCGGCTATAGTTGGTTGATTTTGTATACTTGGAAATTCAGTTCTTGAACCTGGACCTGACCTGGCATTGAATATCTGGGTGTAATGCTGGTGGTCATCCAGCACAACACTGAATATCAGCCCCTAAATGTAAGTATTTTTCCTGTTCTGTTTTGTTCATTAACAACATGGGATATGTCGACACTTCCTGTGTCGATACAGATGATAGGTAGGGAGGGAAATCCACCTAGGTGGATGAACAACAAAATCCCACGGGACCAACAAAGTGCTAAGGAAAGTGGGAAGTGGACCAATGACTCCAGAGACTGGGACAACTGGATCAAGTTACGAGAAGTTTTATTACAGACTTGACACAGATCTGTGTTTCAGTCACAGGCCTGCCTCAGGAGTCTCCATAATGTATATTTAAAAGTAAGCTGCCACAGGATTAAAAAAAAGTGTCACGCCGTTGCGTGTTCAAACCACAAGGCTTTCCAAAGGTCTTTTTCAAGACCATTTGTTCTTTTATCCTGTGGGAGTTTACTTTTAAATATACATTACGGAGACTCCTGAGGCAGGCCTGTGGCCAAAGCACAGATCTGTGTCGAGTCTGTAATAAAACTTCTCGTAACTTGATCCAGTTGTCCCAGTCTCTGGAGTCATTGATCCACTTCCCACAATACCGATGATAACCCATCTCAGTTACCCTCTAGATGCTCTAGTTTTCTGTAGGCCTGTAGTGAAAATTCATAACTCACATTCACAAATTTTGAGATAGCCACTTTTGTACAACAACCAACTCCCTACCCCATTGGAGCTACGTCATTAGCTAATGCAGGAAGTGGAAAAATCCAGTCAAGAATCAAACCCAAGCTCTGCCATATACTAAGCCGTCATGCATCAGGGTTTTCAGGATACCCCTAATGAATACACATGAGGGTGATTTGCCTATAATGGGTCTCCACTGTATATAAATTTCTCTTCTCCGAGGACAAGCAGGCTGCTTGTTCTCACTGATGGGTGACGTCCACGGCAGCCCCTCCAATCGGAAACTTCACTAGCAAAGTCCTTTGCTAGCCCTCGCGCGCCCGCGCGCACCGCGCATGCGCGGCCGTCTTCCCGCCCGAAACCGGCTCGAGCCGGCCAGTCTTCTTTTGTCCGCACTCGGTACGGTCGTGTTTTCGCCGTGTCGAGCCCCGGAAAGTCGACCTCGCGCGTCCAATTTGTTTGAACGTGTTTTTTTCCTTCGGGAAAGCTTTGTCCTAGTCGGGAAGTGCTCCGGAAACCCCCCGCCGGGTTTCGTGTAAATCCTCCCCGTACTTCCAGCTTTTTTGCCCCGGTAAGTTTTCTTTCGTCGTCGGGGTAGGCCTTTTTTCGGCCTCGGTCGAGATTTTTTCTCCCTCTAAATTTGGTGCTTCAAATTTCGCCATTTCGGCTTTTGATTTCGCCGGCGTGATTTTTCCGCCCATGACATCGAAGCCTTCCAGCGGCTTCAAGAAGTGCACCCAGTGCGCCCGGGTTATCTCGCTCACTGATCGACACTCGTCGTGTCTTCAGTGTCTGGGGGCCGAGCACCGCCCTCAGAACTGCAGTCTGTGTTCCCTGCTTCAAAGGCGGACTCAGGTAGCGAGACTAGCCCAGTGGAACGTGTTGTTCTCGGGCTCTTCGTCGGCATCGGCACCGGGATCTTCGAGTGCATCGACGTCGTCAGCGTCCAGACCATCTTCCTCGGCCGCCCCTGCATCGAGTGCATCGAGGCATCGGGCCTCTGCATCGGCGCCGAGACATCGGATAGCTGCATCGACGTCGGTGGTGCCAGGACCTCGTCTGCTGATGTCGTCGGACGGTGGTGCATCGGGTGGAGTGCAGGTGAGGGCTGTCCATTCCCCTGCTGGTGGCGGTGAGCCCTCGGGTGGGTCTCCGCCTACCCTGAGGGCTCCTGCGGTACAGCCCCCCCGAGATCGACCTTCTTCAGTCTCGGCCCCGAGGAAGCGACGGGTGGATTCGACGTCCTCCTCGTCGGTGCCGGGGAGCTCCGGTGACATGCTTCGGAAGAAATCGAAGAAGCATCGACACCGGTCTCCTCCCCGTGTCGGCACCGAGAGCTCTGGGTCGCCGAGGGATTCGGCACCCAGCAGGCATCGGCACCGAGAGGACCGCTCACCCTCTGTTCAGGAGGTGTCGATGCGCTCCGCTCTGGACAGCCCGGAACAGCCTCCACGCCCGGAACAGGTACTGACGTCGACGCCTGCATCGACCTCTCAGCCTTTCTCTGCAGCCGCTCTAAACGAGAGCCTCCGGGCCGTTCTCCCAGAGATTCTGGGAGAGCTGTTGCGCCCTACCCCTCCGGTACCGGCGGTGCTTGCGCCACCGGTACCGTCGAGCGTGGCGCCGGCTGGCCCATCGCCCAGGTTGAGGTCCCCGACGTCGGTACCGCGTGCGGTACCGACCGCGGCCACCTCCCAGGAAGGCTCCCCGACTACGTCGGCGGAGGGAGCTTCGCCGACGCGGGCGAGGGAGTCTACCTCTCGACGCCCCCATCGTGGACGGGGTTCCACGGAGTCGAGCAGGGCGAGGTTGCAGACACAGGTCCGTGAACTTGTGTCTGACACCGAGGGTGAGGCCTCGTGGGAGGAAGAGGAAGATCCCAGATATTTCTCTGACGAGGAGTCTGGGGGTCTTCCGTCTGATCCCACTCCCTCTCCTGAGAGACAGCTTTCTCCTCCCGAGAGTCTGTCTTTTGCCTCCTTTGTCCGGGAGATGTCTACGGCCATCCCCTTCCCGGTGGTTGTGGAGGACGAGCCCAGGGCTGAAATGTTTGAGCTCCTGGACTATCCTTCTCCACCTAAGGAAGCGTCCACTGTTCCCTTGCACCATGTCCTGAAGAAGACATTGCTTGCGAACTGGACCAAACCATTAACTAACCCCCACATTCCCAAGAAGATCGAGTCCCAGTACCGGATCCATGGGGACCCAGAGCTGATGCGCACTCAGTTGCCTCATGACTCTGGAGTTGTGGATTTGGCCCTAAAGAAGGCTAAGAGTTCTAGGGAACATGCTTCGGCGCCCCCGGGCAAGGACGCTAGAACCTTAGACTCCTTTGGGAGGAAGGCCTACCATTCCTCTATGCTCGTGTCCAAGATCCAGTCTTACCAGCTCTACACGAGCATACACATGCGGAATAATGTGCGGCAGTTGGCGGGCTTGGTTGATGCTCTTCCCCCTGAGCAAGCCAAGCCTTTTCAGGAGGTGGTCAGGCAGCTGAAGGCGTGCAGAAAATTCCTGGCCAGAGGAGTTTATGACACTTTTGATGTTGCGTCCAGGGCCGCTGCTCAAGGTGTGGTGATGCGCAGGCTCTCATGGCTGCGTGCCGCCGACCTGGAGAATAGAGTCCAGCAGCGGATTACGGACTTGCCTTGCCGTGCGGATAACATTTTTGGCGAAAAAGTCGAGCAGGTGGTAGAGTCTCTCCACCAGCGGGACACCGCATTCGACAAGTTCGCCCGCCGGCAGCCTTCAGCTTCTACCTCTACAGGTAGACGATTTTTCGGGGGAAGGAAGACTGTTCCCTATACTTCTGGCAAGCGTAGGTACAATCCTCCTTCCCGACAGCCTGCGGCCCAGGCTAAGCCCCAGCGCGCTCGCTCTCGTCAGCAGCGTGCGAATCAGCAAGGCCCCGCGGCTCCCCAGCAAAAGCAAGGGGCGAGCTTTTGACTGGCTCCAGCAGAGCATAGCCGACATCCAAGTGTCAGTGCCGGGCGACCTGCCTGTCGGAGGGAGGTTGAAAGCTTTTCACCAAAGGTGGCCTCTTATAACCTCCGATCAGTGGGTTCTCCAAATAGTCCGGCAAGGATACACCCTCAATTTGGCCTCTCAACCTCCAAATTGTCCACCGGGAGCTCAGTCCTACAGCTTCCAGCACAAGCAGGTACTTGCAGAGGAACTCTCCGCCCTTCTCAGCGCCAATGCGGTCGAGCCCGTGCCATCCGGGCAAGAAGGGCTGGGGTTCTATTCCAGGTACTTCCTTGTGGAAAAGAAAACAGGGGGGATGCGTCCCATCCTAGACCTAAGGGCCCTGAACAAATATCTCGTAAAAGAAAAGTTCAGGATGCTTTCCCTGGGCACCCTTCTCCCCATGATTCAGCAAAACGATTGGCTATGCTCTCTGGACTTGAAGGATGCCTACACACACATCCCGATACTGCCAGCTCACAGACAGTATCTGCGATTTCAGCTGGGCGCACGCCACTTCCAGTACTGTGTGCTACCCTTTGGGCTCGCCTCTGCGCCCAGGGTGTTCACAAAGTGCCTAGCTGTGGTAGCAGCGGCGCTTCGCAGGCTGGGGGTGCACGTGTTCCCATATCTCGACGATTGGCTGGTGAAGAACACATCCGAGGCAGGAGCCCTGCAGTCCATGCAGATGACTATTCGCCTCCTGGAGCTACTGGGGTTTGTGATAAATTACCCAAAGTCCCATCTTCTCCCAGTGCAGAAACTCGAATTCATCGGAGCCCTGCTGGATTCTCGGACGGCTCGCGCCTATCTCCCAGAGGCGAGGGCCAACAACTTGTTGTCCCTCGTCTCGCGGGTGCGAGCGTCCCAGCAGATCACAGCTCGGCAGATGTTGAGATTGCTGGGCCACATGGCTTCCACAGTTCATGTGACTCCCATGGCCCGCCTTCACATGAGATCTGCTCAATGGACCCTAGCCTCCCAGTGGTATCAGGCCGCCGGGGGTCTAGAGGACGTGATCCACCTGTCCACGAGTTTTCTCGAATCCCTGTATTGGTGGACGATTTGCTCCAATTTGACTCTGGGACGTCCCTTCCATATTCCTCAGCCTCAAAAAGTGCTGACCACGGATGCGTCTCTCCTGGGATGGGGAGCTCATGTCGATGGGCTTCACACCCAAGGAAGGTGGTCCCTCCAAGAAAGCGATCTACAGATCAATCTTCTGGAGTTGCGAGCGATCTGGAACGCTCTGAAGGCTTTCAGAGATCGGCTGTCCCACCAAATTATCCAAATTCAGACAGACAATCAGGTTGCCATGTACTATGTCAACAAGCAGGGGGGCACCGGATCTCGCCCCCTGTGTCAGGAAGCCGTCAGCATGTGGCTCTGGGCTCGCCGTCAAGGCATGGTGCTCCAAGCCACATATCTGGCAGGCGTAAACAACAGTCTGGCCGACAGGTTGAGCAGGATTATGCAACCTCACGAGTGGTCGCTCAATTACCGTGTGGTGCGACAGATCTTCCAGGCGTGGGGCACCCCCCTGGTGGATCTCTTCGCATCTCAAGTGAACCACAAGGTCCCTCAGTTCTGTTCCAGGCTTCAGGCCCACGGCAGACTGGCGTCGGATGCCTTCCTCCTGGATTGGGGGGAAGGTCTGCTGTATGCTTATCCTCCCATTCCTCTGGTGGGGAAGACTTTGTTGAAACTCAAGCAAGACCGAGGCACCATGATTCTGATTGCTCCCTTTTGGCCGCGTCAGATCTGGTTCCCTCTTCTTCTGGAGTTATCCTCCGAAGAACCGTGGAGATTGGAGTGTTTTCCGACCCTCATCACGCAGGACGAAGGGGCTCTGCTGCATCCCAACCTCCAGTCCCTGGCTCTCACGGCCTGGATGTTGAGGGCGTAGACTTTGCCTCTTTGGGTCTGCCAGAGGGTGTCTCCCGCATCTTGCTTGCTTCCAGGAAAGACTCCACTAAGAGAAGTTACTTCTTTCATTGGAGGAGGTTTGCCGTCTGGTGTGACAGCAAGGCCCTAGATCCTCGCTCTTGTCCTACACAGACCCTGCTTGAATACCTTCTCCACTTGTCTGAGTCTGGTCTGAAGACCAACTCCGTAAGGGTTCACCTTAGTGCAATCAGTGCATACCATTACCAAGTGGAAGGTAAGCCGATCTCAGGACAGCCTTTAGTTGTTCGCTTCATGAGAGGTTTGCTTTTGTCAAAGCCCCCTGTCAAGCCTCCTACAGTGTCATGGGATCTCAATGTCGTTCTCACCCAGCTGATGAAACCTCCTTTCGAGCCACTGAATTCCTGCCATCCGAAGTACTTGACCTGGAAGGTCATTTTCTTGGTGGCAGTTACCTCGGCTCGTAGAGTCAGTGAGCTTCAGGCCCTGGTAGCCCAGGCCCCTTACACCAAATTTCATCACAACAGAGTAGTCCTCCGCACTCACCCTAAGTTTCTGCCAAAGGTTGTGTCGGAGTTCCATCTGAACCAGTCAATTGTCTTGCCAACATTCTTTCCCCGTCCTCATTCCTGCCCTGCTGAACGTCAGCTGCACACATTGGACTGCAAGAGAGCATTGGCCTTCTATCTGGAGCGGACACAGCCCCACAGACAGTCCGCCCAATTGTTTGTTTCTTTTGATCCCAACAAGAGGGGAGTGGCTGTAGGGAAACGCACCATATCCAATTGGCTAGCAGATTGCATTTCCTTCACTTACGCCCAGGCTGGGCTGGCTCTTGAGGGTCATGTCACGGCTCATAATGTTAGAGCCATGGCAGCGTCGGTAGCCCACTTGAAGTCAGCCACCATGGAGGAAATTTGCAAAGCTGCGACGTGGTCATCTGTCCACACATTCACATCTCATTACTGCCTGCAGCAGGATACCCGACGTGACAGTCGGTTCGGGCAGTCAGTTCTTCAGAACCTGTTTGGGCTTTAGGATCCAACTCCACCCCCCGAGGGCCCTGTTTGTTCTGTTCCAGGCTACACTCTCAGTTAGTTGGTAAATTTTTTAGGTCAATCTCAGTTATGTCCTCGCCGTTGCGAGGCCCAATTGACCAATGTTGTTGTTTTGAGTGAGCCTGGGGGCTAGGGATACCCCATCAGTGAGAACAAGCAGCCTGCTTGTCCTCGGAGAAAGCGAATGCTACATACCTGTAGAAGGTATTCTCCGAGGACAGCAGGCTGATTGTTCTCACAAACCCGCCCGCCTCCCCTTTGGAGTTGTGTCTTCCCTTGAAGTGTATTGTCTTGCTACATACTGGACTGGCCGGCTCGAGCCGGTTTCGGGCGGGAAGACGGCCGCGCATGCGCGGTGCGCGCGGGCGCGCGAGGGCTAGCAAAGGACTTTGCTAGTGAAGTTTCCGATTGGAGGGGCTGCCGTGGACGTCACCCATCAGTGAGAACAATCAGCCTGCTGTCCTCGGAGAATACCTTCTACAGGTATGTAGCATTCGCTTTACATATTCATCAGGCAAATCCTGAAAACCTGACCCACTGGTAGCCCTAGAGAACTGGAGAGGAATATCACTGGTCTGAACCTTAAACCGTCCTGGTGATCCACAGACAGTTAGGTTTTTAGGTTATCCAAAATGAATTGATTTGCTTGCAAAGTCTCTAGGACAGATTTGGGAAGCCCTGTTTTAGCCACATCCATCACCCACATCATCAGGTTCTTCTTCCCATACTCTACATTATGCAAGTATGCAAATAACATACAATGACCAAGAAAAAAAAAGTTGGTTTAATCCACCCCACCTTTGGATTCTAGCTATTTTGCTGTGTAATTAATTTAAGCTTTCTTTGCATGACTAAATGCCTCCTTAACATGATTATACATTAGAAAACTGAGTAAAATATTTAAATCAGTTTAATTTTTGAAATGGGCTAGTTTTGCCCCAAGCATCTATCACAAAAGAAATTGCACCCATGAAAAGCACAATTAGGAGCAGATGACTAGGGGCAAAATGCCCAGGGCTCTCCACAGGTAGGGGCCACCTGAATGTACCTAATCCCCCACCCCGAGCCTCCACCCACTGCAGCAGGGATCACAGCAGAAAAAGCCTGAAAGCAGCCACACTGGCTAGTGGGGTCTTTCCTCTGCTGCATTCTGCCCACAGGAAGTTGTAGCAGGGAGGCAGGGGGAGTAATGCCTAACTAGATGGGAGGGAGGCAGAGGTGCTAGACTTGAAAGGGCAGAGGGAAGAGAGAGCAAATGCTGGACTTGGTGGGTGTGGAGGGGGGACAGCAGAGAGAAGAGATAGAAACTGGACCTGGTGGGAGTTCAAAATGGCTGCCGAGTAGGACGGATGCATTTTTGTTGCTCCTGCGGAATTCTTTTTTTTAGTGACTTAGGTGATCTATTCGCCACAGTCTTACCTCAGAATGCCGAAGAGAAGGGGGAAAGCCGCAGCTGTTGTCCCCCAGCGACTTGGAACCCCAACCCGAAGTGGCACTCTTAATCCTTTCTTGTAGCGGACACAGGTCGCTAGTACACCGGTGGGCGGCTCGCTGTTGTCTCCTGCGGCAGTTGAAGGCATGCGGGAAACACTAGAGCTGGAAGTCTCATTGAGCCCCGACGTTCGAACGCCTCCTCCTCCTCCAGTGCCTCGCGGGCTTCCCCCCTCAGAAGCGGCGTCTCCGAGCCTAACCCCGGAAGGGGAAGTAGCAGACGGAACGTTGGGGGCGAATGAAAGAGTGGAGCTAGCCACGCTGGTCGGAACATCTCTGGAGGAGAGAAACCGCTGTAGCGGGGCAGGCAACGCCTTACAACAACAATCAACAGAGGTAGGAGCCTTTTCATTTGCAATATCGCAAACCAAACCTCCCAATGTAACACTTGATTGCCTTTGGACACTTATAATGGATTTGGGCAAAGCTTTAATACCCCAGATACAGAAAGTTAAGCAAGATGTTGACCGGGTGGAAGATAAAGTTAAACAATTGAATTTACAGGTTGAACAACAGGCTAAAGATATACAACAATTACAAGAAGTTCAAAATACAGATTTAAAAGACTTAACTAACTTAAGACGAAAAGCAGAGATAATGGAAAACTTCTCTAGAAGCAATAATCTTCACTTTGTTAATTTTCCCTATTTGACTACTATGGCTCCTAAAGAGATTCTTCAAATAAAAGAGGAGAATATACCTCCTTTTGCTCAAGTGTTTTATCTCCCTCCCAGGAATCAACAACAATCAGAAAATCAACCCTTGGATGTATCCGCTCTGATAGAAATGTCAGATACAGAACAAGTAATACCTGCTACTTTGGTGGCTATGGTGGCTTTGTCGCCAGATAAGCTTTGGATACTAAGACTATTCTATAAAAATTCCGCAAAGCTCTTCAAGGGTTTAAAAATTAATATCTTTCCGGATGTATCTGGGGAAACACAGCTGCGCCGGAAAAAATTTCTACAGAAGAAGCAAGAAGTGATTAATTTGGGAGCAACATTTTTTCTGAAATTTCCATGCAAGTGCTTAGTCTCCTATCAATCCGAAAAATGTGTGTTTTTTGAGCCTGCCCAACTAGAGACTTTTATAACATCTAGAAGGACAGTTGGAATAGCTTTTCCGACTAGTAATAACATTTGATTAATATAGTATGATGACCAATATGCGTCCCTTCGCTCTCTTTATAAGATTTCTTGTTTAATTGCTTCAACTCTATTTTATTTTTGAACTCCCTCAACGTGGACTTATATTGGTTTGAGGAATATTTATGAGGATAATAGATTTTTCCTGAATTGTTGTAACCTCAATTTTCCAATTTTTCTTAAAACAAGTTTGTGTACTTGTAAAATGAAAATCGAATAAATAAATAAATAAATAAAAAAAAAGAAACTGGACCTGGTGGATGGGGAGAGGGGAGAGAAGAGAGAGAAACTGGACCAGAGGTAAAATAAGGGACAGAAGATGGACCAACAGAGGAAGAAACGGGTCAGGGGGTGGGGTGCAGCAGGAGGAAGGGAAGAGAGAAGCTGGACATAGGGAGGGACACAGACACAGAAGAGATGGTGGCCGTGGAGGAAATAGGGATACAGAGGGGCAAAACTGGACACAAAAGGAGGGAAAGGGACACAGAAGAGATATGGTGAACATGGGGGAGGGGGAGGATAGGACACACAGAAAAGAAGGACAGGAGACTGGAGAGTTTTTAAAAAGGCAGAAAAACACAGAAGAGATATCAGGACCAAAAGCAATGCTCAGGCAGCAAAGGTAGAAAAAAAAGTATTTTTCTGAATTTATTAATTGTAATATGTCAGCTTTAAGAAAGAGGGACTAGCAAGCAGGAAGCAATCCAGAAGCATGCTGATATTGTGAACTTTTATGGTTACTCGCCTTGACACAGCGTTACTTGTGAAACCTTGGCTGAAGTCGGTGTGTTGAACCGATGACCCACCGGTTGCTTTGTACCTGAACTTGAAAGCTAAGTTACTCTTTTGACTTTCATATGCTGTAGAATCCCGAGCTGATTCTGTTGAGCTTTAGCATCTCTTTTTACTATTCTTGGAATTAAAGGTTTTTTTTTGCCTATGATGATATAATTCCCAGCAAAAGTCTTCTCAACCCTTGTTATTACTAAATGACTACTTTGGTTGGAGGTTGGGTTAAATTCAGAGGCTTTTCCCTTAACTCCTTTTAAAATAGATGCACTCTACAGAATCCATAATCTATTGTTGAAATTACTATTTTTTGCCATTACATAAGAGAGTTCTTTTTTGCTGTGTATTTACATATAATACCCTCTCTTCCTTGAGTTGTGATATATAGCTTTAAGAAATGTGCCATCTTTGTGCCCTCTCCCCGTCCCCATTACCTTAGGAGTGATGGTGTTATTTGGGGGGGGGGGGGCGGGGGTCTCAATTTTTCTGCCCACTGTTCATTTAGTCTTAGCTATGCCACTGCAGGAGACCTTTTTAAACCCAAATATTTTATTGTTTAACACAAAGTAAGAAGCACCAGCAACCTCCAGCTAATATTCTGGCAGTCATGCTGAAGCAACACAGTTGCTCTTATGAAATTCATTTTGGGAAAGTTTCAAATCCACAACCAAAGCCTCCAAACAGTACCACTGCAGAATGAAAATGAGGTGCTAAGTGAGCTAAACATCTTTAATTTATTGTGTATTTTCAGGCAGAAGTTCCCCTCCAGTGCCCCAAAAACAATGGAAGGGAAAGAAAACTCGTTAAGCTTCTGAAGAATAATCAACCCTACTTATTTTACAATTGTAAAATTATCATTTCTTAGCCTCATTTTGGCTATGGGAGGCTCCAATGCTGACTTTCTTGCCAAGATTGAGAACCTCTATAATATGGGAATGGAATGGAAGGGGAGAGGTTAATGCTTTGCTATCTGTCAGGATAAAGCTGATGGTTTCTTGATCTAGTAGACGAGGGTAAGCAAATTTATCTCATACTACATTTTCCTAGCTATAAAAAACATCAGATATAAATCTATATTGAACAGCGATTTCTCACATACAGGTTCAAAATGGTGGAACTCCATCCCTAGTGAGATAAAAAAGATTACCAACTATCTAATATTTTGCAAATTTCTCAAGGCATTCTTTTTTAGCAAATGTTTTTGCATTGTTAGACAATGAACTAAACAGCAAATGTTATGATATCTTTGTTTGCTCTTTTCAAAATCTCACTGTTTATATTTTCTTCATACTTGTAAAAATATATTGTATGCATTTCTAGTCTTAATTATTGTAAGCCACCTAGAACTGAATAATTAGCATTCAGATTATATGGGATATAAGCACCAATAAATAAATAAATAAAGTAATCATGACCAAGAATAAACCCTTCTGCTAGGGAAAAAGTGCTTTGCTCATAGTTGCGGAGAAACTGACCCTACATTTAGTATTTCTCAGAAACAGTTGCTAATGATTTTTTTTTAAACCACCACTCTGAATAAAAGGGATCAAAAAATGTGGACTATTTTAGTAAAAATAGCCTGTGGGGCCACTAGCAGGAGTTGGTAGTCACTCTAAGGTCACCAAAAATATGTTGCGAGAACACCTGGCCTAGTCCCACTGCAGAGTTTATTCACAGCATCACCCTTTCTCTGCATTAAATCTGTGACTGGTCCTCTACCTTCCCACTCACTCTCACAACCTGGTCTCACTGATGCTGCTGCGCCTCAACCAGGGACTGTTGCTGCGATGACTGCACCAAAGTAAGTTAGGAGGAAGTATAAAAGAGGGGAAGAAATCCCTGTGTAATGGTATCAGTTTAAATTATCAGGATTATTGATTATGCTGAATCAGATATACCAATATAAAAATGCAGCTTTTAAAAGATGTATTGAAACTGCATTTCAATACCTTCTTTCCCCTTTTCCCTTGGAATTTCTGGTAGCAGGGCTAGTCAATTATAAACACTTAACAAAGACAAAAGAGAGATATATAGCTTCCTTCTCCTCCCAATTGAAGGACTGTTTAACAAAAGCATGAATAAAGTGGGTACCTGAAGGCTCATCCAGACATCTCCGAAAACCAAAGACCCAAGAGACAGAAAGTCTGGAGAACAAAGAACTCGGAGGAAAACCATAAACAAAACATTTGCCTGTCATCAGAGGTATACCTGCCCCCTCCCATCAGCTATCAGCCAGGACATGTGCAGTAAGGAAAGACTTGTAATGTGATCATATGAACACACTGAAACCTGTGCAAAAGCCCTCAAGCTATAGAAAGCCATTTGCCAGCAGATATCAAGGAAACGTAACCATGCTTCCCTGCAAACTACAATTCCCAAAATCTCCTGCAAACTACAATATCCAGGACATTATAAAAGGCCTAGAAACAGCCCAGCTCTCTCTCTTGGGACCTGCTGCTCTCTTTGGGATCTGCTGATGCCTTGCTCCTGACCATGTGCTCATCAATCAGCTGGACCACAGCATGCTTGTAACAAGGACTGTAAGTTAACCTATAACCTTAAGATTTGGACCTGTTACTTTGTTCTATTTTATGCACAAATTCTCTGTTCTAAGATCCTTTTAAAAGCTATCTCTCATTTGCAATATTATTTGTATATTAAATAAACCCTTTTGAAGCTAAAAATATAGTCTCTTTGTGTTCTGAGTATATGGTACCTTTTAAGGTTATACTGATAGCGCATGGTCACTTTTACAATTTAGTGCCATACTCTGAGTACATACTTTTAAATCTTGCAGTACCTGCTAGTGAAATTACAAGCATATAGCATTTAATTCCTTGTAATCTTGCAATTGTAAATCATTCTTACCTTGTAGGTAAGTGGTGGAGAAATTTTAGCGAGTGCTCTTAAAATATTCCCCTGCTCTTTGTTCTTCCTTAGCGTCCCTCCGGACCGGACCGGACCAGGATTGGACTGATGGGTTGTGCTCGCCTACCAGCAGGTGGAGACTGAGAAAAAACTCTGACTCTAGAGAGCCAATAGGAGCCCTGGCCATGTGACCTTAGCCTCAGTATTTTCTCAGTCTCCCAGCAGGTAGGAAGTGAGCCCATTAGTCTCTCTCCTTTTCTCTTTAGATATTACAGATATTTGTGATAATTCTTCTGTGCCTGGAATCTTATTTAGAGGCTTGACAGGGTTTCCTTTCTCTTCTTTCTTTGACAGCCTCGGGGGTGTTAAACTCGGGTGTCTCGAGTCCACCCCCCTTCCTCCCATTCTCCCTGGCTTAGCAGGGAAGGGCCATCCCTTTCTCTGGAAAGGTGTACCGTCTTTGGGAGAGGCAGCCACTTTTAACAGGTAGCTGCTTTAAAAGAATTAAATCAAATAAAAGGAAATTCAAAGAAGCAGCCTTTCTTTCCCCAGACTTCTAACGAGCAGGCAGCTCCAGTGTTTTATTATGATTGAGGGGTTATTAAAAAAAAAAAAAAACAGAAGAAAATAATTCAGTGTCTGTGACTTTAAACAGCGATTTTTCTCGTCAGATTTAATTTCCTCCATTTTCTTGCGTTTTGGCAGCGGCAGTTTAAAGAAATGAAAAAAAAAAAAAGAAAGGTGCGAACTGCATAAGCGCGGCCACCTGTTTTTTCTGATATGGCTTAAAAGTTCAAACAGCTGCTGTCGGTCAGGCGCAGTTCACGCAGCCGGAACGTGTAAATTTTGCTCTCCCTTCAAGGTTTCTTCGGGTCCAGTGCTGCCTCCGGTTTTTTCGGGGCCTTTTTCGCCGGCTGTTGTTTCTTCGCCGTTCCACTGGGCTTCGCTTGTTCGGAGGTGTTGGGCGCGCTGTCGACGATCACCACAGGGCCAGTGGCGTGAACGGCGGCCATTTTGTTTCTCCCTCCATCTTATCAGTCGGGGATCTCTCTGCTGAAGGTAACACTGCAGTTCATAGAGCAGTTCGGCTCCAAGATGTGTACACTTTTGTATGTGCTGAACGGCGTATTCTAAAATGCTCTTCACATCAGCAGGCAATATTTGATTGAAAGGGGGCTCCTTTCATATATGGATATATAACAAGCTTTTCTTCTTTTAAATTTCTATGTATCACGGGGCTGTTAACACTAGTTTTTTCTGGTGCTCAGTCATTTTTCATTGCCTGGTGGAAAATCTACATCTTATCATAATATCATAATTCATTTCAAGCATTTTCCTCAATAGCTGTAGTATTATACAGTGTTTTAAGAACTTTAGAAACTTTCTCTATAGGCATAGAGTAAATTTCTGTCTTTCTCATTCCCTGGTGAATAGGACTACATTGTCTAAGAGTCAATTGATTGGTACTTTGCAATTCTGACCATAATATCTTAGTTCCTTTCAAGCATTTTACTCCATGCCTATGATGTTATATAGTGTTTTAAGAACTTAACAGACACTCTCAATGGCTGTAGTGTTATACAGTGTTTTCTTTTTCCGACTTTAAGAAGCCTTCTCTAGAGGCATACAGTATATTGTTCAGATGCCATGGGGATATATCAGCTCTTTCATATTCTCTGAGGGACAGTCCTGTCTACCAAGCTCCCAGTCACTCAGCTGCCTTAGCAGGCATGCTTTATTCATGTCTTCCCTTCTTTTCCAACTGCCTTGAAGCCTCTCATATTTCATTTTAGCTTTCTTCTGGTTTTTACAGGACATATGGTCACTTAGAGAATAAAGTCATCCTTTCACTTAAAGATAGTGGACGGTCCTCAAACCATCTACTCGTGTTTGTCTCTACTCTATCAGTTCAGCATTGGCAGATTATAAACATCCTGGTTTGGTCCAGTATGCCTATACATACCATCTGCTATCTCTTCCTCTTCCTTAGAGACCTGATGTTATATCAAGCTTTCTTGAATTCAGATACAGTCTTGTCTACACTGCCTTCACCAAGTGGCTGTGGCACAACTTCACTTTTTTCGTTACAGGTAATTTCCAAGTTTGTCCTTTTTCATTTTCATTCTATGCGCCTTCACTCCAGAGTGTTCTTTCAATTGGAAGGGGATTCACTCACTTCCTGTGTATTTATACCATAGGTACATAAGTATGGTTATGCTGGGTAAGGCCTAAAGTCCATCAAGTCCAGCATTCATATCTAATGGGCATAGGTACATAAGTTTTGCCATTCTGGGGAAGCTCAAATGTCCACCTTTCTACAGCCAGAACAGCATTAAAGAAAAAAAAAAAACTCTCACGAGAGTATCGAACAGAAATCTCTGCTCTAAAAGCAAGGCTTTGCAGTAATTCTGCAAACTAACGCATACAATATTTGCCATGGCTGTTCACCACTAGGAACACCGGGGACCCTGGGCCTAGGTTCGGTGTTTTAACCTGAAACAAGCTCAACATTCATATCTATTGGGTGTGAGTCTGGTACTACTACTTAACATTTCTAGAGCGCTACTAGGGTTACGCAGCGCTGTACAAATTAACAAAGAAGGACGTTCCCTGCTCAAAGGAGCTTACAATCTACATCTCAGTGAGGGAGGACGCATGACCGTGGTATGTGGATTAGTGGTATGTGGATTAGGGAGATCCAAGAAATTACAGGCCGGTGAATCAGACGTTCATACTGGGACAATTTTTTTCTGTCCGGAGCGTACTACCATAGCTGGTGGACTCCTATATTCAGAACTTTCTATATTCAGAACTTACCCAACTATGGAACGCCATAGAGATAGGGTTGGAGTTTGTAGCCCTATTTAACTGGTGTCCTTGGTCACCCTTCCTCTTCTCCTCAGGATCCAGAGAATGGCTAGTTTTTTGCTTATGCATTAACCGGTCATTTTCAGCAGTACTCTCTCTTCCGTTCTTTTATAGATCTAAGAGGATGTTCATTGCGCTCTTAGGGTCATTTCATTCTTACCTAGACGACTGCCTAATTGGAGAAAGTCTTATCAGCAGAGTTCTCGGGTCACGCACCGGGTGTTGCATTTCTTACAGTCTCTAGGTTGGGTGGTGATTGTAGCCAGGCCTCTCATTTGATCTCTCATTTGATCTCTCATCAGATATCTCTGATTTTCTCTTTGTTTAGTCAGGTTGGCGCACAGTCTTTTGTCTCCTCTGCAAACATCCCAGTTTATATTTTTCTTGGTGACCTTGGGCCTTCGGCCATTTCCTCGCTCTATTCTGCAGAATGCAATTTTACTCTCTAATGCCCAAGAAGGAATTTTCCTTCATACTATTGCGAATCTCAGGGTCATCAATCGCGCTATTTAAGTGTCATCTAGTTATCTCAAGAACCTTAGTTCTGTCATTGGGATGCTTCGTGCAGTACACTTTTTGGCAGAAGCTTTTTTGTATATATTTTTTTTCTGGGGGACCTCAGCAATTCGTTTTACCTTCGGGTGAATTTTGTTTTCCCTACTGACAAACAAGGCGGAGACAGCTATGTTGGGCAATGGGTTATGTCATCCGCCAAGGAGGAGTTAAGAGTATACTCTTGAGTTTGTACTCATTTTTTTCTTAGTTGTGTCACCCTGCATTTAGGTGAATGGACTCTCATTTTTTCAGCCTTACTTCCTCACTGCGACACTTCAGGGCTATCTCTTTTGCCTTCAGGCTCATGAACATTTCTTGCTTCTTCCGTTCAGCAACAGTCTTGACGGAGACAGGGACAGATGCCAACGTCCAGCAGGGGTTTTTCAGCCTTCTTTATGCGTTTCTTCCATCATCTCACTAGGTGTTTACGCAGAACCAAGGCACCCTTCTACATCCGGACCCCCAGTCACTCAAACTTATGGCGTGGTTACTGGGTCTGCAACATCTTTGATATTTTCGCAGGAAGTACTTCAAGTTTTAATTGCTTCCAGACAGAAATCTACATTAAAGTCCTATGAATCAAAGTGGCGACGGTTCACTCTGTGGTACTCCTCTCGCCACTTCATTCCACAAACAGTATCCATTTTGCATGTTTTGGAATATCTTCTGCATCTTGCGAAATCTTGTCTGTCTTACTCATCCATTAGAGTTCATTTGGCAGCTCTATCAGTGATGCATGATACTGTTGACAACCGCACGCTTATGCAGCATCCACTGTCAAAGCGGTTTCTTAAAGGAGTCCTGCACCTGTACCTCCCGCTTCATCCACCAGCTAGGTGAACTAGGTGAACAGACTCTTAAAGTTCTGTTTTCTAGTAGCCATAACTTTTTCTATAAAGTTTTCCTCTTCAAGCAGTGTTTCCCAGTAGCCATTGCAGCAAGTAGATCTATGTGTGGAATACTTCTACGGTTGGTAACTTCTTTTCGGTCTGCTGTAGTTTAAAGTTTTCACCTTTCCCAATCGGTTTTTTCTTATTGGTTTTGTCCTTCTAGCCAGTAGGCGTAAAAGTTTTTCATTGTTTCTAACCCGCTATATCGCGAAGGATCAAGGAAATGAGAATGTCTATTTCTCTTCTCGCTGAGAGGGCAGTTCCACAGCGTATTACAACATATTCCACAACTTCAGAAGCGGGCTCTATTCTTACTATGGCGATTTTTGGTGCTCTCGGTGCACATTGGTAAGTTGGCAACTTAGTCCTAGTTTCATTTTATTTTGCTCATTGGGACACACTACATGTTAGTTGTCGCCAGGTGGCCTATGCAGCATGAACATTTCTCTGCAGTTTTCATAAGGTCCCTCCCTTCAGATTACTGCTTTGGTACTTCCCATCAGTCCAATCCTGGTCCGGTCCGGAGGGACGCTAAGGAAGGAGAAATTAGATCTTACCTGCTAATTTGCTTTCCTTTAGTCCCTCCGGACCGGACCAGGCCCCTCCCATGTTCTCTCTACTCTTTAGCTTCTTTTATTAAGTAGGAAGTGTATTCAGTAGGAAGTGTATTCATTCCTTTACGATTCGTGGAACAATACTATATATATACAGAACTTTACGTGGTCTATACCACTTCTCTGGTGGTTGCTGGTGAGCTCAATTGCTGGAATCTATCTATAAAACCTTAAATACGCCATACCACTTCTCTGGTGAGAGTTGTGGCTGAGCTCAGTTGCTGGAATATCTATAAAACCTTAAATATGATTTACCACTTTTCTGGTGAGAGTTGCTGGTAAGCTCAGTTGATGGAATATATATAAAATCTTAAGTGGGCCATACCACTTCTCTGGTTAGAGTTGCTGGTGAGCTATAAGACAAGTGAGCCATACCACTTCTCTGGTGAGAGTTGCGGGTGAGCTATATTATATGTGAGCCATACCACTTCTCTGGGGAGAGTTGCTGGTGAGCTATATTACATGTGAGCCATATCGCTTCTCTGGTGAGAGTTGCTGGTGAGCTATAGTACAAGTGAGCCATACCACTTCTCTAGTGAGAGTTGCTGGTGAGCTGTAATACATATCGGGCCATACCACTTCTCTGGTGAGAGTTGCTGGTGAGCTCTGATACTTGGCATTGCCGAGTGCTTTGTGGCTGCTAGGATTCCATACGGCACAGAAGGTCTTTCTTTCTTTCCTGCTTTGCTATTCAAATACTGAGGCTAAGGTCACATGGCCAGGGCTCCTATTGGCTCTCTAGAGTCAGAGTTTTTTCTCAGTCTCCACCTGCTGGTAGGCGAGCACAACCCATCAGTCCAATCCTGGTCCGGTCCGGAGGGACTAAAGGAAAGCAAATTAGCAGGTAAGATCTAATTTCTCCTTAAATATCATATTAGGACTGTGACAATTTTGTAACATTTTTAATGGATATTAAGAACATTTAAATTATTTCCGGTAACACCTGGATAATTGTGAATGAAGGCTTAAAGAGATCTCTGCCTAAGTTCCATTAAAAATGGAAACCCAAAGGTACAGGAGGAAAATGCCAAGTAAAAAAAGAAAAATAAGGTTATATTTTTGTTGGAAACAGGTCTACTGGCATCTTCTCTCTTATTGGAAGTTTAACAGCAAGAAATAGATTTCTCCCATTGTGATTAATGTGTATTTAAACTCTGGAATTCTTTGCCAGAGAATGTAGTAAAAGTAATTAGCTTAGCTGGGTTTAAAAAAGATTTGTATAATTTCCTAAAATAAAAGTCCATAAGCCCTTATTAAGATTGGCCACTGTTGGAAATAGGATACTGGGCTGGATGGACCTTCAGTCTGTTCCCAGTATGGAATCACTTATGTTTTTATCCTTTTGATTACTCTTACTGGATTATTGGTCTGAGCCAGCGTGGTATTTGTTTTACAAGGAGGTGGCACCACATAAACCTGTCCTGCATTTTGAGAGAAGAATGTAAGCCTTGATCCTGGCTTCTAAAGGCTTTGTTTATGGCAAGAGCACCCAATTATGGACTTTGGTTGCTGTGAGTCATTTCTGTCTCTATGACAACAGATCCAAAGTACTAAGTGCCATTTAGAATGACTGCTCCCCTTTTTGCCCACTGCTAAATCGTGTTAGATCAGTGGTTCCTAAACCTGGTCCTAGAGGCACCCCAGTCAGTCAGGTTTTCAGGATATCCACAATGAATATTCATGAGAGAGATCTGCATGCAGTGGAGGCAGGGCATGCAAATCTTTCATGAATATTCACTGTGGATATCCTGGAAAACCTGACTGGCCGGGGTGCCTCTAAGACCAGGTGTGGGACCACTGTTAGATTTTCAGGCTGAAGAGGTGAAGTCCTCACTGGGCAAATTCCAGGAATGTGGACATTCTCATGTCCCAGAGGTGTGTATAGAGAAGGAATGTGCTGGATGCAATTGACACCCAATGTAGTGTTAGATTCTTGCATTTCAGACAGCTGTGTGTTTTTTCTTTTTCCTTAATCATGCGTGGTACTCTTTGTTGTGTTATGTCATGCTCTCATCCATTTGATCTGAACCTTTGCTCAACAACTAAACAATGCTTGCACTTTTTTCTCTTGGAAAAAGTGAATGTTTTCCTTTTGGTAGATTGACCTTAGGAATGTGCTGTTTTTAATAATATCATAACACTGATATTTCTAGGGTTACCATATGTCTCCAGAAAAAAAAAGAGGCTATATTGAGCAAGTCCGGATTTTACTTCTATTGAAAGCAATGTAAGTAAAACCTGGACTGGCTTAATCTGTCCTCTTTTTCTGGAGCCATATGGTAACCCTAAATATTTCCTCTTTTATGTTATCTGTTTCTATCCAAAAACAGCCTATTGCAATATGTATCTTTGTTTTAGCACTTAATATCCGAAAAAAAAGGGCAAGGGAAAATAATTCACCAATAACCTGTGTGTGAACATAACAAAACCAAGCTAATGAAAAGCAAATATGCTTAACTTGAGGGAGGGAAAAACTTCAAAAGTCTGAAACTGAGCAACTTATTTACCCCATTCTTGAATAAGGGCTGACTGGTTGCTACTATATCTAACAAAAAAATCAGTTGTAGTCCAAAAACCTCTGGTTCCATAAATATACTACTATACAATTAACATTTCATATGTTAATTGACCTCAAGGATCACCATTATCACCAATACTCTTCAACATGATGCTGATCCCACTGGCAAAGTCCCTATCCAACCGTGGCCTCAACCCGTTCATCTATGCAGATGACGTCACAATCTACATTCCCTTCAGTCATGACTTAACAGAAATAACCAATGAAATCAATGACGGCCTGAACATCATGGACTCCTGGGCAAACTTAATCCAACTGAAACTGAACACTGAAAAAACACACTGCCTCATCCTCTCATCTCAACATAGCAAGTACAAACCCACATCCATAAACACCCCAGTACACACCCTCCCTACCTACCTCAGACAGCCTAAAACTACTCGGCGTCATAATCGACTGCAACCTTACCCTTGAGAGCCAAGTAAACTCCATAATAAAGAAAATGTTTTACTCAATGTGGAAACTCAAACGAATAAAACTTTTCTTCCCAAGGGAACTTTTTCGAAACCTAATACAATCAATGGTCCTAAGCCATACAGACTACTGCAACGGAATCTATGCGGGCTGTAAAGAACAACTCGCAAAAAAACTCCAGACCGCCCAAAACACAGCTGCCAGGTTGATATTTGGCAAAACATGCTTCGAAAGCGCTAAACCCCTCCGAGAAAAGCTACACTGGCTCCCAATCAAAGAACAGATCATCTTCAAAATCTGCACCTTGGTCCACAAAATTATCTATGGTGTAGTCCCAGGATACATGACAGACCTCACAGATCTACCAACCAGAAACAGATTCGGATCATCACGATCATACCTAAACCTACATTACCCAAATTGCAAAGGACTGAAATACAAAACAATTTATGCATCCAGCTTCTCCTACTTAAGCGCACAACTATGGAATGGACTCCCAAAAGCTGTGAAAATAATCCATGACCATCTAAACTTCAGGAAATCACTAAAAACCACCCTCTTCAAAAAGGCTTACCCCACCGATCCAATGTAAATCCCCATACCCAGCAACACAACCAATGATCGTACAGAACAATATACAATCATCATCCCTTCCATTCTCATGGTGCCTGATACACACCTACCTCACTTCGACCACAATATAACCTGTATTTGTTATCAACCGACGGACGAACGCCTGTACGGTACTATGTAAGCCACATTGAGCCTGCAAATAGGTGGGAAAATGTGGGGTACAAATGTAACAAATAACAATAATATGTATTTTATAATTCACAAAGTGGAATAAAACAGCACTTATCTCAAAAAAAACTTTTATTTATTCATTATTGTATCCCACATTATCCAAAAAGTAAATTTCAGTTTAATGTGGCTTCTAATTTCTTTTGGAATGAGATTCCACCATTTGGATCCCTAGATAACTAAATCCAGCTATATGAACAGAATTGTATTTAACCGACGGGTCCCGTTTCACCAACAGCTTCATCAGGGGATCATAGAGTGCGTGAACCTGAAAAAGAACAAACTTTGTAAACTGTTTTTGCTTTATGATGTGGGAAACAATTGAGTCACAAATTATAGAAATGACTTATTCCCGAACAGTATCCACACACTTACTGTGTTTCACTTCTGGCATTTCTTCAGTGCTGCTAGTGTTGAACATAAAAAAATGGCGTCCGAAGAAAACTAAAATGCCAACAGAGCTTGTCCAATCACAGCTCAAAATGTTAAACAATGTAATGACACTAAATCATTCATAAAAAAGCCACCCATTCAATGTGATTATTCAGGCCAAAGGGTTCCATGGATCTTAAATGAAAAAGCCAGCATTCACTCTACAAGAGCCTCATACTAATGTCTCTACCTTGTCTACTGGGAAGCACTAGGTTGCTGTCAAACCCATGCTGTGCTGAAAAGCAGTGTGCTACAAATGGAGCCCAATCTCTGTTTCAATACACTAGAGTGATGTTCATTAATCTGCAGGTGCAACAGTCTAATGGTCTTACCCACATAAATTTTATTGCAACTGCACCTTAACACATAGACCACATGATCTGATCTGCAGTTTGTGAAAATTTCTTGTTATGCATGTTGCCATCCATGGAGTTAGTAAAAGTGGTCAATTCCTAAGTCACAGCCTAGGTCTTACACAGGCCACATTTATGATGTCCCAGTGGAATCTGATCACACTAGAATCCTGCGACAAATCCATTGGTAATTATTAGACCATTGCACCTGTGGATTAATGAACATCACTCTAGTGTACTGAAACGGAGATGGGGCTCCATTGGTAGCATACTGCTTGTCAGCACAGCATGGGTTTGACCATATCACCTGTTTTGCAAGCAACCCAGTGTTTCCCGGTAGCTGAGTTGGAGACATTGGTAAGTGGCTCTTACAGAGCAAACAACAATGGATTCTTCACTTCTTCATATTGAATGGGTGGCTTTTTTTATGAATGATTTAGAGGGGCATTTTCGAAATAAAGGTCCAAGTTACGATTTGGATGTCTTTGCAAAACGGCAAAATCCAGGGGCAGAGAAAACCATATTTTTGAAAAAAGATGGACGACCATCTTTTGTTTCGAAAATACCATCAGAGACATCCAAATCCTTAAATTTGGATGTCCTTAGATTTGGACGTCCTTGCATTTAGACGTTTCTGACTTTAGGTGATTTTCGAAACCAAAGGCGTCCATGTCAAAAACGCCCAAAGCCATTTGGATGTGGGAGGAGCCAGTATTTGTAGTGCACTGGTCCCCCTGACATGCCAGGACACCAACCGGGCTCCGTAGGGGGCACTGCAGTGAACTTCATAAAATGGTCCCAGGAACAATAGCTCCCTTACCTTGTGTGCTGAGCCCCCCGAAACCACTACCCACAACTGTACACCACTACCATAGCCCTTACGGGTGAAGGGGGCACCTATATGTGGGTTTGTGGTGGGTTTTGGAGAGCTCGCTGTTTCCGCCACAAATGTAACAGGCCTGGGTCTGCCTGTCTGAAGTGCACTGCAGTACCCACTAAAACTGCTCCTGGGACCTTCATGCGCTGTCATGGACCTGAGTATGACATCTGAGGGTGGCACGAAATATTTTTAAAGATGTTTGTCTGAGGGTGGGAGGGGGTTAGTGACCACTGGGGGAGTAACGGGAGGTCATCCCCAATTCCCTCCGGTGGTCATCTGGTCATTTCGAGCACCTTTTTGTGCCTTATTCGTAATAAAAAAACATGTCTGGGTGAAAACGTCCAAGTGTTCGTCAGGGAAATCCTTGCTTTTTTCAATTATGGGTCAAAGACGTCCAAGTGTTAGGCACACCCAAATCCCGCCTTCGCTACGCCTTCAACACGCCCCCTTGAAATTTGGCGTCCTTGCGATGGACTGCAGTTGGAGACGTCCAAAATCGGGTTTTGATTATACCGATTTGGACGTCTCTGGGAGATGGATGTCCATCTTCCAATTTATGTCGAAAGATGGACGTCCTTCTCTTTCGAAAATGAACCTGTTAGTGTCATTACATCATTTAATGTTTTGGGCCATAATTGGACAAGCTCTGTTGGTGTTTTAGTTTTATTCGGGCACCATTTTTTGATGTTCAACACTAGCGAGACTGAAGATATACCGGAAATGAAACATAGAAAGTGGGGATACTGTTTGGGAATAAGTAATTTCTTTAACTTGTGACTCTGTTTTTGCTTTACGATGTGGGAAACAATTGTTTACAAAGTTTGTTCTTTTTCAGATTAAAGCACTCTATGATCCCCTGACGAAGCTGTTGGTGAAGCGGGACCCGTCGGGATTGTTTTTTCGAGATAAGTGCTGTTATATCCTGCTTTGTGAAGTATACAGTACATATGAAATGTTAATTGCATAGTATTTATTATATTTATGGAGTGGCAGTTTTTGGCCTATGATTGATTTTTTTTCTTTTGTCTGATATAGTAGCAACCACTCAGCCCTTATTCAAGACTGGGGTAAATAAAATTGCTCAGTTTCAGACTTCCTCCCTCAAGTTAAGCATACCGCTTGTTAGCCAGTTAATCCACAGTTTGGTTTTGTTGTGTTTTTTGCTTTAGCACAACCCACCTTTACTTTGCCAATAGCTTGTGTTAAAGTGTTAAAACATACACTATATTTTCTTACAGCCTCTGAACTTTGCCAGTACTGCTATTTAGTACTTGCTAATGTGTTTCAGCATGCACTGTTGGCAAAATATGTATAGAAAAAATGCTAATGACAAAATAAACTGATGATGTTGATGGAAAAACGAGAACACTTTTTTTTTTCAACGTACACCTCTACTTGGTACCACTATGAAAGGGAGAGTTGGTGTCCAGCAGAGTACAACACCAAGAAGCCCTATCTCTGATGTTTAATGGCTTGGTGGTCTTTGTCATCACTTGTAAAACAGCTCAGAGAGGAGGTTTCTGTGCTGTCCAGAAGGATCTCTGAGGTCCTGGAGAAGGAGAATGTTTTTCCAAACATTTTTCATTCTCCTCTCCACTTGCTTCTCCTGTTTCATTCACTCCTCAGAGAAAGGTTAATATTGTCTTGTTGCTATGCAACCCTGTAATCACACTTTAGATTTTACCCTCTTCAGTGCAATAAAACAAGTCGGACTTTAGGCCCAAGAAAATGAATTTATCATTCAAGATGCTTATTTTTTGCACACCGTTGTCAGATGATCAAGGAGTTGGTGAGAGGGGAGTGCCCTTTGAATCCAGGTCCACCTGTCTACCTATAATACTTGATTAAAGATCCAGCCTACTGTCTTCCTCTTCAGCTGAACAAGTGAGAAAGCAATTGATTTCTCAGAAGCACCATGTCGCCTGTTGCTCTTTCCTTGGGGCTCCTGCTTCTTATCTTGTCTTCAGAGGCTCAACCAGGTACGAAGCTGCTCTCCGTTATTCTAACTTGCAGGTTTGAGGTTTAGGAGGAGGTAGGGGTGGCCAAAAAAGAGTGGGAAACAATAATGAGATGAGGAGCTTAAGATGGGAAAAGGTATGTTTCTTTTAAAACCAATGGACATGTTTGTTATGATGCAGGCATTGGAGCTGTGGAATATTCAGCCAACAGATTTCATAGAAGCTTCTAAAAATAAATGAGACACAATCTTAACTGTTTATATGCACCAAAACAAATGTAGGGTGGCAAAGCCGCTCCCCCAAAATTCCCAGTTTGAAGCAGCAATAATTACAAAGCCTTTGTAAAAGATGGAGAGACTGAGAGCAGAAGGAGAAATGACTATTAAAGAGGGGGAGAGAAAGATAAGAACAAATGTGAACTAGGAAGGAGAGACTGAACAGAGGAAGGATCTTGAGAGAAAGAGGGGGACAGGAGACGGATGTAATCTACTTCATCACCAGAAAGACAGGGTAGAAAAACTGATATCTAGAAAGAAAGAGGAAGAACAAAGAACATTTGGGCCCGATTGATGGAACAGGATGTAGGGAGGAAGTAAGTTTCAGAACAGTACTGAAACAGGTTTTTTTTTAAACACACACAGATGTTTGTTTTGCTTTTGCTGTTTCCTTCTGCTCCTTTTGTTTTTGTTTTACCTCTACTTTTGTAACAGCACTTCCCTTCTCTTGCTACCTAGTCCAGTAGATGTGTATGGTGGGGTGACTCCCTTGCTCAGTGCCCATGGGCCACTTTGCATCCCTAGCCCTGGCTGACCCAGGAAGCTCAAGCTGAGTCTGGGAATCTCGAACCCAAGGTCCTTCTATTGGCTGCACTGAAACTAAGCCATTGGACCAGCTTCCTTGAATTTTATCTTAAGACATTCTGCAAGACCACAAAAACGAAAAAAGAGGATATTGGCACCTAAAAGGCTAAAGGATTTCTTGAAGCATGAGCTTTGAGGACAAAGAGTTTGCTTTGTCAGATGCATGACATCTAGTGGAGGAGGTGATCATATATATATATATTTGAAACTATTTCTTTTGTTTCAGCAGGAGGAGCAAAGGCCACAACCACCACTGGCACCAGGACCCTGCAGCCATGGCTGGTGGGGCTCACTGCTGTGGTTGTCTTCCTCTTCATTGTCTTCACCTTGATGCTTGTAAACAGACTCTGGTGCAAAAAGGAAAAAAGGTGGGGAGACTTTGCTTCTGTAATGATATACACAGAACCAAAGCAGGGCCTTCAGTGGGTGCAAATATACCAGCTTCCGGTCAGACATAAGTAACCAGCTCATAAGTACTGTGCCTCTGGAATGAGGGTTCAAAGACCCATAATCTGACTCAAAATGCTGTGCCAGAAGCTAGCCCTGTGAATTTCATTGTAACATAAGAGTATGCTGCTTAATTCAGCCGGCCTCACACGATATAGAAGTGATTTAAAAAAAATAGACTTCTGTCTGTTTAGGTGTTGCGTATTGTCACTTCACATCGCGGCTTGGAATGTAGGTGGTATTTTATCACCTATAAAGCATCAAGCTTTGAATCAGAAAACAATAATTATAACTTTTCTGCAAGAAACACATGGCCCATTATTCAGTGCCGGGACCCGCAAAGCTAGGCCGGCCAAAGTTAGGACAGCTTTTGAGCTGTCCAAAATTTGACTGCTTAGCTAGGTGGATGCTGGCAGAATATTACCAGCATCCGCATAACCCCGGGCTCCCCCCTAATGCTGCCCTGCACTGCCCCTTTTTTTGGGAACGATAGCATATATGAGTTTATCTTGTTAGGTAGACTGGATGGACCGTACAGGTCTTTATCTGCTATCATCTACTATGTTACTATTTTCATTCATGTTTTTATATAATTTCAATTTCTGTAACAAGAAATCATAAAAATCTCTCATCTCCATAAAGGCGGAGTGGAAACTTCCATTAAAAAAAGCAGGAGTGGACCCATTGAAATTTAAGTTTGCCCTTACCATAGCATGATCAAATATTTTAACGTTGCCTGAATCATCATAAAAATTCATCTAGAGATCAGAATATAATTAATTCTGGACATGGAGGAATGAGCCCTTGATAAATGTATATAATTACGCTCTGCCAGATGTAAAGTCCTCCACATATCCACCAAGTCCAGAACCTCACATAATAAAGGAATTCCTCTAGAAGCATGACTATATCCACCAGGCTTTCCATGTGACCTATCCAATAAAGGATCCCCAACTTCATTAAAATCACCCTCCACTAGCAAAGGAATCGTATTAAACTCCTGGACATGCTTGATAATTTGTTTGTAAAAATACTTACTGTAAAGGTTTGGTGCATAAACATTACATAACACTAAGTTTTGCCATTCAATAGTTAAATGTTACATCACAAATCTACCCAACTCATCTCGAATAACCTTGTGTGGGATAACCTGCAAGCCTTTCCGAATTAAGATAATAACCCCAGTCTTCTTATCTTGTGCAGGCAGTACCGCTGAATATCGGGGGTGGGGAGTGAGGAGGTAGCGACAAGTGATTTAAGTGGGCAGGAGCCTCTCTTACCCGCTTAAATTGCTTTGAATATTGGCCCCTTAGATACTAAGGAGCATTAAAAAAAACTATGTAAATGGTGGGTGGGAGATTATTTTGAAACTCCTGCACAAGATAAGATCCAATCATGTTATGCTACTACTTCAGAAACAAAAAAGCAACACTGGGCCTTCAGGATTGAGATGATCAAAGTCTCTTGTTTATTAATTGACAGATAGACCCGACACGGGCCGTGTTTCGGTGCACTGCTGCCTCAGGGGTCAGCTAATCCTGATCAAAAATTGTAGGTGGTACTGTCACAGTGTAGCACTGGACTGCAGATCAGAGAAAGAATAGAGTTCTTCTGATGCAAGATGATTGTTTAAGGAGTTTAAAAACAATCTTGCCAATGAGTCGGACTGAGTCTGTGGGAACTCTTGAATGACTGCTCTTAAAACATTTGCATTCATGCTTGTGATCCCCCCAAGCTTCTCTCTGGCAGCGTGCATCACAATATTTAGCAAACTTGCACTGGGAGCATTGAAGCAGGTGATCTTTCCTCAGGCAGGTCACAGCAGCTAAATGTATTCAGTAAGGGCATAGCCATGGGCTTTAGTTCTTCCTTCGCTGGGCCTAATCATCAGCCTCGCTCTGTCTTTTACTTCAAGCAGAACCACTAGCTACCCATTACACGCCGAAAACAGCACAAGATCTTGACCCTGACACATAAGGTTTTACATATTGGAATCCCTTCCTATCTTGCCTCTCTCATCTCCCCTTATCTTCCTTCCCGTGCACTACGCTTCTGCTCACCGTTTTTCTGTGCCAGCTGCTCATTGTGTGAGGCCTTCTACCCATCATTCAGCAATCTTTTCCATGACTCCGTCAACATTCATTCCCAGCAATCTTACTCTAAGTTTAGGTCCCTAATTAAGACCTATCTTTTTGAACAGGCTTTTTCTTAAGGGGACTGGTGCTGCTATGATAGCTGATGTTATTGATGTACAATGTGGTGTTTTGTTTTTCTTCAGTAAATTTTTTTCTCTTCTTTGTCTTGTCAGTTATTTGGAGTTCTTTTCTACTTTTATATCTTGATTTTAAATGTAAACCACTTTGATTTTATTGCTGAAAGGTGGTATATCAAGTTTTAAATAAAGATACGCTAGAAGTATGAAACTTTACACTGCCCTGTACAGTTACCTCAGCCTTTGTTGTTGACTTATCTCTGCCAGATCACTTATTGTGATCATAAAGGCAAGTCAATTGAAATAGTCAAACAGCTGTCTCAAATCAACTTTTGGAAAAAAAAAGTCTAACAATTAAAATATATGGGACAGCAATTAATTCTGTGTAGTTTTACATCCTCGGGATGGGGGGAGGGTATGATGTCACCTGGTTAGTATGCTCTAAATGTTTTCTATTCCCCAGTGATATAGTAAGTGATGGCAGATAAAGACCAGCATGGCTTGTACGTGTTCTCCCCCCCACCCTCCATGTCTGCCTGTTTTAAGTGTGAAAGTCATTTGTTTTGGATTTTTTTTTATTCCTTCCTCTTGCTAGATAGGGATCCTCTTGTGTTTATCCCATGCCTTTTTGAATTCTGTCACTATTTTGTCCCCACACTCTCTAGTGGGAAGGCATTCCAGATATCCACCACTTTCCCTATGAAAAAGTATTTCTTGATGTTACTTTTAAGTTTACTCCTTCTAGCTTGATTTCATGTTGTCCAGTTCTACCACTTCCCCATATTTGGAAAAGGTTCGTCTACACATTCAAGCCTTTAAAGCTCTTCTCATATGTCTTCTGGTGCAGATCCCATAGCATTTTGATCACTTTCCTCTGAACTGCTTCAAGTCTTTTTATATCCTTAGTGAGATACAACTTCTAAAACTGAACACAGTACTCCAAGTGAGGCCTCACTAATGATGTTATCACCTCCTTTCTGTTGGTAATGTCCCTCCCTATGCAGCTCAGCATCCTTCTGGCCAAGGCTACCCACTTGTTACATTGGGTTAAATGTTATTAAATGTTCTAATTTACAAAAGTAGAGATGGATGGATACAACTCAAAAACAGTAAAATAAAACTTGGAAGCTACTCAAACTGTTAGACTAGCACCACGGACAAGGCACTGCTCTCTCCCTCTTGGGTCATAAAGCTGATGTGCAGGACTGGTATTGGCTCGCTCCCAGGGGGCTCAAAGAACAATTCAACTTTTTTGTCTTTGCCTTATTCACTAAAACCCAGATGAGTCACTGAATCCCTTACACTTCAGTTCTAGGTAGCCCTAAATATGTAAGGCCAAGGTGGCTGTGGATACATTTGGATTGTAATTTTGATTCCAATATTGCCAACCTCTATCTTTCTCTTTCCACACAGGCAGGAAGGTGAAGAGGACTTCGCAAAGGCAAGGTAAATTGCTCCAGAGGGAGCTTTGGTTTCTGGCCTGCTCAAAAGAGAGAGGTTTGGTCTTCTGCCATGGCTCTTATCCGTCACATCTTGGGATAGCGTGGTGCCTTGTACACTAGCATGTGAAGTCACGGCAGTGCTGCCCCTGGCATTGTAAGCAAAAGGCTGATGCATCCTGCTCTGCTTGAGCTGGCCTGCCTGCAAACAGTTAGGGTCATCAGAGAAACTCGCATATGCAAATGTGAACTTGGATCATACTTGACCCATGCATATGATATTCATTATAGTTATCCAGGAACCTGCATTTATTTGGGGGAGGGAGAAAGAGAAGGAGGAAGGGAGGAGTGGAGGAGTAGCCTAGTGGTTAATGCAGCAGCCTGAGAACCTGGGGAACTGGGTTAAACTACCCACTTCAGCTCCTTGTGATTCTGGGCAAATCACTTAACCCTCCATTGCCCCAGGTACAAAAATAAGTACATAATATGTGAACCACTTTGATCATAACCACAGAAAAGTGGTATATCAAGTCCCATCCCCCTTTTGAGGCTGAAATCGAGAGCATTAGGCTTTGGAACTTCCTTTTACTATTACATTTGCAAAACACAGAGACAGACAGACTTTTGCATTAGCTGGGAGTTGTAAAGCTGTAGAAAGCCCTCAGGCTCCTCTTTTCTTTTCCTCTCCTAGACATTATCCTATGAACATTAATTAAATGTATTTGCCATGAACCCAAAATGTCAGTCAATTGACTGGAAAAAAAAAGAGGAGGGGAGCCCTAAGGTTAATCCAGATGCCTCCTAGTGGCTAGCTCATGGAGGATGCTTGCTTACTAAGGGGTCCTTTTACCAAGCTACAGTAAGTGCTAGTGTGTGCTTACCACAGCTTGAGAGAGCTTACTGCGGGTCCAATGGTAACTTTGCAATCTGTGCACGCACACCATGTGCTAAAAATTCTATTTTAAATTTTTTTGTGGAGGAGGCTTGTCTGGGAGGTGGAGAATGGATGTTTCTATGCTAATCAGAACATGATTAGCATGTGAGGCCTTACTGCCTACAAAATATGTGTAAGGCCTCACATGCTAAGGACAACATTACAGCGTGGCCATTAATGCTAGACATTGGAAACTTCCCTACCCCTGCATACTCCTGCCGAGATCATGGTGGAACAACATAAAATGATGATTTATTTCTTTGTGGTGGTGAAGTTGGCCTTGACCCAGACTTGGCGACAGCAGTCTCTACCGCCCATTCCTCAAATTCTCTGCAACTTGGACTTTATTTTTCAAATGTCTAAATTGACTGCAATGTGACGGGGACAATTAGCTATGTTTTCCAAAATTTGATGATGCTCTGAGACCTGGTGGTTTGCTCAAGCCCCTGGTGCTATTGGTTAGGCACCAGTTTCTCTTTGGGGGAGGGGGTTTATTGGGGGTGCTGTTTGGTTGCTATTGTTGCTCTGCTTTCGAGATTACTTGCTTATTTTTTCAATACACTTAAAAAAATTGGAAATTAGCCATTTTTTTTAGCTGTGAAAACAAATGGCTTTAGCTCATGGGCATAAGGGCATACTAAGATCACTTTTTCCCATACCTTTTGTAAAAAGATCCCTAATTACAGGAAGGGCCCATGTTCCGTGGATCCTGGAAAAGGACTGTAGCTGTAATGACTGGGCTATTTGGAGAGGATAAAACAATCCATGTAGTTGCAGCCCAAAAGAAGCTGGTTCTGACTACACCAGAAGGGCCAGGAAAAAGATGTTATCATACTTCCTTGTTACAGCAAGGACTGACCTCCAGTCCACTCCAACATTAAACCTGATCTTGCTACTGCAAACCTACAACTACAACTGCCACCCATTTCGCGCCCTAGTGACTTTAGATAGGACATTGAGGAGATCAGTGTTTGTTTGTCTCTTGATTGAGCATCATGTTGATGCTGGTTTTTCTTCTTATGCTTTTGACAGAAGCAAAGATGCAGGCTTCGATAACATAGCCCTGGAGGTGGAAGCGGAACCAGAAAAAAGCAACGAAGACAAAATCACGTCCATGTAAGATGCATCCCGAAAGCACCTGGCTCTGCTTATTTCCCCAAAGTACTCCGGTTCACTGCACCCATCTTTATTGAATGAGAAGGATTGAGTGCAGTTTGGAGTGGGCATGGGGGAGGGAGCAGCACCCTCTTCCCCCCCAAAAAAATATTTGTGAATTGGTCCTCCTCCCCCTGCTGCCAATATGATCCCCTTACCCTTTGCTTATTACCCTCCGTCCCATAAGTTAGTAGGCAAAGTACTGGAAACATTTGTTGGGACATAAACTGTTTGGACATTAGGCGTATATGATGTTTTTCATTCACTGATGTACACATTTCCACTGGTGATGTTGGGTGTGGTGGTGATCAGATTTTCTGCTTACACTAAATAGATTTCTTTTTGTCCAACAAGCTACTGTCTTTAGAATTTTATGATCTGGAAAATAAGATAGTTTGAAATGTTGTGCTAGATTTCATTTTTTTTATTTTCTAAGTTTTTTTATAGAAGGAAATTTGATGAATTGCCTGTTTTCCTTGGTTCCCCCCCACCCCTTCTGTGAACCATTTGGGTTTCTGTTTGCTGCTTTGCCTAATGTGGGGTTTTTTTTTTGTTTGTTTTTAATAAAGTCATTAAGATGCTATCTGCCTGCCTGGCTCCTGTTTCTCCTTGCACCATCAAACCTGTCTTATGAAGGTGCAGGAACAAAACCACCACTATAAACAAGTCACAGGAAAGGGAGTAGGGTGTATGATGGCCCTTCCAATATCGAGAAACCAGGAGACTTGAGTCCAAAACAATGAGTTTATTGTAGCAAATGTACCACTAAGACTCGAAATGTAGGAATGCATTTCGGTCCGTGGGTTTACGGTAAATTGAAGTGGTGAACTGATAATACAGAAACACAGAGGTGAAACGTGTTCAAATAAGCAGTAGTACAGACCTGATCTGTAAATGAACGCCCCAGCTCACTCTCAAAGTGCAATAAAAGGGGAAACTTTTGAGGAGTTTCTTTACCCTAATAAATTGTATATTTGAGATATCATCTTGCTCTGTCGAAGCCCATGAGACAATAATTCCTTGAGATATAGCCTGTAAGAACCTTCCCCTTAGCAGATCATCTTGGAGGAAATGTTTAATGTGTAGATTCCAAGTTTTAGTTGGAATCTGATACAAGTATATCATGAAAAGAGCAAAAACTTCCCTTTAAGGGTTCCACAAAGGCATCTCATCCAGTGACTCACCATATATCGGATAGGATTCTGAATTTTCCCTTGCCTAGTTATCTGGTAGTGTGCCCACAGAGCCTGTCAGCAGGAGGTAGAATCCAGAAACGCCCCCTCAATTCACACCCAGGGCAAGGGGTGACTGGCTTCCCAAGATAGAAGGGATCTAATCTGAACCACCCAAAAGTATCTGTTTAGATTGGATACCCCCAGTCCACCCTCCGCTCTCTCTCATCAGCACCATCTTGGAAACTTAGGGCGGGTGTTTTCTCCAGATGTCTTGAAAAAGTTTACGTTGCTGAAGTGTTTAATGTTCCCCAATGTATCTATCATACATGGACCCTATTCTACCACAACCACACCTTCTACTTGTGCACACTTTGCATTTGTTCAGAACCAGCAAACGCCGCTACGGTACTATGTAAGCCACATTGAGCCTGCAAATAGGTGGGAAAAAGTGGGATACAAATGTAACAAATAATAATAATAATCTTTTCTAGATCTCAGTATCAGAAAAGATGATTATCAGTTCATCACTTCAATTTACTGCAAACCCACGGACCGAAATGCATTCCTACATTTCGAGTCCTAGTGGTGCATAACCTACAATAAATTCCTTTTTTTGGACTCCAGTCTCCTGGTTTCTCGATGTTGGAAGGGCCATCATTCACCCTGCTCCCTTGTGTTTTCCCATCAAATTTGTTGCCATGGACTGAAGCTTGTCTTCCGATGGGACAAAGGAGTCTCAACAGAATGAGGAGCCTATCTGTAGTTATTGTGTTTTTTGAAATTACCACCCATTTGAGTTATTTCCTTCCTTCATGTGTACGGAGAGATCATTCAGTGTCATCAAGTTGAATGGAATGGAGTGGGTATGTGTAGGCTGCTCACCCACTACTCTCCCTTTTACCAAGCAGTGTGGGTGTGCATTACTATTCTTTTCTTTCATCTTCTAGCATAGAAATGATAGGCAATCAAAAATAATCTCATTTGTTTTCTCATGGTGTGTAAGCAAATTGTGAGATGGGTAGCCAAAAGTGAGAAGCAAACCCCCCCCCCCCCCTTAAAAAAAACATAGCTCATGAAAAATAACCTCCAGTTAATGGGGCTTAAACTAGTGCCAGGTTTTATCGTCCTCGTCGTTCTGTCAAAGCTGATGCCTGGACACATAAGAACTCTCCCATGAATGTGTCCATTTGGGAGCGCTGGACTGATCTGTCTATTTCTAGGCTCAATGGCTAATGGATGTGTAGTTCCTTTCTACTCTACCCTGTCAAGGTCCTTTGTTCTTAAAATATTCTATGAAAGGGGTGTTATAGGCAGGGTATTATAGGGGACAAAGTCTAAAGCTGTCTAGTCTGCTTCACTCTGGCTGAGAATTAACCTTAAATTTCCTTAATCAGCTGGTTGCTGAGTAGTTTACTGAAAACGTTCCCACCCCAAAGACATACCTGCCTAACACTTTTTTTGTGGATATAGCAGGTTAAATTCTATCTTTTTTCATTCCTTTTCAGTCAGGATAGCTAGACCCAGTTTTGCTGGGCAGGAAGCTGCAGTGCTTCCATCCATCTTCAGGTGATCTGAGTTAAGTGGGCAAGTATCATTTCAACATTAATTTATATTTAAATTCTGGCTTTCCAAATCAATCAAAACATGACTAACCCTAGCATGCTACTTTCTGGACATGGTAAGTGGGAAGCTGGGTCACCATAAGCTAGCTATGGCCATCTGCTGTTTTGGCCCTTTTAATTCACTAAGGGTCCCTTTTACTGAGTTCCTGTTACCGCAGAATGCACTTGGGTATCCTGCAGTAAGTTTCTAATTGGCATGACTAACCGATCAGTTAACTTGTCTGCATTACTGCCTATAAAATAGGTATCACCAGTGAAACTTTGCATGCCTTTGCAGCTGTTTTGGAGTGTTGGGTAGTTGGGCTACATAAGTACATAAGTATTGCCATACTGGGACAGACCAAAGGTCCATCAAGCCTGGCATCCTGTTTCCAACAGTGGCCAATCCAGGTCACAAATACCTGGCAAGATCCCAAAGCAGCACAATACATTTTATGCCGCTTATCCGAGAAATAAGCAGTGGATTTTCCCCAAGTCCATTTTAATAATGGTCTATGGACTTTTCCTTTAGGAAGCCATCCAAACCTTTTTTAAACTCCACTAAGCTAACTGCTTTTACCACATTCTGTGGCAACAAATTCTAGAGTTTAATTACAGGTTAAGTGAAGAAATATTTTCTCTGATTCGTTTTAAATTTACTACTTTGTAGGTTCATTGTGTACCACCAAGTTCACTGCCAGCATTCTGGCTTGGTGTTTTGCTAATATCACTTCATATTTTGTCTTTGAATGTTAAGGGATTTTTGAGCCCTGTCAAAAGGAAGAGGATTCTGCTATAGTGCAAGTATTTGAAGGCGGACATATGTTTTTACAGGAACCCCACCTGCCAGAGGCTGAAGCTAAGAAGCTCTGTGGCGGTTGGGTGGAGGCATGCTTTTGTTCTCCAGCGGTTGGGAAGCGGAATAGGGTGGTCATTATATTTAGGAAAGGACTTGGTCCAGAGGTGCTCTCTCATGTTTCTGATCAACAAGAGCATTAGCTCTGTCTGCTTGGGAAGTTCATGGGTTGATCTATTATGCTGTTGAACATTTTATGCCCCTAATGTGGATAATGCCAAGTTTTTCTGCTTTGTGTGGTAAATGTAATGTGGCCTTGAATGCAAATACTGTTTTGGGAGGAGACTTAAATTTTTCCTTGGATCCTGTTCTTGATAGGTCATCTGTCTGCCATCCCACAAAGATAAATTCTCGTCTTGTTTTCACTTCCCTTATGCAGAGCAATGGTTGGATAGATGTGGTGAGTTTGAATCCTTCGGAGAAGGATTTTGCATTTTACTCTGCCATGCATTGGACATACTCACAAATTATTATTAGATTTAGATTTATTAGTTTCTTCTAGCCACTTTTCTCCAGATTGGGTTACAATAAAACATCCGTAAAAACATTCAACAAAAAACACAAAAAGAATCCAATAAAGCAGAAGTACAGCAATCAATTAGAACAAAAAAAAAAAGCGCCTTAAACAAAAGAAAGTCTCTGAGCTGTTTCCGGAATGTAGGACTACTGGTTTCACACTTAAGTCGTTTGATTATTTTCTGGTCTAAGGATCTTGTTCCACGGCTTCAGACTTTTAAGATTCATAGCACTGAGCTGTTAGATCATGCAGTAGTTTCATGTTTGTTCTAATGGCCTGATAGTGTGGAGTGTCCTTCTGGCTGGAGGTTGAGCTCAAGTTTGCTTCAGGATGACTATTTATTGCGCAAGCTGAAACAATTGACAGACTTCTTCTTGTGGAATGAGTCTGAGGAATTGTCCTAGATTATGATTTAGGAGGCCTACAGTGCTGTTATAAGGGGGGAAGTGATCAGCCATGTGGCGCATAAGCAATGGCAGAGTGCCCAGCAGCTAAAAAATTTGGAAGAGGAGATCAAGTTGCTTGAGAGTTCTCTTTATGCTAGGCCTGACTCTGTATCGTTGATGAAGCTACAGCGCTTAAAATTTCAATTCAATGAGTCGCTTAGTAAATTTGTGTCTGGGCAGGCCTTTTATCAGAGTGCAAAGGTTGATCAACTCCTGACATCTTATTTGAAGGGCAGGAGGCAGAAGCGTGCAATTCATGCCATTCGGAGCACCTACTGATACCGACTGTATTCTGGAGCAGTTTAGGATCTTCTGTTCTAAGTTCTATACTTCAGAGGCTGCCCTGCAGGCCTTCTTTGTGATGCTGGATCTCCCTAGTTTAGGCCCTCGGCAGGTGAATCAGTTGAGGTGTCCTTGAACTGCGAAAGAGATACAACTTGCTATCAATGTGTTGGGCCCCTGGTCTGGATGGATTATCTTCTGAGTTTTTTTTTTTAAGTTTTGTCCTCTTAGTTGGTTCCTAAACTTTCACTTCTGTTTAATTCTCTGATTGGCCATAATAGCACTTCTGGGCAGTTTCTTGAGGCTGCTGTTATGGTGTTTCCTAAGCCCCGGGGAGATGCTTTCCTTGTTCAGAATTATTGTCCTTTCTCCGTACTAAATTCTGACATAAAATTTATGACAAATTATTAGCACAACATTTGGAGACTGCAGTGTCCCATGTTGTTCATCCAGATCAGGTCAGATTCCTCCGGGGACAGCAGGGTGTGGATAACACTAGGTTATTTTGTCATGTGATGCAACTTGCCAATAATTCTTTGTCAGAGGTAATCTCGGTATTGCTAGATGCTGAGAAGGCTTTCAGTAGCGTAGAGGGTTTTATGTGTTGGAGCAATTTGGTTTCCCAGCGGAGTTTGTTGCAGGGGCGTAGCTACGGGTGGGCCTGGGTGGACCCAGGCCCACCCAATTTCAGCCCAGGCCCACCCAGCGCCAGCACCCATTGCCGGCCACTGCTGCTTTTCCTGTTGAGCAGCAGGGCCGGCGCTACAAAAAGAAGAAGTGCTAACGGCGCTAAGGACGAGAAATGTTTAAAAAAAAAAAAAGCGTGGCACCGGCAGGCACTGTCTCGGCAGCCTTGAGGCATTGGCTGCTGAGGCATTGGCTGCTGCTCGCAGGCTCCTCCCGTCTGCGGGAGGAGCCTGCGAGCCAGCAGCCAATGCCTCAGCAGCCAATGCCTCAAGGCTGCCGACACAGTGCCTGCCGGTGCCGCGCTTTTTTTTTTTTTTTTAAACATTTCTCGTCCTTAAGTTAGCGCCGTTAGCGCTTCTTCTTTTTTGTAGCGCCGGCCCTGCTGCTCAACAGGAAAAGTGGCAATGGGGGCTGGCGCTGGCATGCAGGGCGGGCCTCGTCGAAGAAAAGAGGGAAAACATGGAAGGATGGGGAGAAAAAGAGGGAAAACAGATGGAAGGATGGGGAGAAAGAGGGAAAACATGGAAGGATGGGGAGAAAGAGGGAAAACATGGAAGGATGGGGAGAAAAGAGGGAAAACAGATGGAAGGATGGCAGAGAATGAGGGAAAACATGGAAGGATGGGGAGAAAGAGGGAAAACATGGAAGGATGGGGAGAAAAGATAGAAAACAGATGGAAGGGTGGGGAGAGAAAGAGGGAAAACGGATGGATGGGGAGAGAGACTCTGGATGGAAGGATGGGGAGAGACTGGAAGGATGCAGAGAAAGGTGAGAGACTGGAAGGATGTGGAGAGAGATGGGACACTGAACAGAAAAGGGTAGAGTGATACAGAGACACTGGTTAGAAAGAGGGAGAGAGACATTAGATGGAAGGATCAGGAGAGAGGATAGATGGATGGAAGGATGGGGAGAGAAAGAGGGAAGACGCTGGATGGAAGGGTAGGGAGAAAGAGGTGACACTGGACGGAAGGATGCAGAAAGAAAGAGGGGAGACTACTGGAAGGATGGGGAGAGAGAGGGGAGACTGGAAGGATGGGGAGAGAAAGAAGAGAGCTGCTGGATGGAAAAGGAGAGTAGTGAAAGACTGGAGAATAAGAGGAAGGGGCATGGGGAGAACAAGGGTGAGAAAAAGATGAAAAGCCATAAGTAGATGAAGGAAATTAAAGAATGGATAGTAAGAATGAATTAAATCAGGACAGAGAGAGAGAGGCAGAAAAATATTGAAGAAAGCAAAGAAAAAGGAGAGAAAAATGAGAAATGGCCAGGAAACCGTGGCAGAAGAGTTAAGCGAAAACGAAGGAAAGCAGAATCTAGAGACTGGGAGCGACACAATGAGAAAAAGTAAATGGCCATACAAGAAAGGTAAAGAAAATTATTTTATTTTTAATTTAGGATAAAGTAATATGGTACCTGTGTTAATGAAGTTTCAGAGACCAATACTTCCTTCCTTAGGTCAGGCGAGGATACCGTAACAGCATTATACTGACCTGAGGCAGGAGGTTTTGGCCTCTGAAAGCTCACTGAAAAGGGTGTTATGCTATTAAATAAATTTTCTGAAATCTGATGCACTGAAAAGCAGCACTTTACCCTGTGTGACAAATGCATCTGATTAGCGTGACTAAATTTTGCTGGGGGAGGGGGGTAGAGAGAAAATTTTGTGCCCACCCACTTTGGGTTCAGGCCCATCCAAAATTGGCAGTCTGGCTACACCACTGGTTTGTTGCCCTCTTGAGAATGCTGTACTCTTCACCTACTGCATGGATCTTTGCAAATAACAGGTTTTCAGCACCCCTCGAGCTGGTCCAGGGTACAGGGGTGTTCGCTCTCCCCTTACATTTTTGTGCTGGTGCTGGAGCCCCTGTTGTGTTCCATTTGGAGCAGAGCATCTGTAAAGGGGTTTTTAGTGAATGACCAGGAGTAAAAATTGTTTGCATATGCTGATGATATTTTGTTGTATCTTACTCAGTCACAGGAATTCCTCTGTGAGCTTGTCACTGTCATTAATCAGTTCTCTGTTTTCTCAGGATACTGTATTAATTGGGATACAACAGAAATCTTGTCCCTTAATTATTTGAAACCCCCTCGTGTGCTCAAGTAGGCCTCTCTGAGTTAAAGTATGTAGGTGTGTTTTTTGGGAGGGATCTGGCTGACGTAACTCGACAATGTTGAGAAGTTATTTGCAAAGGTTAAACAATTGTTAGCTCTCTGGATGCCTCTCCAGTTGACCTTGTGGGGGCGACTTGACACCATTAAAATGGTGATTTCCCCAAAGGTCTAATGTGTCCTTAGAATACTTCCCCTCCCCTTTTCTTGAGTGATCCTGCAAAGGATTGAGAGCCAGATGCATCAACCAAACGTAAAAAAAGCAAAAACGCAAAAGCTGTTACCGAATTTAAAAAAACAAACAATGCAGCAAAAAAACAAGTCGCACATGTTCGGTGCGGTATTTGAAAGTACAATGCATCAATCTGCTGGAATCCCCGTTGGTAATCGGCCCCTAAAGCATGCGCAGAGCAGCCAAGCGTTATGCTGGCTGCTCTGCGCATGCCACACACGTCAAACCCCCCCCCCCCCCAAAAAAAACCCCCAAAACACAAACATGTGGATCGGGAGGGGGCAAAGGCGCTCATCAGGAGTGTCCTGTATGGACGTCCTTGCCCCCCCCCGCCCGTGGTCGCCGCTGCTGCTCCCCGCTTCCTCCCCCAGCATGAAATAAAAACACAAAACAAAACTCAAAGCTTTAGGAGCCCTGGCCCCCCTCCCTTCCTGTCTCTAAACTCTTTCTCCACACAGCTCCGCCTCCCTCCACCCCGTGCCCCACCCCCGCCACCCCCCCTGAGATCGTCGCTCCCCCCTCCACCAGGCCCTCCCGCATTACCGGGCCGTGCAGCGCCTCTCACCTCTGTATGAAAGCGCTGCACGGGCAAGAAGACCATCAGATCGCTGCAGTCTTCAGGACGTCTCTCTCCTTCTCTGACCTGGCCCAGCCCTTGTCTGACGTAAGAAACCTACGTCAGACGGGGGCGGGGCCAGGGCAGGGAAGACGAAGGAGAGAGACGTCCTGAAGACTGCAGCGATCTGGTCTTCTTGCCCGTGCAGCGCCTTCATACAGAGGTGAAAGGCGCTGCACGGCCCGGTAATGTGGGGGGGGGGCCTGGTGGAGGGGGGCAGCGGCAGCGACGATCTCAGGGGGGGTGGCGGGGGCGGGGCACGGGGCTGAGGGAGGCGGAGCTGTGTGGAGAAAGAGTTTAGAGACAGGAAGGGAGGGGGGCCAGGGCTCCTAAAGCTTTGAGTTTTGTTTTGTGTTTTTATTTAATGCTGGGGGAGGAAGCGGGGAGCAGCAGCGGCGACCACGGGTGGGGGGGCAAGGACATCCATACGGGACGCTCTTGACGAGCGCCTTTGCCCCCTCCCGAACTTTTTTTTTTTTTCAGTTTTATAGTGATACAAGGGGAGCGGGGAGCAGCAGTGACCTCGGGTGTCAATAAAAGACGCCCCTGACGCGTGTTTTCACCCCCCCCCCCGCTTTTTTTTTTTTTTTTTACATTACAGTTTTCAGTCGGATAGCCCTAACCACAGGTACAGACCTGTCGTTAGCTTTCCGACACTTTTCATACGTTAGGGTAGTCGGAAAACTTTGATGCATCTCGTTTCAATGGGGTTTCTACACAATTTGCTCATCTGCATTCCACTTTCGTTTTCTGCTACCGTGGTCGGAAAATGGCCTTTAATGCATGCCAAAGTTCGAAAATTCTTCATTAGAGGGTCGTTAAAGGGTCATTAAAGCTTAGTGCATCTGCCTCTGAATGCCTCCTGGTGCAGTTTTTGAGGGAGGGCAGGCCGCCCCGTATTGCTCTGCCTAAGCTTAAGGTGCTGAAATCTAAGGGAGGTGTCTGCTTTCCTGATTTCCAGTTGCATCATCAGGCCTATCTGTTAATTCCAGGATCTTATTGGTACTCTAGGCTGACATTGGCAGAGGAGCCTTGCTGGCTCCACCTGGATTGCTGGGACTGAAGAGGCTGGCTGGAAGCTTGGATGCTCCTTGGGGGTGGGGGTGGGAGGGCTCGAGGCAGCTCTCTCTTTGGAACAACCCAGGCTTGCTTATTAATAACGTCTTGGTCTGGTGGCCCTTGTGGCAGTCACATAGAGTTTGGTCGCTTGCAGATGCTTTGGAGGGGGAGTGTTTGGCAACCTCTGAGTTAAGCTGGGCTTATTAGCTTCTGCCTACTCAGTTTTACCAATGGTGTTAATTGGCGCATGCCATTTGGGCCCAGAAACTGCAGTATTCAAGCTTTTGTCTGCTGTGCTTGAGCTTGAATTGGTTTGTGGCAAAGTATGAGGTGCAGGGCATCAGGCTTCGTTTTTATGATTCTGAAGGTTCTGGAAGTGACCATTGTCTAGGGACTCGAGCAGCAGTGGGTTTGTGATTTGGGGGTTGAGCTCACAGTGGCTCAATGGGAGGGTTTTGAGGTCAAATATTGGCAGTCTCTTGTTCAGCCTCTGTAAAGCAGTCATTTTTTTAATGGCACATAGGGCACTCTGGACTCCAGTGTGGCTACAGTGGGTATGGACTAGTAACTCTAATTTGTGATGTTCTTGCCACATTAGGCTTGGCTCTTTCCGTCATATATTTTTTGATTGTCCTAGCTTGAAGCTGTTTTAGAGCCAGGTATGGGCAACTATTCTGAAAATTTTAAAAACCGAGGATCCACTTTCTTCTTCACTACTGTTTTTGAAATCTGGTGCCCTGGGTCGCTTGGGCAGACCTAAGAGCTCCCTTTTAGACCTATTAATTGTGCTGGTGTTGAGGCATATCCTATCCTTTTGGAAGGAATTTAGTAGTGTTGGCCATCATGCTTGGTGGGAATAGTATGTGCTTGACTTATAGATATGAATTGTATTTGGCTACTAGAGCTTGTTGCCGTTCCCGATGTTTGCAGAAATGGCACCCTATAGCTGTGTATCTTTCTCTGTCATGCTGGTTATTACCTATGGTTGACGTGCTGCCTTTCCTTGCCTTTTTAAAATTTTGTTGGAATTGTTGCTGTTAATCTTGTTCCACCTTGTTTTACGCTGTATGTTTGAATTTGTTGTTTAAATAAACGTAGATTAAAATAGGTGTCGGTAAGTCCTTATGCGGTAATTCTTTTTCAATTAATGCAACATTAGCACTTGGCCATTAATTGAAAAAAATAGGAACTCGGCCATTTTCCAGCTGTGGTAAAAATGGCCTTAATGTGCAGGAAAAACCTGCGTAAGGGGTGCTAAGGCCACTTTTACTGCAGCTTAGTAAAAGGACCCTTTACGTAACTGCCAGTGCTGGTATTTTCCTATAGGAGGAAGAACACCACATGTGGAAGCCCTTTTACCAAATCGTGGTAAAAAGTGGCCTGTGGTAGTGTGGGCGCAAGGAATTGCCAGGCCACTTCTTACCAAACTGGGAAAAAGGCTATTTTTAAAATGGAGGTTGTTAATTGCTGTGTCATGCTAATATAAAATTGGTGTGTGGCCATTTACCACCTGAACTCTTGCAGGTCGGTAAGAGCTCACATGCTATCCCGGCGGTAATCAGGCAGCTCGTGGTGCCTGCCTGATTACTGCTGGGCACACCTACTCCCTGGCCCAATATCAAATTATTTTCTGCTGTTGGAAACGGCGTGCAGCAAAAACAAAATTATGGCTGGGTGCGCTCTGTGGTAATGCTGTTTTGCCGCCCGCTACCCATGCGGTAGCCTTACCGCCAATTGATAAAAGGGCCCCTTAGTCTAGGTGCTCCCTCTTTATAGTTCAACATTTTTATTGATGACACTTTGAAAAATAAAATCATATTCCACATTCTGAATATACAAAGATCCAAACTAGAAGTACACTCAGCAGAGTCAAATTGTTACTATCTGCCATCAAACTTTTTTTTATCCCTCTCCCACCTTCGTATGTCATGTTTTTATTACTTAATTGCCATGCTCGCATCAAGGTACATTAACAATCTGGGAAAATATCCTCTTCATCTGAGTATTTACATGACAAAACCTCAGATGTCTATCTTCAATATCTTCCCTCCCTCCCAACGACTTACAATTAACGTTGTACCACCTTCCACCCATCCTTTTGGTGGTGCTCCCTCTTTATTGAATTCCCTGTGACAGAGATTCTATAAATCGACGCCTCATTAGTGCTTAATGCCAATTCTATAATGGCACTTAGGTGCCCCCAAGTCATTAAATACTAGCACAAAGCCGAACTGGCACAGCAAAAACTAGGTGCCCACTTGCGACAGGTCAATGGCTGCTGTAACTTGTCATGGCTAAACTATGCTATGCAAAGTGCACAACTGATAGTATTCTAGAAGTTTTGCATGTCATTCGGCAACTTGCCCATGCTCTGCCCACTTTTACCCTCTTCTCCCCCTCCCCCCCGACAGTTGTATGCTTAGCGATTTAGGCACACAGAACAGAGCCCTAGTGTTTATGCATGTAACTGGCAAACATTGGCGCCACTCACGGAGGTCGGGTGCCACTGTTCTGTAAACTGCGTGCACTATTGGTGCTTAGTTTTAGGTGGCAGCTTCTAGAAGTTTCTGTGGCTGGCTTTGGGAGCACTAGAAGAGGGGCAGCACATGTAATGACTCAATAACTGCAGAACCTGAGTAAAATGAGTATACTTTGGGGTTAGAAACAAAACAAAAAGCACCAAGGGCCTTCAAAAAAAGGGAAAATAAAGTCTTTCCCCCTTTTTTTTTTTGAAGGCCCTTGGTGCTTTTTGTTTTGTTTCTTGGCTTTTTTGTGCTTTGCTCCCTCTCTCTGTTATATACTTTGGGGTTAAGCATGAGCACTGTGATCCCCACTGGGACAAAGTTCACAGCAGCATGAGATTGAGAAAGAAGTTGGGAAGAGCTTGCACATTAAGCAAGGATTGAAACAGCGAGACAGATTTAAAGGTACCTTGGGCCCCAGGCAATGCTCTAATCTGGGGCCCTTATGCTGTGTTTTTTGCTTTTTTATTTATGACAGTGGTTCTCAGGATACGCACAATGAATATGAATGAGATAAAGTTGCATGCCCTGCCCCCATTCTATGCAAATCTAGCTCATGTATATTCAGTAGGAATATCTTGAAAGCCAGACTGACCTGGCCCAAGGACTGGGTTGAGAACCACTGGCACATGGCAAGGGTACAGCAGTTCAGTCCCTGAGGCAGAGGTGGACTGAGGGAGGTCTGATGTTCTCTCTCCCCCCTCCACCCACCCACCATAGCCACTGCAATAAAATATTACTTTTGATGGAGGGGCTGCCAAGCCCTGCCAGCTGAAGACATCTCCTGCCTGAGTCGCATCTGTGCTGAATGAGCAGCACTTAATGCAGCAGGCGCATTTCGGCTGCTAATGCTGGCTCTCCTGTGTATGTGCAATTCAGGTTTAACTGAGCATATGTGAAAGAGCCGGCATTAGTGGCTGAAGCGCACCTGCTGAATTAAGTTCTGTCAGCACAGGTGCGACTGATAGAAACATGATGGCAGATAAAGGCCAAATGGTCCATCCAGTCTGCCCATCCTCCGTAACCACTAACTCTTTTCCTAAGGGATCCAATGTGCTTGTCCCACGTAGTCCTCATCTCCCATGACCTCTACCAGGAGGCCATTCCACACATCCACCACCCTTTTTGTGAACAAATACTTTCATAGATTCCTCCTAAGCCTATTTCCTCTTAACTTCATTGTATGCCCCCTCATTCCAGAGTTTTCCTTCATTTGAAAAAGGCTCACTTCCTGTACATTAATGCCCCTGAGATATTTAAACGTCTTTATCATATCTCCTCTCTCCTTCCTCTCTTCCAGTGTATACATGTTGAGGTTCATAAGCCTGTCCCTATATGTTTTATGTCAAAGACCACTTACCAATTTTGTAGCTGCCCTCTGGACCAACTCCATCCTGTTTATATCCTTCCGTAGGTCTGGTCTCCAGAATTGCACACAGGACTCTAAATGGGGCCTCATCAGAGACTTATACAAGGGTACTATTACCTCTTTTTTTTCCTGCTGGTCATCCCTCTCCTTATGCACCCAAGCATCCTTCTGGCTATGATTGTCAATCTTTCAACCTGTTTTGAAACTTTAAAGTCATCAGACACAATCACCCCCAAGTCCCGCTCTTCTTTTGTACACAGAAGCACTTCACCCCCTATATTGTACCGTTCCTTCGGATTCTTGTGACCCAAGTGCATGACCCTGCTGGAGACATGTTTGGCTGGTGAGGCTTGGCATCCCCGCCAGCCATGAAAGCAGAGGTGTATGCACACAGAGTACATACACACATTTACATATTCTTTGGACCATATGTAAATGTATGAGAATTTGTGTATCAGAAACTTATCTTCAATAAGAAAAGTCACTGAAGGGTGTCAGGGAAAACCTCATTGGATGTACTAGTTGATGAGTTTACATTTTTCACTACATACTGTTCACTTAATACCCCCCTCACAACTGCTCATTTTGAAAGTTTTGACTTTTATGAATAGACATAAAATTGCCACTTTTTTGGAGTCACCCACACTTGGCAGGGTGTATTACTTAACAGAATGAAGCCGCAAATTTCAAAAACTGACATATTCCAATCATTATATTAAAAATTAACAAAAGAAAAAACAGAAAATAAGATGGATACCTTTTTTATCTGCCAAAACCTACTTCCTTTGGTTAGGACAGTATACCATAATAGCCGTAAACTGTCCTGACCTGATAAAGAAGGTTTTGGCCTCTAGTCAAAAATGTATTTATGTCCAATAGAATGGTAATAACATTATTTTCCATCTTTTATGTTTATTTAGTAACCTTTAAAGTGGACTACTGCAGCTACCACATTACTTCATCCTAAATTACAAATAAAATTCATTTTCTATTGTCTGGCCTGGGATTGGTAGCATGGAATCTTGCTACTATTTGGGATTCTGCCAGGTACTTGTGACCTGGATTGGCCACTGTTGGATGCAGGATACTGGGCTGGATGGACCACTGGTCTGACCCAGTATGGCTATTTGTGTGTTCTAATTTTTCTAATTGTGTTGGTCTCAGTCTCTGGTTACTGCTTTCCTGTTTTCTTTTAAGTGTTTTTGCAAGGGTCTTCTTTCCATTTGTCATTTTTCACTTTCCTCTTGTCGTCATTTTCACCACTTCTGTCCAACTCCAACATAGATCTGTTCCTTTCAGCATTCTTCCATTTTTTTCTACTTCTCTATCCACTCAGATTTCATTCATTCCTATCTAGTCTTCACGTTCCCTCTTTTTATTATATCTACCTTCAGTTTTCCATTTTTTTCCACCAACTTGACTCTCCCATTCTCCTTTCTCTTATTCCCCAGTCTTTCACTAACCCTTCTCTCCCTCTCTGCCATCCAGTAACTCCTCTTGATCTCTCTCTACCAGCCCCCCCCCCCCCACCATCCACCATCCACCGTCCAAATGCTCCAGACTGCAGTTCTCTACACTTCAATTGCTTCCTCTGCCAGTCCTGCTCCTCTGACATTAACTTCCTCTTTTGAAGGGGGTGGAACAGGCAGAGGAAGTAGTGATGTGCAGAGAGCTGTGGACCTGCAAGTCTGTGGGCTCAGGAATGCAGTGAGTCCGTGGGTACAGAAGGCTGCAGTTGAGGCTTGGAGGCCTAGCCTCACTATGCCCCTTATACAGGCTGCTCAGACACCATCAACCCAAGGTTCCTTCCTGGTCCATGCACATCACCCTCAATAATTATATCACCCTAATATCACCCTCCCTGAACTGTCCTATCAAAATGCATTGACATTATACATTTCAATATTAAACTGTGTCTCCTCTCTCTTTTTCTTTCTCACTTTCTCGATTATATATATATATATATATATATATATATATGAAAATGTATCATTATGGCAGTGGATAAATGTATGAACTGATGGTTCTTTAAGTTTGTGTATCTGTCAGGACACTTACTTTGCTCTTTGCTGCTTCTGGAAAATGCTGCCCTAGGCAGCTGTCTTACCTCTGATGGTTAAGCTGGCCCTGGTGATATTGCTGCTGCTAATTTTAACACGACATATTTCAAGGGCTGCTGGATGATGGTCTTTCAATATTTAAGGATTTTATAACTAATCTGTTTCTCCAGCAGAGGGCAGCACTTACCTCTTCTTTTTTCCTCCCCTGCTAGACATAATGAATACATAGGCAATTTCAAAATTGGCACCCGCTGCTGTTTATTCAAAATTTGCCAGGAAAATCATATGCATTGCATAAGGGAGAGGACAGAAAATCAAGCCTGACCATTCCAGTTCTCTTTTTTTAGGCTCAGAGAGCTGCAACATTTCAACTTCTCTCCAGGGCCAGTGTTAGACACGCTGGGGGGGGGGGGGGGGGGGGGGGGGGGGGGGGGGGGGGCAGGGAAGAAATCTGTAAAGAAGCCCCAAGCTTACCAGTATGCTGTGCTGCCTTCAATTTTGGCCAGGCTTTGAGTCCCTTCTGGCATGGGGGTCTAGGGCAAGTGCCCTGTTTGTAAGCCCCCTTACGCTGGCCTGCTTCCCTCAATGTAAGGGCAATGCCCCATTACAAAGACAGGCACCAGTCTAACTATAGTACTTTAATGGAAGTTGTGGTTTAAATGGAGAAAAATAGTGATGCAGTTAAGTTTATTAGCATTTAATATACTGCTCTTCAAAGTACAAATCAGAGCAGTTCACAAAAATAAAATCAATATTAAAACACAATAAAAGAACTCCAACTAATTAAAGAAATGTAAAAATAAAGATATGAAAATCATAAGAGCAGCAAGCTTCACTGAACACAGCCCATCCAAATTAAGCAACATGCTTGAATGCTAAAGAAAATAAATGGGTCTTGAGAGATGCCTTAAAACGAGAAAAAGGGAAATGGGACGATATACCGCCTTTCTGAGGTTTTTGCAACTACATTCAAAGCAGTTTACATATATTCAGGTACTTATTTTGTACCAGAGGCCTCAGCACATAATTCAGGAGGATGTAAATGCAGTGGCATAAGTGAATGGGCTTCCAGAAACGGTACTGGGTAACCTGCACGTTGTGGCAGTTAACTACCTAAACAACAGTTGCAAGACTGTATCAGGCTTCCAAGAAAGCTGAGTAACCTGCAAGGGAAACCATGGTTGAAACCTAAATTCCAATAGGCCTGAGAAGACAGGACATCCTGGACAATGTTTATGCTGATTTTGGGAGTGGAAACTTGGAAATAAGACCAGAAAGGGGACCTGGGTGTTGTGTTTACTACTGTTGGTCTTATTGATCAATATAGTGAAAGTTGGCAAGGCCTGAAATGGTGTACCAGTGGAGGTAAAGGAGGCTGGCGTTACAGCATGCTTGAGATTGGGGTAGGGGCACTGCTGTAAGGTTTGGGTACAGAAGAGAGGGGTGAGGAACTGGTTTTGAGTTAAGTCTAGGAATTTATATATGTAGCTCACCAAAGTGGAAGAATTGTTGCAACTGGACACATCCAAATGGGGTAATTTGATCTTTCTCTGTTATCACGTACGGTGTTACTGTGAACATAACTATGCATGGTGATGAGGGATCCTATATTTAGTTCTATGTAGTGATGGGGCAATCCATGTATGGTGAGGGATAAAATAGCAGCATACAAGTGTTGGGGGGGGGGGGGGTGGCTGAAGAAAAGGCCAATCTGAGGTTTAAGTGGAAGGAGAGAAGCCTGGGAAGCTGCACTCATATATGAGGGAAATGGAGCACAGGATCGTGGGGAGAAAGCACTCAATTCAGGGAGCACCAGCTCTGTGACTTCCTCCAGCAGTCAATGCTCTGGATTTTATGTTTCTTCCTGAGCTGTTAAAATGAGTATTCTGCAAACTCAGTTGCATTTCTTTATCATTAATAATTACTGTTTTTCCCTTGCATGGCCATCCATCTCAGGGAGTTTTCTATTTTTGTGTGGGGAAGATGGACTGGCACTGGACCTCCGATCTAGGTCACTTTGCAGTATTTCTGGGGACCTCTAGTACCAACAGCTTTTCCTAATCTCATTCTTTTCCTGTTTTTCATGTCCAAGCAAACAAGAACACTTGAAGTTGGGGTAAGGGCAGGAGTGCCCCCTTCTATGCCATCATCCTGTCATGTTCAGGTACACAGTTGTAGGGACTAATTCTGTTAAACACCCAGGAAATGCTGAATATAATGACTTGGACGTATCCTAACGTGAGCTGCTTGCACTCAGTCACATGCTGTTCAGGACAGACAATGAACCCAAGCATAGGATCTAAAATGGATCCATCCATCAGAAAAGCATTGGAAGCTGGGAGGAGGAGAAGATACTGCTTCCCACACAGCTTAGGAAACATGGTATAAGGAATGACATATCAAATGCAAAGTGCTGATAAAGATGGCAAAGGGAGACTTTGAAAAGAAGAATGATTTATAGGCAAAAACACATACAGTACAGACTCGGCTATCCAACATAAATGGGACTGACCCGTTGTTGGATAAATGGAAAAACGGATAATACGGAAAACACTGCACAAACCCCTCAACCAATGCATAAACAAAGGCATAGAGTTCCTGATTTCCAAAAATTGTTCTGAAACAAACATTTTAAATAGAAATAAATGCAATGATGTCACTGGGGAGGGGGTCTGTCCGATATGCTGGATGGTCAGATGGCGAAGGACGGATAATCAAGATTGTACTGTAATAAGAACTTTGTTAGGTATATTAGAAGCAAAAAGCCAGTAAAAGAATCATTGGACCACTAGATGACCGAGGGCTGAAAGGGGTCCTCAGAGACCACAAGATCACAGTGCATAGAATAAATGAATTCTTTGCTTTGGTCTTTACTGAGGAAGATATGGAGGAGATACCAGTGCCAGAAATGTTTTTTTAATGGTGATGAGGTGGAAGAACTGAAACAAATATCTTTAAACATGGAAGATGTAATGGGGCAATTTGACAAACTAAAGAGTAGCAAATCTCCTGGAACGGATGGTATACACCCCTGATCAGTGGTGTGCTGGTAAATTTTTCACAACAGGCTCTCTCCCCGGTCAACCTTGGCGCCCCCCCCATCCACCACTGCGCCCCCCCCCCCCATCCACCTCTGCGCCCCCTGTCCACCTCTGCGCCTCCCCAAAATTGCAGAGCTGGCTATAGCCGGAGGGGGCAATGCATTACTCTCTCCAGGAAAAAAAAATTAAATGATCCCAGGTTCCAATCTAATTCATGATTAATATGGGATAAAATGCCATAAATAAGTAAACAAACAAACAAACAAATAAATAAATAAATAAATATAAACTTTTAACGTTCAGCACCTGATTCTCAAAGTGGACATATTCCAAGCACTATAATGAAAATAAAATTATTTTTTTCTTCCTTTGTTGTCTGGTGACTTTGTTTCTCTGATCATGCTGGCCCAGTATCTGATTCTGCTGCTCTCTATCTGTTCCCTTGACTCCGTTTCCAGGGCTTCCTTTCCATTTATTTCTTTTCTTTCCTCCTTTCGTCTTCATTTTTGGTCCTCCGCAGACTTGACTGTACAGTGGATCCAGCTTCTGCCTATTTTCTCCATCCATGTGCAGTTTCTCTCCTCACTTCCTTTTCCTTCATCTAATCTCCTTCCTCTATCTTCCCTCCATGTCCAGCATTTCTTCTCTCTCCCTTGTCCCTTCCCTCCCCTCCATCCATGTCCAGAATTTCTCTTGTCCTCCCCTCCATCCATGTCCTGAAACTCTCCTCTCTCCCCTGCCCCCTCTATCCATCCATACCCAGCTATTGCCTTCTCTCCCCTGCCCCCCTACCCATCCATGCTCAGCAATTCTCTTCTCTCCCCTGCCCCCCTCTACCCATCCCTGCCCAGCAATTGGCTTCTCTCCTCTGCTGCCCCCTCTACCCATCCCTGCCCAGAAATTGGCTTCTCTCCCATGCCCCCCTCTACCCAACCATGTCCAGCGATTCTCCTCCCTCCCCTGCCCTCCCCTCCCGCTCCCAAACATGTCCAGCGATTGACATCAGAAGGTGGGACTAAGGGCACGAACGAACACGTCGAAGCAAGCAGGGAAGGCTGGAGATGGGCAGCAGGGCTTAAATAATGCGGCGCTTCAACAGAGAGGTAATAAACAAGATGGATGGGAGCGGGAGGGGACGGTGGGGGCGAAGGACAATCGCTGGACATGTTTGGGAGCGGAAGGGGAGGTAAGCATGGCGCCCTCCTGCCATGCTTACCTCTGTAATGGAGCCGGCTTGCCCTAAACAACAACCGGCTCGCAAGAGCTGTCAAAATTTAACAAGTGGCTCTTGCGAGCCGGAGCGAGCCGGCTCCAGCACACCACTGCCCCTGATAGAACTAAATATGAACTCACAGAGCTATTATTCCTAATATGTAATTTATCTTTAAAAACAAGTATAGTTCTGGAAGATTGGAAGGTGGCAATGTAAAGCCAATTTTTAAAAAGGGTTCCAGATGTGACCCAGGAAATTATAAACCAGTGAGCCTGACATTGGTGCCGGGCAAAACGGTGGAGACTATTATAAAATTATTGAAAATATACATATGCATGGATTAATCGGACAAAGCCAACATTGATTTAGCCAAGGGAAATCTTGCCTCACCAATCTGCTGCATTTATTTGAAGGAGTGAATAAACATGTGGTTAAAGGTGAGTCAGTTGATACTGTGCATTTAGATTTTCAGAATGAATTGACAAAATACCTTATGAATGACTTCTGAAAAAATTAGAAAGTCAGGGGATAGGAGGCAATGTCCTATTGTGGATTAAAAACTGGTTAAAAGATAGAAAACAGAAAATAGGATTAAATGGTCAGTATTCTCAATGGAGAAGAGTAGATAATGGGGTTCCCCATGGGTCTGTGCAGGGCCCACTGCTTTTTACCATATTTATAAATGATCTAGAGATGGGAATAACTAGTGAGGTAATTCAATTTGTTGATTACACAAAGTTGTTAAATCACAAGAGGATTGTGAAAAATTGCAAGAGGACCTTATGAGACCGGGCATCCAAATGGCAGATTATGTTTAATGTAAGCAAGTGGAAAGTGATGTATGTGGCAAAGAGGAACCCGAACTATAGCTACGTGATGCAAGGTTCCACATTAGGAGTCACCGCCCAGGAAAAGGATCTAGGTATCGTAGTTGATGACGCTTTGAAACCCTCTGCGCCGTGTGCAATGGTGGCAAAGAAAGCAAATAGAATGTTAGGTATTGTTAGGAAAGAAATGGAGAACAAAACTGAAAATGTTATAGTGCCTTTGTATTGCTCCATGGTGCAACCACACCTCAAATATTGTGTGCAATTTTGATCACATCTCAAAAAGATACAGCAGAATTAGAAAAGGTACAGAGATGGATGATGATTTAGATGATAAAGGGGATGGGATGACATCCCTATGAGGAAAGGTTAAAGAGGTTAGGGCTCTTTAGCTTGGAGATCAGACAGCTGAGGGGAGATATGACAGAGATCAGTAAACTACTGAGTGGAGTGGAACAGGTAAACATGAATTGCTGTTTACGCTTTCCAAAAATACAAAGACTAGGGGGCACACAATGAAGCTGCTACATAGTAAATTTAAACAAATTGGAGAAAATATTTCTTCACTCAATGTATAATTAAATTCTGGAATTTGTTGTCCGAGAATGTGATAAAAGCAGTTAGCTTAGCAGGGTTTTAAAAAGGCTTGGCGAACTTGTAGGAGTGGTGCCAAGATGGCAGCAGCTTGAGTGCACTGCTCCATGTTTCATTTCCTATTTTTAGTTTCTATGGGCAAAAGGAAAGGAAAAATGAGAGTATATCCCTTGGAATCTTCCCTTTCCGGACCTATGGATGAGGTTGTGACTCATGGAGAACTCCAAGGAGATAGGACTGAGGACATTGTGCTGCTTGGCTACTGAAGTTTCTCTCAGCCCAGTCCATCAAACATCGCAGCAGCAACCAGACACCTTTCCTCTCAAGCAAGCATGACTAATTGCAGATCGAAGAGCTTGCCATTGATCAGTGCCCAGTTGGGGGGGCTGAGTTGGGCCCTGCTGTGCAGGAGAATGCGCTAGATATGCTAACAATGCAGGAGGAAATATCAGGATTTCTCTTGGCAGTGTCTTTGCTGAAAGAAGAAGATCCCTTGATGTTACATCATGGAGCAGAACCAGGTTAGTCATCCACTATTCCACAATTTGTGTTTCACCCTCAATGTCCTGAACAATTTTCTTTAGAGGCGACATGGAATGTGGTTGCATAGCTGGGACAGGCTTGCTAGTGCCTCTAAATGCACTGAATTTTAAACTTCAGGAACAAGAAAAAAAGCTGTGGAAAATTGGAAGAAAAGATTTCTGTTTTACAAACAGAAGTAAGGTACAGGTATCTTCTATCAATGAGGTTCATAATACCTTGATTAAAGATACTGTAATACAAATTTAAGATTTAAAGTTGGAACCTTAAAAAATCAAGCCATGGCGTTGAATCTACTGAAAATTAATCTTGAAAGGTACCATGAGAAGTTTTTTATTAGATATTTAACTGAAAGTTACCAAAACAGTCATTACCCCTAGAGTGCAAATAAATTATTTGCCACCATCTAATAAAGACCAATGATCAAGTACAGACTGAAACAGGAGCAGCTGCTGTAAACATTTCTGAGATTTTGGAAACATCTGACACAGAATTGAAAGAGCTTTCAACAGTGATAGTGACTTTTGCCTTAAAAACTGATAGAGACTTGGATGTTCAACTTTTCGACTGTGTTTGATCTTCAAGGCCCTTAAAATTTTTTTTTTTGTTACATTTGTACCCCGCACTTTCCCACTCATGGCAGGCTCAATGCGGCTTACATGGGGCAATGGAGGGTTAAGTGACTTGCCCAGAGTCACAAGGAGCTGCCTGTGCCAGGAATTGAACTCAGTTTCTCAGGACCAAAGTCCACCACCCTAACCACTAGGCCACTACACCCTGAGTATTTGAAGAACGGGATGACCCTCTACACACCTCCAACGCATAATTAATTGAAGAACGGGATGACCCTCTACACACCTCCAACGCGTAATTAAACACTGGAATTAGTTGCCGGAGAAAGTAATGAAGGCGGTTAGCTTGGCAGAGTTTAAAAAGGGGTTGGACGGTTTCCTAAAGGACAAGTCCATAGACCGCTACTAAATGGACTTGGGAAAAATCCACAATTTTGGGAATAACATGTATAAAATGTTTGTACGTTTGGGTAGCTTGCCAGGTGCCCTTGACCTGGATTGGCCGCTGTTGGGTGACAGGATGCTGGGCTCGATGGACCTTTGGTCTTTTTCCAGTATGGCATTACTTATGTACTTATGTTCAAGGGATATCCTTAACCACACCCTCTCCAAAAGATATTACACAATGTGATACCTGCAAGTGAGTCTTCTCCGGAGTAGCCCCCACACTCTGGAATGCATTGTCTGAAAGACTCCGCTTAACCCAAGACTATCTCTACTTTAGGAAACAGGTGAAAGCTTGACTCTTCAACCAGACCTTTAATGGAAGAAGTAACTAACTTCTTAGTCTCACATAAGTGACACAGGTTGCACATGCAGTAGGACATGTTTATCTACTCCTACCCTAGCTGAGATAATTATCTCTCTGACCTCATGTGCAACTTTCTTCAGTCACTTTATTTTCCAACTCCTCTTACTCTCTTACCTATCTATATGTTCCATCTTTGCTTTCTATTAAAATGTTCTATTACATATTGTGTTGATATTGTAAAGTAATATACTATGCCATACTTTGTGGTGTCATTTGAATATTTTTACTGCTGTAATTGTCTATTGCTTATGTTTGATTTATTCTTACTGTACACCGCCTTGAGTGAATTCTTTCAAAAAGGAGGTAAATAAATCCTAATAAATAAATTAAATAGCTAAAATATAAGGATGTTTTGTTTCTGAATAGTAAAGTAAGAATGTACCCAAATGTCTTGAGGAAGACCCCAAAACATAGAAGAGACCTGGGGGTATTCCAATTAGGAGCCATTTTCTGTTTAAAATTTCCTTGTAAACACCTAATTAAATATGTCTGTTAAATATGTTTTTTTATTCAACCTGGGTAATTGTCAACTTTCCTGGCTGCTAATAAGAAGATTGTCTTATCTATTGTAAGTTCAGAGAAATAATGTTTGGTTTAAAAATGTACTTGGGGATTTAATACACTCAACTGCCAATCTTTTTCCTCTTAATTATCAGTGATTTCCTTGACTATATGAGTGACTCTTTCCCCTTTCTTTCTTTCTTTCTTTCTTTCTTTCTTTATCTATCCATCCATCCAAATTTCTATTCCACACAATCCTACGTTCTTGGCGGATTACAAAATTAACATACTTAGGGGCCCTTTTACTAAGCTGCACTAGTGTGCTATGATTAGCATGGGAGTTTCCCTACACACTAAGGCCAGTTTTAGCACAGCTGCAAAATGGCTGCATTTCCATTTGTCCCATTAATGGCCAGGCTCTATTTCCAAATTAGTGCATGGCCATTAGCATATGAGCCCTTACCGACACCTGTTTAGTAGGTGGAAAGGGCTCATGCGCTAACCATGCACCAATTGGCTGGCATGCGACAATGTAGCTGTGCTAGGCAATTAGTGCTGGGCATGCCTACTCTACCCCAAACACACCCACAATGCTAAAAAATACAAAGCATTTTTTAGCACCAGGGAAGCATGTGTAGATGTCTTAACTACCACTGGGCGCCTTGCCACCCTCCAATCTTCAGGTACTACAGACGATATTGACAACAGTTTACAGATCACTAACAGCAGATCAGCAATTTCATGTTTGAACTTTTTCAGTACCCTAGGGTGCATGCCATCTGGTCCAGGTGATTTACTACTCTTTAATTTGTCAGTCTCAGTACATCTTCCAAGTTCACCAAGGTTTCTTTCAGTTCCTCTGCATTGTCACCCTTGAAAACCATTTCTGGTACAGGTAGATCTCTTACAACTTCTTCGGTAAAGGATTTTTTCAGTCGCTCCGCTATGGCCTTGCCCTCCCTGTGCTCCCCTTTTGCTCCTTCATGCTCTAATAAGTACATAAGTAGTGCCATACTGGGAAAGACCAAAGGTCCATCTAGCCCAGCATCCTGTCACCGACAGTGGCCAATCCAGGTCAAGGGCACCTGGCACGCTCCCCAAACGTAAAAACATTCCAGACAAGTTATACCTAAAAATGAGGAATTTTTCCAGTCCATTTAATAGCGGTCTATGGACTTGTCCTTTAGGAATCTATCTAACCCCTTTTTAAACTCCGTCAAGCTAACCGCCCGTACCACGTTCTCCGGCAATGAATTCCAGAGTCTAATTACACGTTGGGTGAAGAAAATTTTCTCCGATTCGTTTTAAATTTACCACACTGTAGCTTCAACTCATGCCCTCTAGTCCTAGTATTTTTGGATAGCGTGAACAGTCGCTTCACATCCACCCGATCCATTCCACTCATTATTTTATACACTTCTATCATATCTCCCCTCAGCCGTCTCTTCTCCAAGCTGAAAAGCCCTAGCCTTCTCAGCCTCTCTTCATAGGAAAGTCGTCCCATCCCCACTATCATTTTCGTCGCCCTTCGCTGTACCTTTTCCAATTCTACTATATCTTTTTTGAGATACGGAGACCAGTACTGAACACAATACTCCAGGTGCGGTCGCACCATGGAGCGATACAACGGCATTATAACATCCGCACACCTGGACTCCATACCCTTCTTAATAACACCCAACATTCTATTCGCTTTCCTAGCCGCAGCAGCACACTGAGCAGAAGGTTTCAGCGTATCATCGACGACGACACCCAGATCCCTTTCTTGATCCGTAACTCCTAACGCGGAACCTTGCAAGACGTAGCTATAATTCGGGTTCCTCTTACCCACATGCATCACTTTGCACTTGTCAACATTGAACTTCATCTGCCACTTGCACGCCCATTCTCCCAGTCTCGCAAGGTCCTCCTGTAATCGTTCACATTCCTCCTGCGACTTGACGACCCTGAATAATTTTGTGTCATCGGCGAATTTAATTACCTCACTAGTTATTCCCATCTCTAGGTCATTTATAAATACATTAAAAAGCAACGGACCCAGCACAGACCCCTGCGGGACCCCACTAACTACCCTCCTCCACTGAGAATACTGGCCACGCAATCCTACTCTCTGCTTCCTATCTTTCAACCAGTTCTTAATCCATAATAATACCCTACCTCCGATTCCATGACTCTGCAATTTCTTCAGGAGTCTTTCGTGCGGCACTTTGTCAAACGCCTTCTGAAAATCCAGATATACAATATCAACCGGCTCCCCATTGTCCGCATGTTTGCTTACCCCCTCAAAAAAATACATTAGATTGGTGAGGCAAGACTTCCCTTCACTAAATCCGTGCTGACTTTGTCTCATCAGTCCATGTTTTTGTATATGCTCTGCAATTTTATTCTTAATAATAGCCTCCACCATCTTGCCCGGCACCGACGTCAGACTCACCGGTCTATAATTTCCCGGATCTCCTCTGGAACCTTTCTTAAAAAATCGGAGTAACATTGGCTACCCTCCAGTCTTCCGGTATTACACTCGATTTAGGGACAGATTGCATATTTCTAACAGTAGCTCCGCAAGTTCATTTTTTAGTTCTTTTAATACTCTGGATGAATACCATCAGGTCCCGGTGATTTACTACTCTTCAGCTTGCTGAACTGACCCATTACATCCTCCAAGGTTACAGAGAATTTGTTTAGTTTCTCCGACTCCCCCGCTTCAAATATTCTTTCCGGCACCGGTGTCCCCCCCAAATCCTCCTCGGTGAAGACCGAAGCAAAGAATTCATTTAATTTCTCCGCTACGGCTTTGTCCTCCTTGATCGCCCCTTTAACACCATTTTCGTCCAGCGGCCCAACCGACTCTTGGCCGGTTTCCTGCTTTTAATGTATCTAAAAAAATTTTTACTATGTATTTTTGCTTCCAACGCTAATTTCTTCTCAAAGTCCTTTTTTGCCCTCCTTATCTCCGCTTTGCATTTGGCTTGGCATTCCTTATGATCTATCCTGTTACTTTCAGTTGGTTCTCTTCTCCACTTTCTGAAGGATTGTTTTTTGGCTCTAATGATTTCCTTTATCTTACTGTTTAGCCACGCCGGCTGACGTTTAGTCTTTTTTCCCTTTTTTCTAATACGTGGAATATATTTGTCCTGAACCTCCAGGATGGTGTTTTTAAACAGCATCCACGCCTGATGCAAGTTTTTTACTCTGCGAGCTGCTCCTTTCAGTCTTTTTTTCACCATTTTTCTCATTTGTCGTAATCACCTTTTCTATAGTTAAACGCTAGCGTACTTGATTTCCTAGTTTCACTTCCTTCAATGCCAATATCAAAACCGATCATATTATGATCACTGTTATCAAGCGGCCCTCGTATCGTTACCCCCTGCACTAGATCATGAGCACCACTAAGGACTAAGTCTAGTATTTTTCCTTCTCTTGTCGGCTCCTGAACTAGCTGTTCCATGAAGCTGTCCTTGATTTCATCAAGAAATCTTATGTCCCTTGCGTGTACAGATGTTACATTACCCCAGTCTATATGCGGGTAATTGAAATCCCCCATTATTATTGTGTTGCCCAGTTTGTTTGCGTCCCTGATTTCCTTTAACATTCCGCATCCGTCTGTTCGTCCTGGCCAGGCGGACGGTAGTACACTCCTATCACTATCCTTTTCCCCTTTGCACATGGAATTTCAATCCACAGTGATTCCAAGGAGTGTTTTGCTTCCTGCAGAATTTTCAATCTATTTGATTCAAGGCTCTCGTTAATATACAATGCTACCCCTCCACCAATCCGATTCACCCTATCACTACGATATAATTTGTACCCCGGTATGACAGTGTCCCACTGGTTATCCTCCTTCCACCAGGTCTCAGAGATGCCTATTATATCTAATTTTTCATTTAGTGCAATATATTCTAACTCCCCCATCTTATTTCTTAGGCTCCTGGCATTCGCATATAGACATTTCAAACTATGTTTGTTGTTCCTAAGTACATCATGCTTAGTACTTGACAGTATTAATTGGCAATCTTTTGTCTGATTTTTATTGTTATTTAAAGATACCCGATCTACTACAATCTCTTTTGCAACCTCACTATCAGGATACTCTATCTTCCCTGTTATGGTGATATCTTTGAAAGATACCTTATCCCGAACCATGCTCTTTTGAGCGACTGTCGGCCTTCCCCCCATTTCTAGTTTAAAAGCTGCTCTATCTCCTTCTTAAACGCCGATGCCAGCAGCCTGGTCCCACTCTGGTTAAGATGGAGCCCATCCTTTCGGAATAGGCTCCCCCTTCCCCAGAATGTTGCCCAGTTCCTAACAAATCTAAAGCCCTCCTCCCTGCACCATCGTCTCATCCACGCATTGAGACTCTGGAGCTCTGCCTGTCTCTTGGGCCCTGCGCGTGGCACAGGTAGCATTTCAGAAAATGCTACCCTGGAGGATCTGGATTTCAGCTTTCTACCTAAGAGCCTAAATTTTGCTTCCAGAACCTCTCTCCCACATTTTCCTATGTCATTGGTACCCACATGTACCAAGACAGCGGACTCCTCCCCAGCACTATCTAGAATCCTATCTAGGTGACACGTGAGGTCCGCCACCTTCGCACCAGGCAGGCAAGTCACCAGGCGATCCTCACGTCCACCAGCCACCCAGCTATCTATATGCCTAATGATCGAATCACCAAGTACAACAGCTGTCCTAACCTTTCCCTCCCGGGCAACATTTGGAGATATATCCTCGGTGCGAAAGGATAATACATCCCCTGGTGGGCAGGTCCTGGCTACAGGAGTACTTCCTACTTCACCAGGGTGATGCTCTCCTTCTAGGAGACCTCCCTCCTCCAAGGTAGCACAGGGGCTACCTGACTGGAGGTGGGACTTCTCTACAACATCCCTGTAGGTCTCCTCTATGTACCTCTCTGTCTCCCTCAGCTCCATCAAGTCTGCTACTCTAGCCTCAAGGGAACGGACACATTCTCTGAGAGCTAGGAGCTCTTTGCATCGGGCACACACATATGACACCTCACCAATTGGGAGATAATCATACATGTGACACTCAATGCAAAAGACTGGATAGCACCCCTCTCGCTGCTGGACTGCTGACTCCATCTTAGTGTTTTTTGAGTTTTTCCGTAATTTAAAACTTGCTAAAGTATTAAGGATATCAGCCTATCACTAACTTACAGTTCCTCCTTTAAACCCCAATCTTCAAGTTCCGAAAGCACAAGCAAAATTTGTTCACTTACCAGAGAAATATCCTCTTCTCCCAGAACTTATTAGAAGGAAAGCTGGTAGGAGCACTGTGCACCTTGAGCAGAGGCCCCGAGTGGATCGGAACGGACCTGGGAGTCACTCCGGCGAAGGCTCCGAGGATATGCAGATGAGCTGCAAGTCCTCCACGGCACCTGAGAAGGCAACCGGTGGGAGAGCTGGGCACCTCCAACCAAGAAAAGGCTTACCAGGGGTTAGGCCGAAGCCAGCATTCCTCCCCCTGAGGGTCACCTGATCCTGGCTAAGAAGTACCTGGTAGCTCTGGGTAGGTGGAGCGAAAGCCCTGGGTAATTGTGGCGAAGGCCCTGGGGAAGGTCGGGGTGGATTTGGGAGTCACCCCGGATGCAGCTGTGAGGATATGCAGAACGCTGCAAGTCCTCCACAGCACCTGGTAGGAGCACTGTGCACCTTGAGCAGAGGCCCCGAGTGGATCGGAACGGACCTGGGAGTCACTCTGGCGAAGGCTCCGAGGATATGCAGATGAGCTGCAAGTCCTCCACGGCACCTGAGAAGGCAACCGGTGGGAGAGCTGGGCACCTCTCAACCAAGAAAAGGCTTACCAGGGGTTAGGCCGAAGCCAGCATTCCTCCCCCTGAGGGTCACCTGATCCTGGCTAAGAAGTACCCACAGATTCCCCCACAGGCATTCTGCTTCTGGATGTGCCTGAAAAAGTCGTTATTGTGAATTTTTGCCTCTGCGGCAAGTTTCTCTTCATATTCTCTTTTAGCCTTCTTTATCAATGCTTTGCATCTAACTTGCCAGCACTTATGTTGCTTCTTATTTTCTTCTTTTGGGTCCTTTTTCCATTCTTCGAAGGATGTTCTTTTGGCTCTAATAGCCTCTTTCATTTCACCTTTTAACCATGCTGGCTATCATTTGCTCTTCTTTCCACATTTGTAAATACATGGAATGCATCTGGTCTGTGCTTCCGAGATGGTATTTAAAAAAAATGTATCATTGAAATATATTACATCAAGAAAAATCCTGAAACACAGCAAGTGTGATTACACAAAACACTTCAAGAATACACACTCAGCAATCTGAACTAAACATAAATCAGCTATGCTAGACCACACTTAAGGAGAAGAATCCAACCCAAGGAATGCCAGAGGAAGCTGGTCAAAAGAAAAAGATAAGAAACACAAAAAAAAAGAACTATGCAGTGTGTCCATTCCATATTAACTTTACCATCGGTTCTTTAGTAGGCGAAAGAAAAAACTAAAGAGCTAACAACGCAACCCCTCTACCTTCCAAGAAATATTGCAACTGAGAAGATTCATAAAACACATAACTATGTTGATTCAGGAAAAGTAAACACTTACAAGGAAACTTCAGTTGAACCCTGGCTCCTAAAGGAATAACATGTGGCTTAAGTGCTAGAAAATTCTTTCTACATAATTGAGTACATTTAGAGCCTCTTTATCTTGTAGGAAAGCAAAAGTCACCAAAAGTGTAGATCTAGATCTAGAGACACTTCTTCCATGGAGGTTTCCAAATTTGAGTAATACTCAGACTATCAGAGAACATCCACAACAGAATTAACATCTGGGGACCTTGAACGTTGTCTAGGAACTAGAAGATAATATAGCCTATGAAGAGGCAGACAGGCTAAATCTGAATATTTTAACTTCTCCTTCAAGAATCTGTAAAACAGATCCTTTGGGGATATTGTCATGTCTAGGAAAATTAAGCACACACAGATTTAAATGTCTCACATAGTCATCACAGTTTTCCAATCTTTGGTGAACTAACATTTTGTCTTGAGCTTGTGTGGCTTGGGACTGCTGAAATTGAGACTCTAAAGCAAGAATTTTTTTTTCCAGAATTAGCTTTCAAGACTTCCTCACATTTGTCAATCCTGGGTAGATGTTGATTAAAGAAGATTGAAGTTCCAGCACATACTGTGTGTATAGAGACTCCAATGCTGTCCATGTGGAGGGGCATAATGGAACAGAAACGCCTATCTCCATGGGCGTTTATCTCCGAGAACGGGTCCGTGAAGGGGCGGGGCGGATCGTATTTTTTAAAAGAAAAAGACGCCCATGTTTTATTCGTCAAGGTGTGAGCTGGGCGTTTTTGCTTTTCAGCGATAATGGAAAATGAAATCGCCCAGCTCAAAAACGAATAAATCCAAGGCATTTGTTCGTGGGAGGGGCCAGGATTCATAGTGCACTGGTCCCCCTCACATGGCAGGACACCAACCGGGCACCCTAGGGGGCACTTTTACAAAAACCAAATAAAAGGTAAAAGAGCTCCCAGGTGCATAGCACCCTTCCCTTGGGTGTTGAGCCCCCCAAATCCCCCTCAAAACCCACTGCCCACAAGTCTACATCATTACTATAGCCCTAAGAGGTGAAGGGGGGCACCTACATGTGGGTACAGTGGGTTTGGGGGGGTTGGACGACTAGTAGCATTAAGCAGCACAATTGTAACAGGTAGGGGGGGGGATGGGCCTGGGTCCACCTGCCTGACGTCCACTGCACCCCCTAACAACTGCTCCAGGGACCTGCATACTGCTGCTTGGGAGGAGGGTATGACATTTGAGGGTGAAAGTAAAAAGTTGTGAAACATCATTTGTTGTGGTGGGAGGGGGTTAGTGACCACTGGGGGAGTCAGGGGAGGTCATCCCCGACTCCCTCTGGGGGTCATCTGGTCATTTAGGGCACTTTTGGGGGCCTTATTTGTCAAAAAACAGGGTCCAGGAAAAGTGTCCTAAATTCTAGCTCAAAACTGTTCCATTATCGGCGAAGGGCGCCCATCTCTGTTCGCCCGATAACCACGCCCCAGTTCCGCCTTCGACACGCCTTCGATACGCCCCCGTCAACTTTGTCCGCATCCGCGACGGAGTGCAGTTGAAAGCGTCCAAAGTTCGGCTTTCGATTATACCGCTTTATTTGTTTTTGTGAGAAGAACGCCCATCTCCCGATTTAGGTCGGAACTTGGGCGTTATTCTCGTTCGATTATAAGCTGGATAGTCTCCAGTGTCACCTCTGCTGGCTTTGAAAGGTGGGGAATAGATGGAACAGAGGGAAGAACCCCTCTAACTCCACTCCCTTGCAAAGACTCTCCAACACCAGGTCTCTGAGTCAGGTGTTCCAAACCTGGCTATGCCCACGAAGAATTCGGCAGCAGAGGTCTGTCCACGAGTTCTCCCTGCGACGCTGCTTCCATCGGTAGGAGTGACCCCGCTGTTGCCGAAACTCACGGTGGTTAAGGAGGAACCGGTCCTGCTGAGCTGACTGATGTCTCACTCACGAGGCCAAAACTCTCCCTCACATTCAGGCCAGCCACCGTGCCCTGTGAAGAGGATGATATGAAACCAGTGATCTCAGCCTGCCTCAGTCCAAGGTTTGAGGATCTTCCCTTTCCTCTTAGGCATCGAAGAAAAAGAAAAAAATGGCATGAAAGCACCAGGTAATAATGAAACAGCAGAGAACAGGGAACACTGGCGTCTCACTGCAACGCCATCTTGGATCCTCCCAAGATGGTATTTTTAAACAATATTCTAACCTTTGTAGCCAATCTTTTTAACCATTTCCCTCATTTTATCAGTTGGTCTTTCAAAAATTAAATGCTGCTACACTAGATTTCATTTGTGACTTCATGCCAGATATTAGCTCAAATTTGATCATGTGATCACTGTTTCCCAGTGGACCCAACACTGCATTCCATTAAGGACTAGATCTAAAATAGCTCCCCCTCCTGTCGGTTCTTGGACCAGCTGCTCCAAGAATAAGCATTTATTACATCTAGGAATTTTACCTTCCTAGCACTCCTTGATGTAATTTTTATCCAGTCAATACTGGATCATTCATTATTATGCTTTTGACCAATTTACCAGTTTTACTAATTTCTGTAAACATTTCTTCATCTGTCTGTTCTGTCCCACTGGACGGTAGTAAAACCCCTACAAGAATAATCCTTCTCTTCACACATGGGATTTCTATCCATAATGGTTTCATGTAAAATATTTATTTTGTTTAACTCAATTCCCTCTTTAACATATAGCACAACCCCCCCCCCCTCCAATTTGATCCATTCTATCATTGTGATATAATTTGTATCTGTTAACACAGTGTCCCATTGATTGTCCTCTTTCCACCAAGTCTCTGAGATGCCCATTATATCTACCTCTTCATTCAGTGCTATATACTCCAACTCTCCCATCGTATTTTTTAGGCTTCTAGCATTTGTATACAGACACTTCAAATTGTGGTTTTTCCTTGCATCTACAAGCTGCTTAGAAATTAATGGGGATAATTTGCATCCTTTACTCTGCTCTCCCCTTAAACTTTCCTGGCTTTCTTTCATTATTGAAATCTCTCTGCTAGGATTCCTTAAATGTCCTGTTTCAATTGTATCTTTCAAGGATGCTCCACACCGAACTATGTGCTCCTGGGCGACTGTGGCTCCCCCCCCCCTCCCATTTTAGTTTAAAAAGTTAGTGCCAGCATCCTGGTTTTGGGGTCTCTGACCTGCAAGCTGTACTTTTGTCAGATAAAATGTATGTACTTTTTAGCCCACCTCTCTTTAAATAATGCACAATCTTTATGCTGCACAGTGTGCCAAGTTGGATCTTAAACTGTTAAAATGATTAATGGCATTTACGATTCACCCAATGGCTATGTTCTCACTTGGACTTGGATAAGAGCACACCAAGTCCGAGGGACTCTCGGTTTCTTCGGGGAGGGAGAGGGGTTTAAGATATTAATAGATAATAATTGTGACATTAGACTGTATACTTTTTCATTTTTATTGTTCTGAATAAAAATAATGCTCAAAAAAATGCTCAAGGTGCAGAAAGGCCCTTTCCCAGAAGGGTACCCGAGGCAAGGGGGGAATTAAACAATTTGCATCAGTGGGGGGGGGGGGGGGGGGGGGGGAGTGGGATTTGAACTCTGGTTTCATCCATAGTCCATTGCTGGAACCACACTCTTCCTAGTATCCAGAAACCCGCAGGGACATTCCTCAGAAACCCCTGCTCAAATATTATACAGCTAGAACTATTTTGGAGTATAGGAACATATTAAATAGGGGTTCTCTCTCCTGTTATCCATGTGTCCTCAATCTGGATTTTCTACATTAAAAAAAGAAGAAGAAATGATGTGCTTATATATGTCAGAAAGTACTGCTATAAACATGTGAAGCCTCATTAGGCATAGGATGTCCAGGTTGGGACATTCACAATTCCCTGCACATTTTACAAAAGGTTCTGCTCAATGCAGAGCTTTTTGTAAAATATATGCAAGATAACTACCTGAAATTTCAATAACTGTTTAAGGCTTTTTTTTAATTGCAAGAGGCTTTTAAATAGACCTATGGTAGATCTTAAATCTGGTACCAGATTATATTTTTGATTATATATTAGTCGAGTTTTTTGTTTTAAGATATGTACATATGTTGTAAACTACCTAGTGCATTAGTGCAGTCTAGACATTGTGGAAATTAATAAATAAATGTATTTGCTAGCATATACAATAGGAATATTGATTTCACATTAAAGGAGTGGCATCACGCAGGGCAATCCATGTTTAAGTGCCGGTAAATACACATATAAGTGCCAATGTCACAGGAGTGCACACACAAGTGGAGCCAATTAAGAGGAAGAGTGAAATAACTCTTATTTTAAACAATTTGTGAGCTGGTGTTAGACAACAATGAAGCAGCACTGGTGGAGACCCCAGGTTCAAATGAGCAGGTGGCTGACACTTATGCCTGTCTTAGGAGGTCTTTTACTAAGCGGCAGTAAGCCCAACACAGGCTTACCACTCACTAAACTGGAAGTACTGCCAGGCTACCGCAGCAGTAGTTCCCACCTCCAGCGTACACCATTTCCAGCGCTACAAAATATTTTGATTTTTGTAGTGCCAGTGTTTATCCAACAGTAATTGGGCAGTGCCGCCGTCTGCCTGGTTACCCCAGGTTAGCACAGGAACCCTACTGCCACAATGGGTGGCGGTGTGCTCCCCCCCTCCCCCCACGAAATGGCCTTGTGGCAAGAGCTTCACTTGACGCACAGCCATTTCTTAAAAAAAAAAAAAAAACCCAGCCTATACTGCTGCAGCTTAGTGACAGGACACCTTAGAGCAGGTATAAATGCCGAGGGAATTTTTGTTTTCAATATACATTGTAAAATGGGCAAACAGAAGTGTAATTTTTGTGATCTCCCAAACCCACCTCTTTAAAATCTGTGTTGAGTATGATTTCATATCAAGAATATTGAAATGATGATTTAAATTCATTTTGTATGATTGTTGAGTTTTATTTGAAATCACTCTTTTACCCTGATTTTGATTTTCAATTTGAAATCACATATTCAATTGTTTTTGTTTCTTTTTTTGTTAATAAATCAAAAATCATTTGCTGATGGATATTGATTTAATCTTAGAATTCATGGATTTATTACTGTAATGGTAAATAACACCAGTGAGGTCTAAACTTGTGCCTAAGCTACCAATGTCTGTAAACCCTATTTATATATTAATTTTTGCCGTATATGGACTTGTAATTCACACATCCAATATTGACGGATTAGTCTATAATCCTGTCCTGTAACAATTACATTTAATAGTAGTACCTTACTCTGCCGATTTTCAATTTGAAATCATTTGTTGACGGATTTCAATTTGAAACTGCAACTGGCTTACTGATTTTCATTTCAAATTCATTTTGTACTTAGTGATTTTGATTTGCAATCATTGTCCAAATGATTTTACCCAACACTGTGTACATCCCTTGGCATCGACACAAGTAAATAGCAGCATAGCAGCCAGCTCTGTGGGTGCTTGAGGACTCCCAACATTGAGCGAACTCCTTGACTGTGTCTAAGCAGGGGCAAACTCCATTGGGTTTAGCACCCCCAATCATTTTGAAGTTGGCTCCTATGAATAGCAGCAGTATAAAATCGGTATTCATGTATCAGTGCAACCCAACTGTTTTAATGCTAAGTCAGTGCTTCTGAATCCAGGCCTTGGGGCACGTCTAGCTAGTCAGGTTTCCAGGATATCCAAAATGCATATGCATGAGACAGATTTGCATACCAAGGGGGCGGTGCATGCAAAACTATCTCATGCATTGTGGATATCCTGAAAACCTGCCTGGCTGGGCATGCCCCAAGGATTGGGTTGAGAAGCACTATGTTGTCATTCATTTATGCCCAGAAATGTATGGGCAGTACTCTCGATGCTCTCCCAGTTTTTGGCTTCTGTTGTGGATAGCTACCAACCTGGGGGATCTGCTGTAAGCATGGTTCTGAATACTGAGACTTAAATCACTAAACCCATTTCCTATAGGGGGCAGCCCTTTAACAACAGTGACTTTTCCCTGTAGAAGTGCCTACACATTGCATAAACATACGGCACACTTTAAATACACACACATAAAATGCACAAATGTATTGCTACTGAGACTGGCAAATGCTAGATTGAGCCACTTGGACTATCCCAAACCTTTGTGCCTAACAACAGTTACAGCAAGAAACCAGACACAGACTCTTACCCATAACATGGATGGATTGGGGGGGGGGGGGGGGGGGGAAAGAACATCAGACTGTTTGATAAAGTTGTAGCATAGCTTGTTTATTTTTTATACATTTTTAGTTTTTTTTCTTTTAGTTTTTTTTTTTTTACTTTTGTTTTTTTTTTTCTTTGTTTTGCATAGGGGAAAATGAAAAAAAAAAAAAACAACCATATGGACTTGCAGTAACATTGTATGTAGGTGGGAGAGCATCAGCATCACTGTAATAATCGGCATACACAATGTTATTATCAAATACGGTGAAGGGGAGCACCAGGGTTTGCAAACCAAGCTGTCGTTTGGGATGGACACCCAGTTTATTGGGCTAGCTACAAAGCAATGGTGGGAGCCAGGCCAGGCTGCTCTATTTAGACTTGCCCAGCCATTCCATGCTGCTGTCCCCACCTGTTTAATATTGCCAATGGAAGGCTATAGGGTGAGGGGTATGTGGGGGGGGGGGGGCATGGGGAGGGGACATCAGAGGCAAAGAGGGATACCATTAGAAAGGAACATATAGCAATAAGCTGTGTGCCCTGGGGCACTGAGTTGGAATAGGGGTCAGGTACAATTAAAGAGTGCATTTCGGCAAGGTTTTGTGCACCCTGGTGCATTGTGGGTATGTGCGCAGCAAGCAAGCAAGCAACAGAATTAACTAGTTATTGTAATATTGGTAAAATATAACTGAAAACAATGAAATTAAAAATTATAAATTGCTCATGCGGAACCAGCACTGTCCTAGTGAAAACATTATCTTGTTTTTTTTTCCTCCCTCCCTCCCCCCTCCAAAGTTTTCTGTTTTTCTTAAAACAAAGGGGGAAAAAAATCAAATTCTTAAATTCACATCTGATGCTGAGAAAAGAGACAAAAAAGACCAGAGCAGAGAGAGAACCCCTTTCCAGAGCAGGCTGCCAGGTTAACCCTTTTTGTTATCACAGAGCCACACAGTACAAGTTTAGCTTTTTTTTCTCTGTGTGGTGGTGGTGGGGGAGAACAAGTGTTAATTACTTTGGAAAAGGAACACTCGCCAATTTCATGGCACCCCATACTTTCCTGTATTTTACATGATTTATTTTTTTGTTGAAAATTTCTCCAACTGGAGGTGAATTCTCCCTTTTGCTCTTTCCATTCTACAGTATTAAAGCTGTTGATACTGCACCCCCTCTAGCCAAGTGGAATATCCAGTCTATCTGGCTCAATATCTCCACCTAGTGGCCAGTTGAGGCATTACAAATTGATCTTGTATGTACTGTAGGTGGGATGGCTGGCAGTGGCTGAAGTCTGAGGGTAATGGCACATTTTCATAGGTTATAAAAGGAGGAATCCTTTGGACATGGCCTTGTGATGTGGTGCAAGGCTGTACAGCATGTGCACTGCATCCATATGGATTCACCAATCAGCTCCATACCACTTGAACAATCCGATCCAGTCCTAGCTTTTACCCATCAGTGCACTAAGAGCTTCACAAACCTGGCTGGGGGACCTCACAATCAGCCTGGTTTTCAGAATATTCACAATGAATATGCATAAGATATATTTGCATATGCTGGGTCACCAGTATATATGGATTTCTCTCAACCATTGGGGATACCCTTAATACATGATTGGCTGTGAGGTGCCCAGGACAAGTTTGGACAAATCCTGATGTCTGGACTCAGTCTTGTTCTCTGACCAAAGTACCCATCTACAATATAAGCGGGAAGCAGGGTTCAGTCAAGGGAAAGAGTGTTGGATCTGGGGTTCTTGTTTTGGGTCATGGTGTATTTCTATCTCTGAGCAGAGCACTGAGGGTTTTTTTTAATGCCTTCACCACCCAGTGGACACTGAATAATATACTTTGGTCATTCCCTTTCCCTTTCAAATTAGGGTTTTAAAAAAAATCCATGCAGTGTGGTATAACGGTTTAAAAAGGGTTTAGAATTCCTAAAGGAAAAACTCATAAACCATTATTAGCCATGCAGGCTTAGGAAGGGTCACCACTTATCTCTGGCTATGAGCAATGAGGAATTCATCTACTCCCTGAGATCCTGTTGGGTATATGTGACTTGGACTGTCCACTGTCACAGATGGGATGCTGGGCTTGATGGAGCTTTTGTCTGACCCAGTATAGCTTACTTTATAAAGTTTATTCCTGTGTACTGTTTCTTCCAATTAATTTGTTTCTCGTCATAATTTCAGTATAGGCCATTTTTTTTTCTGTCGCAGTTAGGGGCTGGTGCTCTGGATTAGTATATTACAATCCTGTCCTGGAGGTACACCTATCCTGTTGGGCTTTCAGGATTACCACAATGAGCATTCATGAGATCGGAGACCCACTGCATGCAAATCTACCTCATGCATATGCATTACAGGAATCCTGAAAATCAGTTGGTTAGATATACCTCCCAGTTAAGGTTGGGAAACTTTTCTAGACCAATTTCTTTTCTATATTTGCTTCTTCCTCCCCCTAAAGAACTAATGTCCTGTTAGGAACAACCAGGGAGGATCATTAGGCACTGTCAATCTAAAACAAGATTGCTTTTCTGTTCTTAAAGCCAGGGTGGGCCCAGTCTGCTTCTGCTGACATCCACTAGGGGGCCCCTGTGAATTCCCCCGTATGACATGCAAGCCATACCCTCCAGCTTGGTCCTCCTGACAGTTGTGTTTGGAAAGGGGATCCCTTTGACAGAGAGGGGCTGTGCAGATCATACAAAAGGTCCCCTCTTCCCCCTCCCCCCACCAGGAAGACAATTTTTACATGCAGAAAAAAAACACATACTTTTCTGAAACACCTACACCAATAAAGAACAAACATTTAAAAAAAAAAAAAGCCTGCAGCAAAAATGTTAAGAGGCACTCCTAGACAATGGGCTTTTTTTTTGGTATTGATTTATTTATAATGCTGCTGCTTTTTTTTTTTTTCTTAATTATTGATCAGCAGTTCAGACTGCTGTGTCCTGAATCTTCTTAAAATGAAACATTAAAACAAACAAACAAACCTCATAACCCAAAGCTCCACCTTTAATGAAATAAAGGTTTGGTGCATTCAAGGACACTGCAGCTTTTTCAGCTTCTTTATATTCTTGTCTATGATCTCTCTCTCTCTTTCAAACGTTTGGGCCACAATGACAATTAAGGACCGATTCCAACCCAGCAAGACTGATGCCCCTCTCCACCCCAGCCACTTCTCAGCAGCAAAGGGGGCAGACAGGGATCAGAAGGATCATGTTAAATTAAAGGAGAGATCACTGAGGCGGAGAAGATCCTAAACTCTGTGAGAACCCAGGATGATGTGCAAAAAAGAGGGACATACAAAAGCAAGACTCTTAATAAGAGTTAATAATACATACAAAAACAACATATTTTAGAAAGTAATAGATCTTCATAGATACCACTGCTGCTCATTGATGGTGCTGAAAACAGTTGCTGGTTCTTAGGTTTGTCTGCCCAGTCCTGCATAGTGTCTTCCCTCCTTCCCACCCCAATGAAACAACACTAAACCTCCATCTTCCAATTAAAGTCAGAAGGATTTTACCATTCGGAGGGGGGGAGGGTTCATTTCATGCCTGGGATAGCCAGATCTTCGGCTAAAGCTCTGTAGCACTGTATCATGATCTACAGGTGTACTTACATATACACATGATATATGGCTCACTGGATCTAGATGGAGATTATAACTCAAGATGGTGTAGTGAATTTAGTACCCAGCAGACCAACAGCTGGGTTTGCAGGTCAGTTAATTGCAGTTCAGCAAGAATCAGAAGTGCAGGGAAAGGGCAGAGAAGATACAGTAAGCATGCCACAGGCCAGGCTGGTTGCAACTTTCCGTTTTCTATACTTTATTTTTAGGATGGGGTGGAGGTAATTACTGCTAAGTAGGTTTCATGTCTAAACCATTGTCACTCATGGGTGCCTCCATACCAACTAAGACTTCAGAAGAGGTCTACCGCTGAGCATCTGATTGTCAGTAGAAGCTCTGAAAGAGCTCTCAGGTACTCAAAACACTACATGCCCCTTTCCTATGCTTTGGGTCTGACCTCTGCTCAGTTCCACTCCCCTCTCCCTTACCTCCCATGAAGGTTCATGAAATCTGCATAGCTACACTGCCAACTCCAAGCAAACTGAAATGTATCAAGCCTCCTTCTTTGCTTGCTCAGATCATTCAAAGGTATTTCCAGAGAGTAATGGGCAAGTTACTGAAACACACAGTGCTACTGTATCTGATTCTCTTCGCTGTGGCAGATGAGGAGGGAGTTAGGATGCTTCTGTTAGTAACAGTTTTAGGGGAAGGGAGAGAATCAACCACCTCATATGCTTCCCTCCCCTCCAAAAACCACCCCAACATGATTCAACATACTGGGGGGGGGGGGGAAGTTGAAATGAAGGAGGATACAGTCGAATTTGCACATTCCCTTCTAAGACAACTGGTATGTTGCAAGGAACACACAAAACCCCTTTATTAAGGATTTTAAAAAATTCACTATACACTATAGACCTAAATTAATATCCTGTGGTGGTCCCATCTTCACAACCATTTTATGGTGTGTGGCGATGACCCAGTGGGCCCTTGCTGTAGTTATTCTGGAACTGGAAAAAGGGTGCTGATTGTGGAGCAGTGCAAAGTTTAACAGGGTTTGAGTTGGGGGATGTTTTGGTCTGACTGGTGAGAAGTGGCTCTAAGTCATTGGCTTCCATGCCAGCCTTCCACTAGGATTATCAACTGACCCTGTGACATGTGGATATTACCCATAAAGATCTGTTATTCTTAGAGAAACTGCAGTTGTAAGCTCATAGACACAACATAAGGAAATCCAGGGCTGTTTCAGCCTGGCCAGATGTGGGAGTTTTAATTGACAACCCCAGTGGAAAGCAGCCATGAGAACCAATGGAAGAAAAACAAAATCAAGATCAAAATAAGCCAGCTGGATGCCAGTTTCCTTTAGATTACAAGGAATTCCACTGTATTTTACATAGACCTTTGGGGTCTATATTATGTTGCTTCAAGTGCCACCAACCTTGTACGCACCTGATGAAATTCTCAGAACCCCTGTGGATGTCATAAACCAGAAAGGCCTTGGTCTTCACTGTCAGTCCTCAAATGCCACCAACAGGTCAGTGTTTCAGGATACCCCTAATAAGTATGCACGAGAGAGGATGTGAAGACCAAGGCACTAAGGTGTTGTTATTGTTTTTTTTTTCTTTTTTTAAAACTTCATCTCAGTCTTTATCCATTTTAAGGGAAAACCTTCCATCTAGCTCTCATATCCGTTTGAAGAGTTTATGCAGAAAGCCAAGGTAACCTCTTCCCATCCAGTTACAAGTTTCTAGAAACCAGGCCATATGCCACTGTTTTACAGTGGTTTCTTAAAGCATTTGAAGATGTGTAATTCTATGGGGAAAACTGGACTACAGATCCCAGCATACTAAAGCTGATCTGAAGGTCACCCTGTGGTTATCACCAGCTATCAACATAGACTGGGAAACTATGAACAGCTGAACTTTAAAAAGTATTTTCCGTATGCAAAAATATGAAAGATGTGTTTTCATTCCAAAACCAAGAATCTCTCTTTTTGGCTGTTTCAATAGAGTGATTTGAAAGTCCTTAGAGCCACCAAGTCATTAGCAATCTCTACCAAAAAGACATGCCAACAACCCTCTCCCCAAGCCCCCTTTTTTTTTTACTTGAAAAGAAAAAGTACAAATGAAATTAGTTGCCAAGATGGCATCATTTATTTCTTGCATGGGGTGCTGTGTGAATGAATATTTTGTGCCAATTAAGAAATACCACACTTGCAAGGGTATCCCAAAGGGGGCCTTTCCAAAGCCATCGCCAACCCTCCCAGAGGCAGGTAACCAACCACAGCTCCTAAATCCTTCTCTACTTTTTTTGTTAATGCATTTTTGAAAACATAAAAAAACTAGTCACCAGCATTGCATTGTACTTGCAGAAACAATACTGTACATTGCATAAAAAGTAATTCTGGAGGGTGCTCTATGGCCCATTCTCCACAATGCGCGTGCGTTCACACTCACACACACACACACACACACACACACACACACACAATCACTACCTGCATCGTCTCTTCCTCCTCACGCACACACACTCAATCCAGCTACATCCCCGTCGTGCTTAAGCATGTAAAATTCAACAAGAGTTAAATGCCTTTCCTCTCTTACCCCTACCAAATAAAAATAAATGAACAAAAACGTGTACAGGAAGAACTGTACAGATCAAACAAATCCTAAAAGTCTCCCAAAAGTGTTTGCACAAGACTCTCACAAAATCATCCTGTGAAACTTGAACATATGCTGGTTCTCTCTAGTGTCAAAAAGTGTGTTTTGAATTGTTTACCTAGACAACTATCACTGTTGCCTTTAACACAAGCCTCTTTCTTGGCCATGATTATCCTAGTTGACTGAGGGACTCACTTCCTTTTCTCCTTCTGCAACAGAACACATTTCATTGGTTTTAAGGACGGTGGTTACTGGTGCACTACCACAGTTTGCAAGAGCTGAATTTTTTTTCTACTCTCCAGATAATATACAATTGCCACTGTGATTTTTGGCTCAGCAAAACAGTTCAATTTCCTTTCTTTTTACAGTAATGTGATATGGTGGTCTTAAAGATGGTTGACCCTGCCATATGGAACCTTCACACCTTTAACTCGGTGACCAGAACTTTGGAAGTACAGGAATATGTAAAAAAATCAATTCAAATCAAAGCTATCAAATCACTGTACTTTGGGTAAAATGGTAAAGAATTTAACACCATGTCAGACTGAAACACCAGCTTCAAACAGGGTGATACACTAATGGGAGTACATATCCATATATGAGCATCTAATTGAATTACTTTTGCATATATGAATACATATATAATATGAGCATCATTGTAAATCATTCTAAATATTAGAACCATGAAATGGAGCATTTTTGTATTTCATCAGTACAAAATGGTCAAAATCCTTCTTTAAAAACAGGGAAAGCTCCATGCAATGCTACAAGAGCTCATAAAGTTCAGAAGCTGGAACAGTCAGCATTCACTGGATTGAATACGGGGCAGAACAGTACTTGCTCCCCCCTCCAAGGGGACCATGGGGGTGGGCGCAGCCAGCCACACTCTCCTGTCCATTCTCTTACACAGTGCTGCTGCTTTACCTCATCACAGTAGTGTAGCCACAGGTGGGCCTGGGTGGGCCTAGGGCTCAGGCCCACCCAACAGTAGCACACATTTAGCGGTAGCTGGTGGGGATCCCAAGTTCCGCCAGCTGAAGATTCCCCCTGATGGTAACAAAAATGCTACTCTCCGTGATACCAGTACCTGCGCATGCTTAGTTTTTAGCGCATGCCTGCTGCAGACTGCCAAGGTGAAAAGAAGTGTTTTCCTGCCAGCTGAGATATTTGTTGGTGGTGGTGGGGGCAGAACACTTGGTGCCCACCTACTTCTTGCCTAGGCCCACCCAAAATCTGTCTCATCACTTCTTTTGCTAAATCTTTCTGGATTCTTAGACCAAATATGTTCCCCTTCCCCAGTCTGGCACTTTATTCTCTCTCCTACCTTCTTTATCAGGTCTGACTTTCCCCCTCCCCTACTCCCCATAAAGCAAAGACCCATATTCAGTTTCAGCCAGAGGTCCTTTACTGACCAAGGACTATAAACAAAGTATGCCTACAGTTCAAATTTTCAGTGGAGGAATACTGCAAATGCCAGGGAGGAACTCTCTGGCATTAGAAGAAGAATACATTACAAATTTCATTCTATACATTCAATAATTATTATTTTTAATTAAAAAGGAAGGAACCTAGCAGATTCCTGCTCTTGCTCTGGGTCTATGCTCACTGATTATCCTTAAGACATGAAAAATATATTGTTAAAAGACTGATCATACTTACTACAGGGAAAGTTAATGTCTTTTTTTGTTTGTTTCAAATAATAAAAAGCAAACAGAATTAAATCAACATGATTTTCTGCTTCTCAGCTGCTCTCTGAGATCTCCTCCTCAACCTAATGCCAAACTTTTAATGGGATGTGAAGCATGACTAGTATGCATATACAGTCAACCCCCTACCCCAAACAGAAATGAATTAAGAAAAAAATAGACCCAAACCAGGATTCTGATTGGTTATAGATTATTTGTGTTTAAATGAGTTACACATGCAGACAAAACTGCATATATATATATTCACACTGTTTATATTAAAAGTTCACTGGAAGACATACTTGAGGGGAGAGAATATCACCCATAAGCACTGAGGACAGGGATGTGCATGAATTTCACACCCAAAGCAAAAAGTGCAAAAATTGGAGTGTTCACCATTGTGAATATAATTTGTGAAAACAAAATACCCACTTCCCCACTTAATCGTGTACCTTGGATTCACGGATGCATGTTTTGAACGACCAGTTCATTTTGCAGTCCATTTCACTAGTGTTCACCCTAAATTGTGTAGTTTCCACAGTTCTGCTATGTTCCACTGCGCTTTCACCAGATGTTCACTGTTTGCATGATAGATTTTGCATGTGATTGTGTGGGAAATGTTTTTGGCAATAAAGCTGGCAAATGCCAAGTCCTCAGAAATCAATTATCTTTGCTTGGTGAAAAATGTATTTTTCACACATCCTTAGGGAAAAAAGGGCGAGTGAAAGGGTGGTCTGGAATCCAAAATGGCCAGATGAAAATAAAAAGATCTCCCCATCCCACTCAAAAATGGAAAAAGTATGGACTCTTTTGGGCTTCACAGTCAAATTAGGACACACGGTGAGTGTCCTTTTCAAAGAAAGCCCGTCCCATTTGTGAAGGAGAGTTTCATAAACATTATGTACATGCAATATTAAAGTCTGAGGTTCTTGTGTATGAGATGTTGTAGTTAAAGAGTTTCTGCATTCATGACAGCCTTATAGGAAGCCCTGTAGAGTAAGGTGAAATTAGGCCTTACCTGCTAATTTTCTTTCCTCTAGATCCTCCAGACTGTTCAAGACGCTTAATAATAAAAATGAAAGCTGGAATTTAGTATTTTCTCAGTCTCCCTCTGCTGGTAGGAGTGCATAACCCAAGCGTCTTGAACGGTCTGGAGGATTGCTGAGGAAGGCGTCCTTTTACAAAGGTGTGCTAAACACTATGGGTGTCTCTAGCATTTATAGCTTATTTTTAGCATGTGCTAAAAATGCTAGCCCGCCTTTGTAAAACGACCCCTGAATGCACTATTTTTACACCACTGTGTGTATGACTATTCACTGAAGAAACATGGGCGTAGAAAAATTCTCAGTATGGCCACGCAAACATGAATATTATGGGTTTCCTTCTTTTTCTTCTCTGTAGCAGGAAAAACAGGTCTGGGATTTTAGGGATTTTTCAAATTTTGATAACGAAAGCAAACATTTGGGCTTATATGGGAGAAGGGGCTAGGATTACTGACACAATGAATTGTCAGAGCTATCAACCCTGGAATATATAGTGATCATCTGCTGTCCTGGTTTTGTAATTTGTTGAAAAACTACATAATTCTAAGTTGTATATAGAAAATACACACACATATACACATACACACACACACACACAGCCAGGACTGCCTGAACTGTTTTTACCTAATCACCACACCTCTCTGTCCTGCCATACACCCCTCCAAGATGAAAATCACCTTCAAAAGACCAGTCTAATGTCCCATGGAGAGGTCTTCAAACTGAGCCTGCAGTCAACTGGGGGAGGGGGGCATCCTTTTGGCCAAAATTAGCCAGCATTGTTAATTCCTATTTGACAACCCAAGTTGCATACCAGGAATAGAGATTCTGGGTCAATGACACATCATGACCTTCTCCACAGCTAAAAGGCCTACTAAAATTGTTGCCAAGTCCAAAACATTTGAAAATAGGAGCCACATGACCAAAGCACTGGTTGGAAATACAGGAAGTTCCAATGCAATATTACAAACCAGATGGAACAAAAACAAGCCCTTAGCATTAATAAGTGTCTTTATGATGGCATAAGTATCCTTCCCCTTTTTTTCTAAATAGAAGTCAGTTCATGCAATTATTTCTGTGCAGTGATTATTAAAGTTAATATTTACTTTCAGAACGCAAGGCACATTATGTGGTATAAAATTTCGTGCAAATTAGGAAGATGATATTTTAAGGGGTTTTTTGTCATTTTTTTCTTTTTTTTTTCCCCTTTATTTTAATAGGGTGGTGTGTGAGTTGGGGATCTTAGAAAAAAGGTATGCCAGTAATACAGTCAGCCATGCACAGATCAGCCAGTGGCCGATTGGTTCAGCTTGGGTCACATAAATTCCGGTCCAAAGCACCATGCAATTTTCTTTTATTGTTGATTTTGGCTGTAGTATTTTTTTCTGTTTATGATTTGTTCCATCAGCTCCCTGAATGAGTTTGCTTGGATGTACAGTCCCCCGAGCAAGTAACTGGTGAATGGTGAGGGATGGCTACTGAGAGAAACAGCAGCAGCAGCATGAAACACAACTCCAGGAGAAATGTAGAGGCAGTTCCAAGAGGAATTTTGAAACTTCCAGCAGCAGCCTTAAAAGTCTTTTTCACAAATCTCAGCTGCTGGATTAGTATAACACACCGAAGTTAGGTTTCTTGACCCCCAATTCCAGTTTCTGAAGACCAGAAGACGGGGAAAGGGGGAAGGAGGGGAGAGGCGGTCTCAGGGGGAACTGAGGTGCTATGGATCTGTGATATAACATGAAAAACCTCAGCTACATTAGTGATATCTCCCAGATTTGTGAAAACAGTCCCTTCATATTGATGATAGGAATCTTTTAAAGCATTTCTAGAAAAAAGAAAGCATACCAAGGGATTTTCAGTAGCAACAATAACCAGCTAAGAGACAGGTATTTTGTTAGTTGTGACCTAATTTGGATTTAAAGGGTATGAGTAACAAAAAAGGACCACTCCATGCAGGGACAAATTATTCCCTTCTGCTTGCCTGCAATCCATCCCCCACCCTTCTAGATCTTTCTCCTAGATTTGAGGAGCTTATGCTTAAAAGAGGGGAACAGGGAGAGGAAAAAGGAGGTGCGTGGAATGGTGGATGAAAGCTGAACCCTTTCCCCTCAAAAAACACTGTTTTGGAGTGCACTAGGAGAAATTCACTTTTCTTTTGCCTCCTGGAAGGAACAATATTCTCTTGCTCTGGGCTCAGTAAGACCAGAGAACTGATACCAGCCACTGCAGAATGCACTGGGAAGAATCCAGTGAAAACTGGTCTAGAATCCCTCTCCTGATGAAGAGTTATTGTAAGGCATCCAAGAAACTACAACCTCAGGATGGCTTAAAAGCTGACATTTGGCTTTCCTGTTCTTTCTTTGTAACCCCCCCTCCCCCAACTCTTCTCCTGTTAGTAGCACATTTCCACTACCCAGCTGAAATGTGCTATGCCATCATGCTAAGAGTTGATGGGTGCTACCTGTGGGACATCTGAACTTCAGGGTGGGATTTTTCTTTTCATTTGCCCCTCCTCCTTGGTCTCCTTGAAAGAGGCAGAGGTGTAAACCCAGTAGTCTGACAACTTGAAACAATAAAGACCCCAGAGGCACTCAGCAGCTCATGGCTGGGAAGAAGATTGAAGACTTCGAGTAAGTCACCAGTTTACAGGCTGAATTCTTCATAGGAGGTGGGTCAGAGAGAAAATGAAGACAGGACTTGGTTTAGTTGGCATGGTGATTCCACTCAGCATTTACTGTTTCTGATTTCTGACAGTTGAAATGCTCCAGAAACCTTTGGCTTCAAGAAGGGCCAAAGAATGAGAAATAATAAACCGACTCCACTGGCTTATGCAGTTTCTTTATAGCACCACTTCTGCTGAGGTGATACAAGCCAGTGGTGGTCTTTGCTGTGGTATAACTTACCACTATATATGCACTTATAAATTACAGCTATTTGGAACCTTGGATCCAAATTTTGTCGCCTCCCTCTTCTCACTTGTCCAACAGACAGGTCTCAATATGAGGGTCTAGCAGAACAGAAGATGACAAGGCCACTTCCGGGTATGTGTTTGTTGTGAGGGGGGGAGGGGACACCTCCAAATCCTTGAGAGCATCCAAGGGGAAAGGAAGAATTTGTACACACCACTACTTCCCTGACATCTCCTGGCAAGCTCCCGTGGGAAGCAACCACTGTCTACTGCCCCCACCCACAATAGCAGATTTCACAAATCTGCCAGATGATTTTTGGTCTGTGCCTGTGAGCAGATGACTTCTAGAGATGCAGACACCTCTCAGAGCACAGAGTACAAAATTCAGGCACTTAAATCCATGAAGAATGAGCAAATTTAAGCGAGGCACAATTTATAAAGAGCACATGGGATTAAGATGCATGGATATAGGTGACCTACGGCCCTAGAGAAGGGACTACAAAGTGAATCCAAAAATGTATGGTGGATGCACATTGTGACTGAGCAAAATCATTTCAGGCTGTCTTTCAAAACACATACGGGCTCACTGCTGTTTCTGCTCTATCAACACAGAGCGTGGTGACTGGGAGAAGGGTGGGGAGAACAAGCATGCTGAAAAAGATCAAAAGTACTTCTAGAAGCTTCACCATCTTGCCGTGCCTTGAACTTAACGTATCATTAAATTGGTCGTCCTGATTTTAAGTGCCAAAGCAAGGCATTAGGATAGTCAAATCTGGCATTACGGAAAACCAGGACTACAACCCAGAGAATGCTCAGGGCTGGACCAAACTGCTGCTCCACAACTCCTACAGTGATGTCTTACCTGCCCATGGAAAATGCCAGGTGGAAGGACATTTGAAATGTACTAAAACTTCCATCAACCTTAAAGACAATAGACGTGGAATGAGGGAGGGACATGGAGATGCCAAGGGAGAGGTTTACCTTTGGAACCTGCCTTTTTTTTAAAAACCTTATCCACACTCCTCCCCTCTCCCTGTACACTCTGGACTTCAATCTCCTTCCTTCTCTCTCTTAGAAGGTTATGTCTACATTAGATGCACTGCACTGTGAGATTATAGTCACATCTTTTTGAGTGACTCTAGCAAAATTCCTCGTAACCCGAGGGTGTGGTCAGAATTTATTTCGACTAGTGGGTTCCCCAGATAGTCTATGTACAATGTACAGACTCAGAAAGGACAATCCACTCAGCAGCAGATTTTTGAAGCAGGCCTAAGGCCTTGTCCGAGTAAGACCACACAAATGGGCCTGAAACACCTTTAAAAATGATTGTTTCTGTGCAAATCTATACTAACATTTCAATACGGTGAGCATGCAAGATTTGTTCAGGTGGCCGAGTACATTCCTGACTGGTATAGTCCAAGTTCATGCCTGGCCACTACATGTCTGATTGACTTAGCAACTCCTTTCTTTAAAAAAGGAAAACAAAAATGGAACCTTGATTCTTAAAAATAATGACACACTTGACTCTTCTTTTTCTCACTGTTTTTTTTCTTAAAGTGCATGTTCCTATAAAAATATGCAATATTATGGACGCTGTCCCTAGCTTCAGCGCCTCTGTGTACAGGCACATAGACTGCTCGTCACTTGTACGAGCTTAACCTCTCTGCTTTCCTCTCTTTCCCTCCACTGAAACCTGGGGATGATCTGACCTGGCATGAGACTGCAGGTTTCATCCCAGGCTATATCATATTCTGAAAAAAAAACAAGAGACGGAGAAAGTGCACTAAGTTCATGGAAAAATGGAATTCAGTCCAAACACATTCCCCTCCATCCCCGCCCGACCCTATCTTGATCATCTGCGTGGATTCTGTCCACTGGTCCAGAACCACCAACATGTATTAAAAGAATTTGAGACTCGCATGCCTTAAAAAAAATTAATAATAAAAATGAAAGCCGGAATTTAGAAAAGTCTGTACCTGCATCATGTTCGAGACACTGAATGAAGACTCCTGGTGCTAAGTTCGTAGGAACTATAGACGGAATTTGGGGCAGGGAGTTAGGATAAAAGAAAATACAATCAAAAAAGTCCCTGTTTTCTGTTTAGCCTTAAATGGTTCACCATTCTTTAGAACAGCTATCTAGTGCTACATTATATATAGTCACACATTTGTTTTGCTACATTTAAATGATTATTTTCCTCTGTACCAATTTAGCATATGGGATTTAGAAAACAATGAAGATAATAGAAAAGAGATGCTCTTATTGGTTTCTGCCAGTTCTCCAAATTGCACATGACCGAGCACATCTGGCAGACTAATAAAGAACCAAATCACATGATTACAGGAGCCTGCATGGATCTAGGCTTTCAAACTATTTTTTTTTCTCTTTTGGTTTGAATTCCAAAACTCCTTGATACTTTATGCTTGAAGCTTGGAGGAGTGAGTTACAAATAACTTTCATTGTCTGTGTCTCTCACATAGGCTCTTAAAAAACCCAGGAGGCCCCCGCCCCCCCCCCCCCCCCCAGCATCTGCTCCTGTGGATAAAGGCCAGCATAGGCCTGCCCAAGAGCAGACAGAGAGACTAAATCGCTTCAAAACAGTGTTTTGTGCGAAGAATATGTGAGGTGAGGGTTAGGTGTGCTGTGGCCTCAGCAGGGGGAATCTATAAATGTGTGGGATAATATAAGCCACCTTGAATTGACAGGTGAGTGTTAAAATATTTATCAGCTCCATTCATTGTAATATTAACCTATCCCTTGCCATTTCCTGCAGGCTTCAGGTGCCAAGTGAGGTGTACACAGATTCGAAGAGCTAGACCCAATATCCCTCCCTTTTAACATTTTTACAGTTTCCTTCCCCTGAGGCGCTGCAGCAAAACACCATAAAATATACCAACCCTACCAGTCATAAGAGAAATTTTAACAGGGGTTAAGGAGTGGTATTCAGTATTTTTTTCTTTTAACTATCACCTTACCGCATCGTATTTGTAGACCTATGAGAATGAATGATTAAAAAAAAAAATTACAAATCTCTCCTTCAAAATTCCACCAACATCCCTGACTCTGTCGTGCTGAATGGTGTCAGTTCTTACTTCCCAACACACAACCTAAGACTGTACATGCAGGTAATATTTAAAAAATACACACATATGATTTAAAAAAACGCATCCGATCATGAAGTAAAGGCCTGTTACACATCTCATTTCATGCTAGGAGATGAAGGTCTATTATATGTGTGCCTCCTTCCATCCCCACTTTAAATGCTCCCATATCTGTCCCTGTACTTGGATGGGGAAGGGGAGAGGGTAGGACTGAAAGGTTCATAGTAGCACAAATGAATATTGATTTAAATGAAGGCTGGTGTAAATTTGTTCTTTACACTCATACGAAGCCAAAAAATTAAAATAAAGAGGATTTTTGCATATACAACCCTTGGAGAATCCGCGGGAGAGCTCCGGCGGCTGGAAGAAATCACTGCAATGAGTTGCATTAAGTCTCCGGCTAAGGCGGTGAGAGAAAGCCATAGTGTTTCCAGCAATAATTTTTTTTTTTTTTTTGCTTTTCCACCTTGCTTCGCTGTGATTCATTTATATTTTCTCTTTAGCGAAGAGGAAGAAAAAATAATATATGTGTTCGACCTCGCCTCTGGATCTCCTCTCTTCCCATCCACAGAGCTGCTGCAGGCCACAGCTGCAAGATAAGTTTGCCACTGGATGGTTTGTAGTCTGTCTCACCTGCAGTCTTTCGTTCCCCATGGCTGCCCATTTCAGGTTTGTTGTTGTTGTGGTGGTGGTTTGTTTCCTCTTTATGAATTTTATCTTTTTCTTCTCTGGCAGGGCTGTTTTCCCGGAACACAAGAGAAGGGAGACTTGGGAAGAGAGGGGGTGCCGGGGGGGTGGGGAGCTGTCGGTTAACCCAGGTACCAAGACTGCAGAAAACAAGGAAGAATATAAACATAAAGTTATTCTGATTCCCTGCGTGGAGAAAAAAAGCTTTTTTTTCAGTAAAGAAGTGAGATCAAACAATTTGTTTAACATAAAAACTAGAATTTCTCTATGATGTAATAAAGAAACTAGGAATGTCAAACTTGCTCATTCCTAGTTCCTTTAATACATCATAGAGGAGTTCTAGTTTTTGTGTTTGTATTGAACCTAATCTCTTTTAGATAAGACTCATTTTCAGATAAGCTCAGGGAGAAAATAAAGTGGTACATTTTGAAATTCTATATACTAAGACAACAATTGTATGTACTTTTTACTCCAAGGACTTTAGTTTCTTAGTTTCTCTCTCTCTCAACTTTGTTTTGATATACTGCCTCTTTTGAAGCACAAATCAAGGTGGTTTACATATACCTATGCAGGTACTTGCACTGTCCCTGGTGGGCTCACAATCTTAAGTATACTGTACCTGGGGCAATGGAGGGCTAAGTGACTTGCCCAGGGTCACACAGAGCTGCAGAGGGAATTTAACCTGGTTCCCCAGGATCTTAACCCACTGCTGACCATTAGGTAGCAATGGGAATTGAACCTGGTCTCCCAGGTCCGCAACCCACTGCACTAACCATTAGGCCACTCCTCTGCTCTTAGAAACATCCTGAGAAAAATGTCACATGGTGGTCCTCAACTTTGTGGTTGAATTCTGCTGAAAGTCCACATGAAGATTTTAAAATGCAATTTATATCTGTAGACTTCCTCTCTCTCTCTCTTCTCCTCTCCCCACTACTTTGGTACATCTTTCCCCACCACAGATCAGGACTGAGTGGCAAAGCAATTATCAGAACTGGGGCTAGAGTGTTAATATCCTAAAAGTGCCCATTTGTCTCTTAAGAAAGTTCACGTGGTCAGCTTGGGAGCCGGTGTAAGCATATATTGTTGAAATATGCACACAGTATTTCATAACCTGCAAGTATGCTTCATGACTCTGTCCAAACTTCTCCCTCGGGTACTGTAAAAATACGTGCTGTCTTTTCACCATATTTACTTTTACAAGCGGAGTAATTTTTGACAAGCCTTTTATGTACCTACAAAGGGTTTATGTGCAAAATATCCTTTACAAATTACCCCACAGAGCAGGAGTACTCAAACCTGGGCCTGGGTATACACAGGTCAGTTGGGTTTTCAGAATATCCCTAATTATGCATGATAGAGATTTGCATGCCTGTCACCTCCATTATATGCAAATCTCTCCATGCATAATTAGGGATACCTTAAAAATCCGACTGGCCTGAATGTGTACTTTTCTTTGTTAACAATTGTTTACCAGGTGCTGAATTCTTAGTCGTCCCCTCCCCCCCTTCATTTTGGTTGTTTAAAAAGCAAAGGCAAATAGAACAGACCTGAGCAGGAAAATCTGAGGGTTCTGTCTTGCTGTGTCTCCAGTGCTATTGAGGTTAACTCTCCTGGGACCCAGGGGTTAGATCAGGTCTCTGCTCTCAGCCAGTGGATGGCTTCTAATTTGCTGGTTTCCTGTATGATCACTAGCTAGCTCCACTTGCAGGGGACCAGGCTGGGTGCTCCCAGCCCACAGGCACTTGTGCATGGCATAAGGGAGGGCTCTGGTGTGGTTGAAGGACTGTTATTTTGCTGAAGCTTCAAAGGTCTGAAGGAGAGGTTTACAAGCAAGGCATCCTTCCCCATTAGCACTCCCCTTTCCCTCCCTGGGCTGGCAGAAGGAGCAGCTTGTCTGCTGAGGAGATAAACGTCAAGAGAAAAGATAGAAGAGAATAAAGGAAGGGAAACCAAGGAAAATTTTCCAAAAGATCTAAGGAGGGCACAGGTGTACAGTCTGTGCTGTAAGGTTATGTAGCACCAGGCAGAACAGTCTCTGGACAAAATGGCATTCTGAGAAGGTGTTGCTTTCAGTGTCCCTTTCTCTCTTGGGCTGGCATGCTTGAAGTCTCACAAACTGATTCAAAAGGGCAGTGTGGTGCCCTCCTCGGCTAGTGCCCTGTTCATCCACATCTATGGTTGTTCCAGCAGTGAGACTATAGGCTGACAATCCCATCCTGGTGCACTTTGGTATCTGCCGCAGTGCTGGTATTAGTGGGTAGCATCAGGAAATATAAATATCTGCAGCCTTGTAAAATGATTGACTGGTGAGAGGTTGGCTGTACTATTTTTATTATTAGAAGATCTTTTTATTACATTTTGTAAAGATTAGGTATCAAGAGTATACAAGACTGAGAACTGATGAACCCCACCCGTTATCTTCCCTTTGAGCAATACATCAGAAAATGATATTAACAGATACAACTATCATCATAATATTGGTTTAGGATCATTGGCAGTACCATTTTTTTTTTAAATGCCGGCTGTGGGGTGGAAGCAAGCTCACTTCTTTCTTGTCCCATTTGTATCTGGTCATCCTTAGATGGAGTATGACACGTGGATGGGCATAATCAAAAGGGGCGGCCAAGTTTTCCTAAGGACGTCCTCACAGGACGTCCTGGTGAAGGGGCGGGGAAACCTGTATTATCAAAACAAGATGGGCGTCCATCTTTCGTTTCGATAATACGGTCGGGGATGCCCAAATCACGAAATTTAGGTCGACCTTAGAGATGGTCATCCCTGATTTTCGGCGATAATGGAAACCGAGGACGCCCATCTCAGAAATGACCAAATCCAAGCCATTTGGTTGTGGGAGGAGCCAGCATTCATAGTGGACTGGTCCCCCTGACATGCCAAGACACCAACTGGGCATCCTAGGGAGCACTGCAGTGGACTTCAGAAATTGCTCCCAGGTGCATAGCTCCCTTACCTTGTATGCTGAGCCCCCCAAAACCCACTCCCCACAACTGTACATCACTACCATAACCCTAAGGGGTGAATGGGGGTACAGTGGGTTTCTGGTGGGTTTTGAAGGGCACACATTTACCACCACAAGTGTAACAGGTAAGGGGGGGATGGGCCTAGGTCCGCCTGCCTGAAGTGCACTGCACCCACTAAAAGTGCTCCAGGGACTTGCATACTGCTGTCATGGAGCTGGGTACGATATTTGAGGCTGGCATAGAGGCTGGAAAAAATATTTAAAAAAAATTTTTTTTGAGGGTGGGAGGGGGTTAGTGACCACTGGGGGAGTAAGGGGACGTCATCCCCGATTCCCTCCGGTGGTCATCTGGTCATTTAAGGCACATTTTTGTGGCTTGGTCGTAAGAAAAAAAGGACCAGGTAAAGTCATCCAAGTGTTCATCAGGGATGCCCTTCTTTTTTCCATTATCGGTTGAGGACGCCCATGTGTTAGGCATGCCCCAGCCTTCGCTATGCCGCCGACACGCCACCATGAACTTTGGTTGTCCCCGCGACGGAAAGCAGTTGAGGATGCCCAAAATCGGCTATACTGATTTGGGCGACCCTGTGAGGATGCCCATCTTGTGATTTGTGTCGAAAGATGGGCGTCCTTCTGTTTCAAAAATAAACCTGTTGGGGACTCACTGGAGGAAGGTATCATTGAGGTATTGAGTTCCTGTGATCCTGGGTTTGGGGGGAGAGAAGGGAATTGGACACAGTGGAGGAACTCAGAAGAATCCTTCTTCAGGGGTCTTGGAGGACCCTTGATTCTGGATTTTGCGGGGGGGGGGGGGGTGTTGGCGATAATGGAAGGGACTCAGAAGGATCCTTCTTCATTGGGTTGTAGGGGTGATGTCAGAACTCGGAAGCCCCTTAAGTCTTTGGGTGGGGGATGGGGATTAATGAGGCTTGGAGACTCTTTCTTGGATCTTAGGGTGGGGGTTATATTGGGGCACAGAGGCCCCTTCTTACTGCTAGGGATTTTGGTGGCAGTGCATGGGAAACTGAGGCTCAGAGACACCTTTTTCTTGGGGGGGGGGGTGGAGGGAAGGACAGATTTTTGCCTCATAGGCATTCTGCATGTTGTGCTGGGAAGGAGTGGAGGAATTCCTTCACCAAGTGACCCTTTCAGTTTGGGTCAAATTACACAGGAAATTTCGAACCACAGCATGGCTGCAAAGAATTTAACATCTTGTCCGAGACAGACATAACATTTTTGACCTTTACCAGGTGCACATTATAATAACAGCTGTGGAGCACACACCACTATTTAATATGGGCCCAATGAAGACCCATTTGTGTCTGATGCTCCTTCACTTTCTTTCTGGTGCTATCACATACGAACTAATATATGGGGGGTTAGCATAATGTGTAAAGGCTCTTAAATTCCCACATCACAACTTTGTGAGGGGAGAAGGGTAGGGAACAGGCAATGGATCTGAGGGCTGTCTCTATTGGCATATTAGCAGACTTACTGACTGACCATCACTGTGATGAAAGCAGAGACTCATGGCAAGAAATGGGATTCTCTCATTCCTCTCCTCGCTTGCCCAACCTGTCCCTCAGCCTATTATCCACTCTGAAACCCTCTCTCTCAATCCCTTTCCCATAACTCTCACTACCAGTACAACCCTTTTCCTTTCCATCTAACCCAACAGTCTTTTTTTCTATTCCTTCCTTTCTTATGCTTCCCTAGTACTTTCTCTCCTTCTTCTGGCTGTTTTGTCCTGGTTGGGGTGTGTGTGTGTGTGGGGGGGGGGGGGGGGGGGAGGGGGGAATGGCTACATATGCGATTAAGATAGCGTGGGGTAAGAAGGGCCTGAACATACCACTCCACTTAAACATATCTGGACAAGAAGAACAAAAGCAAAACAAGAAAGCACATCTTTGTTTATTACTCTGGCTTTTCTAGTTTTCTTTTTACTTCTCTAATTCCTTATGTTCCTGCCAGATCTCTTCACTCTTCTCAACAATAACTGTTAACCATTGCTTCTCATAGAAAGGTCTGTCTTGATATCACACAGTGAGGCCCCTTTTTACCACAGCGGGTAAAAGGCTGTCATTGAGGCGAAGGTAAAGGCTCAAGTGGTAACCCGGAGCTACAAAAAAATAGAAAATATTTTTGTAATGCCGGAAGTGGAGCATGCTGGGGGTCAGGGCCGCCAAGGGGGGGGGGGGGCAGGGGAGACAAAATTCCCCAGGCCTCCAAGAGGGGCCCGGCACCGGGGTCAGGCCGCCAGCGCTGCAGTCCCCGGTCTCACCTGCCTGCCTCCTCGGCTCCGGGCCCCCTGCATTCGAAGCGGCAGTCACAGATTGCCTCCCTTCGGGCCTTCCCTCCCTGTGTCCCGCCCTCGCGGAAACCAGAAGTTACATCAGACGAAGCGGGACACAGGGAAGGAAGGCCAGAAGAGAGGTGATCTGTGACTGCCGTTTTGAATGCAGGGGGCCCGGAGCCTTGTAGGCAGGCAGGTGAGACCGGGGACTGCAGCGGCGGGGAGAGCGACGAGGGGCGGCAGCGGCGGTGTGGGGGTCAGAGGCAGGGTGGCCTTGCCCCAGGCCCAGCCTAGTCTCTTGGCGGCCCTGCTGGGGGTAGAAACTACCGCCGGGCTCCTGCGGTAGTTCTGGATAAGCAAAAGGCAAGTCTGTTGTTGCACGCCAACCCTTTAGTAAAAGGGCCCCTTATTGTTTTGAGGCTGCCTTTGGACAAGTTATGCACTATGCAGCCCTTTTACTAAAGGGTTGGTGCCAATCCGGAACGACTAGTTCTCACCCCCAGTGCGCACCATTTCCGGCGCTACAAAAATGATTTTCTATTTTTGAATCACAAGTGTTTACCCAGCAGTAAACGGGCAGCGCTACACACTGCCCAGTTACTGCTGCGTTAGCGCGGGAGCCCTTCCCGCCACCTCAATGTGGCAAGTGGTTAATTTTTTTTTCTTTCTTCACTGCAGAGAGCTAATGGTATGACTTATGTGATTTTTTTGTCACTTTTCCCACATCCTTTTGTATTTTTAAACCAATTTTTAATTAGCTTTAATAAATAATATATGTTGTTGTGTATGTTTCATAATTTCTTTATATTAATTTTACATTTTAGCTAGGATATATAGATTATTTTCTAAAACTATGTACCCGTCTTCTCATTTGTTTTTTTTCTTCTTAATTAAAGGCCAAGCGGCAGTAAAACATGGCCTGCGGTAGTGTTAGCGCATGGAATAGCTGCGCACCAAGGCCACTTTTTACCACGGCAGGAAAAAAGTATTTTTTGTTTTGGTGTCGTTAATGGCCGTATGATAATATCAAAAGCGTGCGGCCAGCTGTGCCCTGTCACCTATTTAGTCAGCAGTAAGGGCTCAAACGCTAACCCGGCGGCAATGCCCGATTACCAAAGGGAATGCCTCCTTCCCGCCCTACCACCACTTAGTAAAAGGGCCCCTTAATTTCTGTAACTGCAACGATTTTTAGTGGAATATGCGATATATATATATCAAATAAACTTGAATCTTGACCCTTGATCAGTCGCCCTCTGGCAACTCTAGTATTTCTAATGAAGGCAGGTGGCAGCCCTGTGAATGAGGAACTGGCACTGGATGGCAAAACTGGGAGGGGGCAACACTAACATTTTTTTTTTTTGGAGATTTTAATCCATCTTCCCAACTCTGGTGGTAGCCAGCTGGCTAATGCCTGAACTAGGTTTTACTGGTACTCCTGCTTCCAGCTGAAGCTGTCTCTAAACACAAAGAGAAGCCCAAGCAACAAACCAATAAATAAAATCATTAAATCCTCTTTTATATTGACTGCAATTACATCCTGAAGCAGGGGTGATGGAAACTTTGCATGTGAGCCCCTGCCTCCTTAATCTGGAAGAGACATGGAAAGCCTAAATCCAGCCACAATCTTTAAAAGGAAACAAATACAAACAACTCAGTTTTGTTTTTCTTCATCTCTTCAGGGAGGAGAGAGACAAGCAGAGGAGCTGCAACTTGCTGAAAGCTGATTAGCTGTAAATCAATACAGGCGGGACGGCCGCTCGGCCCTAGGCCGCTGCTCCATTGTTCTGTTCTTACTGAGCCCCAAGTTCAAGCTACGATGACATCATGTCTGGTTTCCGCTGGCAACCAGACAGCTCAGGCACGACCCTCCCACTGCAAGCTGGCCCACTCCTCCCTCTCTGCCATTTCACAGTCCCTCTTCTCCTGACCCCCCCTCCTCAGCTGAGGCACTGCAGCAAAGGCCATCAGTCAGTCAGAGCTTAGTCCTACCCAGCTGTGCAGATTGGGGTGTGGCTCTGGGGTGTGATGGCTAGTAGAGCCCTGAAATACCTGCTGGAGAAAATCCTGGGATGTGAGCTCAAATCCTGACCCATCCTCCTGTTCTACAACAGGACCGAAGATGAAATACTCACTCTATTCACACAACTGCAATTAAACAGCAATGATTGAGCGAGATTTCTTCCCACTCCCTTGGATAACTCTGTTCGGGCCAGATGCTAGAAAGCTGCTGCTGGGATGTTTCTAACATGCTATATGGGGAGCCATTTGGATGCAAATGAAAATATATAGAAGCTCAAATTGTCTTGATTAATGGGGAAGAAGCAGTGTAGGGTGCTGGATGAAGTGATGAAATACAGTAATTTCATTTGGTCGAGGGATTTCACAGAGACGCACACACATTCTATACTTTTCAGAATTTCCCTACAATCACCACATTCATAATGCAACATGTTCAGGCATCAGACAGTACATATATGTGCTGAACATGGTGCGAGGCTGGGACCTCAACACCTGGAAAAAAGGGAGGGGGAGGTCATCCTGTTTCCTTACTATTTAAAACTCAAAGCTGGGAAGACAGGCTGTAACAGCAAAGCAATATCTACTCAGGAGATTTATGGTGTCATAAGACCTACTGCAATAGCAAAAGGAACCTCTTCCCCTGTCATGCAAATCCAGTTCAGTATGCTCTCGGCATATACCAATGAAAAGGGTTCAGGAAAATTGTGCTGGTGTCAGCATGAGAGAGGAGAGCTCTCATGCTGTGCTGGTGTCAGGTATAGGGAGAGGGGCTCCCTCAGTCTTTGCTAATGTTATGTATAACAAGATGGGCTCCCTCATTCTGTGCTGGTAAGAAGTATAGGGAGAGGGGTCTCTCAGTCTGTGCTGGTGATAGGAACGGGCGAGGGGGGCTCCCTTGTTTTGTTCAGTTAGGGAACAGACTGGGGGCACCAAAAAATTGACAGAAGACTCTGCTCAGGAAGTCTACAGAAAATGAACAGTTTAGGGGCATTGAGGAAATACATTACCCATTTTATTCCCTCTCTATTATCATACACATAATTTGCTTTTCAAGGTGGGTGAAAACTTTAAAGAAAACATTGTTCAACAGCAAAAGAGTGTCTCTGTCTGTGGATTGTAGATTTACGATCATTAGTAATTTAAATACAAAACCGGCATGAATGCAGTGCTGATATTAGACTTGTTGAGCCCCAGGGCAAAAAGTGGGGAGGGGGCCCCAAAGCCCATTCCCATGCTATGCCTTCTTCAGTTTTAGCCATGCTTGAGGCCCTGTGACACAGAGGCTCTGGGCATTCGCTCTGTTTACCACCCCCTAACACCAGCCATGTATGGGTGCAGGGCCAGGGTTTAGGAGTACAAACAGGGCAGTCACCCTGGATCCCCAGGCCTTCCCATAACTGAAGGCCTTCTTACAAATGTCTGCCCTGGGCCCCAGCATGTGGGGATGAGACACTGCTAGGGGTACATTTATAATAATTCATATCATCACTTTCACTTCCAAAAATGATTTCAGATGTATCCATTGGCCAAGTGAAAAATGTGCTTTCTCCCTTGTGACTTTCAGGGCCTGCTGTATTCTTCAGCAGGGCCGCTGAGAGACTAGGCCGGGCCAGGGCCGCCCCGCCCCGCCTCCCCCCGCCCCCGCACTCACCTGCCCGCCTTCACGGCTCCGGGCCCCCTGTATTCAAGGCAGCAGTCGCAGATTGCCTCTCTTCGGGCCTTCCCTCCCTGTGTCCCACCCTCGTCTGATGTAACTTCCAGTTTCCGCGAGGGCGAGACACAGGGAGGGAAGGCCCGAAGGGAGGCGATCTGTGACTGCCGCTTCGAATGCAGGGGGCCCGGAGCTGAGGAGGCAGGCGAGACCGGGAACTGCGGCGCCCGTGGCCTGACCCCAGCGCCGAGCCCCCCTTGGAGGTCCGGGAAATTTTGTCCCCCCTGCCCCCCCTCTCGGCAGCCTGTTCTTCAGCATTGCCAGACCTGCCTCTTTGTTCAGGTCAGCAAAGTCTTCATTTATCTGTCTCTCAGTTCTAAATTATTCTGACTGACATATATAAGACTTTTTTTCACTTATTTTCCCCAAGTATGTTATTAGGAATAATTGTGGACTCAGGGGCGCAGGTTTTGATGACCCCTTCCTGGTGGTTAGAGAAGCAGTGTCTTCTTCTAGATCCATACAGTATGAAGTCTGTAGAACCCACAGTTCACACTACAGGACGCAGTGAGTCTGCAAGGTCACATTCAGAGGGATGGCAGGCTCGCTGTGCACACCAACATCCCAGAGCTCTTTATGCTGACAGAAGGAGGGGTATCTTTTGACCTCTCACTCCAATGCTGCTCAGATGGATTATTATTTTGGATGAGGGAGGCTGGGGGAAATGTTTACATTTTTCACTGAGGGAAAAGAAGTGTCCCTTGTGAAGACAGAGATTTGTCTGCTCTGCTGTGTACAATTTCATGAGTTTAGAAGTAGGCAACATCTGGAACTCATTACCTAGGGCGGCAACAGAAAATGGAGCATTACTGCAGGGTGGGGGAGGGGATCAATGCGGGTTGGGAGGTGGAGTAAAAAAAAGTGTAAGCAGTGTTCTCTAAACACCCCTGTTGCTGCTAGCAAGAGCTTCCTAAAACAGCCCTTTTAGGTTTACTACCCATGATGGAACTCCACCGACTATGATGCCTCAAGGACTGTTTCTGCTCAGCTACCATTGTCAAGGTAGGTACGGGATTCAGGGCAATGTCTAAAGAGGTATTCAACACTCTGCAACAAAATAATAATTTAAAAAAGTGACAATGGACAAAGTATATAGGACAAGGTACAGAATGAACTATGACCAGGGACTCTGGTCTTCAACAGAGTTCAGGAAACTCAAAGTGGGATCATGATCTTCCCAATAAATAGGGATTAATATTCAAAGTGATTTTACTGGCCAGACATTTGCTTATTTCCGATCTGACCAAGAAGGGCAACCTTCGAAAGCTAATCAAGAAATGTATTAAGTTATGTCCAATAAAAAAGGTATCATGTTATTTTCTTTTGTTTTATTTCTATTGATTACCTTTAAAAGTGGACTAACATGGCTACCACACCTCTCTACTGGCCAGAAAAAAAGCTCTTGCTTGCTCAGGGCTATCCGCTGTTATTCAGTGGCTCTTAAGTTTATCAATTTGATATACCGCCTGTTTTAAAGCACGAATCGAGGCGGTTTACACACAACTATACAGGTACTTGCACTGACCCGGATGGCCTCACAATCTAAATATATTGTACCTGGGTCAATGGAGGGCTAAGTCACACGGAGCTGCAGAGGGAATTGAACCTGGTTCCCCAGGATCTTAACCCACTGCCAACTGTTAGGCAGCAATGGGAATCGACCCTGGTTAGTGCCCCTGAATATCATCACAAAACTCAGTCGGCTATTCTGTGAACAGTTTGGGGGTGGAGTTGGCACTTATGTAGTTAAGTGCCGATATTCAGCACCTAAGTGTCAAAGTTTAGCGGTTAAACTGGACTATGTAAAAATCAGTTCTATCTTTAAGCAGTGTCGCTTATGCAGTTAAGTGCTGAATATCGACGTTAATTGCATAAGAGATAGATGGCCACATAAACCCAGATATTCAATGCCAGTGCCTAGATATGGACCGGTACTGATCATCCAGGAAGAACACCAACACTGGCTGAATATTGACCCTATACTCTCCAAATATATCCCACTGACATGCCTAGTGACCCTGGGAAACTTACTTCACCTTCTGTTGCTTCAGGTACAAATTTATACTGTCAGCCCTCTGGGGCCAGGGAAATTCCTTCTGTTTCTCATTGTAACTCGTGCCCCGATGATCAAAACTCTGATGCTGCAGGGAACAGCGCTGGAGTTTTACTGCCACAGCAGAGCCCTGACCTAACTCCCTCGTGATGGAAATTAATAGTATATAAATGATATGTGTGCTATTAGCTTCCATCATAAGGGAGTGTCAACCAGGGCTGTCAAGTGTCAGCCCCGGGGGTCCAGTGCACATCCGGAACCCCCACCCCTCCATCGGTAAGGCCCCAGGTGTCTGGTGGACCCCGAATCCTGCACACAAATAAAACCAGCCTGGTGGTCAAGTGGGACCTCTGTCCTCTCCTCTGGCCGCCGCTGCTGAAGGTCCAGTGTGACCCTTGACAGGAGGCCATCCTCCCCCACTGAAAGGCTTTCCCTGGTGGGCCTAGTGATGGTGGAGGGATCCCGTGACCCAACCCCTTCCCCAGTACCTTAGAAGTTGGAGGAGGAGGGACCAGCACTTCCTCCTCCTTGGCGGATGCCACCTCAAGATGGCAGTGCCCTGCCCTACCTGGTGCATCATGGGATGCATGGGGCGGGGATTTAACTTCCATATAGGGAATTTCTCCCTTATATGGAAATTAAACCCTGGCGCAGGTTACACTGAACTCTCCTTTTAACTCTAATGCCAGCTCTGAGCTGGCGTAGAGTTAAGGCAGTAGAAGCGTGGGTGAATCAGAGCGTAGTCTCTGATCATGAGTGGGGGGGAGGAATACCAATAAAATACCAATACCAATAAAATATAATTATATTTTAAATGAGCTCTGCGGTATCCCCTGGTGTGCTTGTAGTTTCACATGCTAGAACCCTCTGATCATTCTGCGCAGGTAAATGAGCCCCTACGTCTTGCCCCATCCTTGGCCACCTTTAAATCTAGACTGAAAGCCCACCTCTTTAACATTGCTTTTGACTCGTAACCACTTGTAACCACCCACCTCCACCTACCCTCCTCTCTTCCTTCCCATTCACATTAATTGATTTGATTTGCTTACTTTATTTTTTGTCTATTAGATTGTAAGCTCTTTGAGCAGGGACTGTCTTTCTTCTATGTTTGTGCAGCGCTGCGTACACCTTGTAGCGCTAAAGAAATGCTAAATAGTAGTAGTAGTAGTAGTAAATGCAGGTGCTAGTGGCCACTAGCACCCACATTAACCTTTGATCATCTCCCTATCACTCTCAGCTGCCAATGAAAAGGCCTGAGCTAAATATATCCTGTTTTTTCTCTATTCCCTATTCTTTGGGCCAGCTCAATCAGAATCCATACTGGGATCCTAATGCCATAAGCCTTTGTTCAGCAGTGCCTGAGGGAATATTTTCTCACTAGTTTAATAGACTCTCTCCACTGCTCTTAATCTGGTCATTTACATTAATTACTTACATTATTAAATTTGCTATACCACTTTTTGCAGTAACCCCAAAGTGGTTTACAGAGCACTATATAAAACCAAAGAAAACAGGTAAGAGGAACTACCAGAACCTCTTCCACCCCACCCCCACACAAAATAAAGATATATCACAAATAAATCAGGCAAGACAATGCTAATCGCTCATGCCACTGGCAGTCAGCCTTCAAAGGGTTGATTAAAGAACCCCTTAAATTACAGAAAGATAGCCTCAAAGACTCTATTTCAGGAGGACACACCCACTCAATCTTTCAGGATATTTACAATGAACATGCAGATTGATTTGTATACAATAGAGGGAGTGCATGCAAATTTATCTCATGAAAACCTGACTGTCTGGGACTGGGTGTGTCCCAAGGACTGGGTTGAGAACTGCTGCTCTATTTGACACACCAATGAGTTGATGTAATACCCCAAGCCATGGTTCACAGTAGGCCTGTGAAATAACACAGGGGGACAAACAAGTGTTTATTTAATTGAATCCTGAGGCCTGTTAGGTCACAGGGCCAGGAACACAAGGTAAAATGCCTCTGTAGTTCAAGAAGCACAGTCTTAAGCAGGCCTCTGGCTGGCAGGCCCAGATCACAGTCTGTGGCTGGTGGGGCTGCCATGCCCTAAACACTGCCTGTAAGTCCTTCTCAGTTCTTCTCCGAGTTCTAGGGTCTGGCTCCAGCCAGACCTCGGAGCAAGGCTCGCAAGTCTCAAACGGGAAACAAAAGTGGCTTATCTCAGCCAGGTCACAATTATTAACTGTAAGTTGTAGTGGCATATGCTGGGGCTTTCCTGGGACTCCTTAACCTCAGTCTGGCCCTGTCCCAGTGGCGATCCTAGCCGGCATGAAACCCGGGGTGGAGCGCCGATGCGCCCCCCCCCGGTGCAGCGTGCCCCCCCCCCGGGAGCACGCCGCTGGGGGGGGGGGGGGTGCCGCGGCGCGCGCCTGTCAGCTGAGTTCGCTGACTTCGCTGCAGCTCCCTCTGCCCCGCCGGAACAGGAAGTAACCTGTTCCGGGGCAGAGGGAGCTGCAGCGAAGTCAGCAAACTCAGCTGACAGACGCGCGCCGCGGCACCTCCCCAGCGACGTGCACCCGGGGTGGACCGCCCCCACCTTGGTACGCCACTGCCCTGTCCTTTATACTTCCTGGTTCCGACTCCACCCTTCCTGGCTCACTTCCTTCCGAGGCATGACTAGTGTTCTTAAGGTGGCTGGGGCTATCTGAGGGACTATTCTTAAGGGTGAGGGGCAGTGTTTTATAAACCCCCTTCATAGTTGATATTCAAAGCGATTTAACTGTCCAAAAACGGTTCCTGGCCAGTTAAATCACCTGTTTGGGGCTAACCACTAATTTTCAGTGGCGCTTAATTGGTTAGGGCCGAACTCAAAACGGGCTATTTTGCAGTCATTCTGGAGGTGGAGTCAGCAATTGACCAGTTAAGTGCCGATATTCGCACTTAACTAGCTAGGTTGACCGCATAAATGGGACCACATAAAAGTCAGTCTTATCTTTATGCAGTTCACCATATCCAGTTAAGTGCTGAATATCTCACTTAACCCACTATCAGGCTTATTTTCGAAACAGAAGGACGCCCATCTTTCGACACAAATCGGAAGATGGGCGTCCCTCTTACAGGGTCACCCAAATCAGCATAATCGAAAGCCGATTTGGGGCATCCCCAACTGCTTTCCGTTGCAGGGACGACCAAAGTTCCCAGGGGCATGCCTAACACATGGGCGTCCTCAACCCATAATGAACAAAAAAGGGCGTCCCTAACGAGCATTTAGACAACTTTACCTGGTCCAGTTTTTCTTACAACCAAGGCACAAAAAGGTGCCCGAACTGACCAGATGACCACCAGAGGGAATCGGGGATGACCTCCCCTTACTCCCCCAGTGGTCACTAACCCCCTCCCACCCTCAAAAAAGAACTTTAAAAATATTTTGTGCCAGCGTCTATGCCAACCTCAAACGTCATACACAGGTACATCGCAGCAGTATGCAGGTCCCTGGAACAGTGCACTTCAGGCAGGCGGACCCAGGCCCATCACCCCCCTACCTGTTACACTTGTGGTGGTAAATGTGAGCCCTCCAAAACTCACCGGAAACCCACTGTACCCACATGTACTACTACTACTACTATTTGACATTTATAAAGCGCTACTAGGGTTATGCAGCGCTGCACAATTTAACATAGGTGCCCCCCTTCACCCGTAAGGGCTATGGTAGTGGTGTACAGTGGTGGGTAGGGGGTTTCGGGGGGCTCAGCACACAAGGTAAGGGAGCAATGTACCTAGGAGCTTTTTCTGAAGTCCACTGCAGTGCCCCCTAGGGTGCCCGGTTGGTGTCCTGGCATGTCAGGGGGACCAGTGCACAACGAATGCTGGCTCCTCCCACAACCAAAGGGCTTGCATTTGGTCGTTTCTGAGATGGGTGTCCTTAGATTCCATTATCGCCGAAAATCAGAAACGACCAAGTCTAAGGACGAACATCTCTAGGGATGACCTAAATGTCAAGATTTGGGCGTCCCCGACTGTATTATCGAAATGGAAGATGGATGCCCATCTTGTTTCCATAATACGGGTTTTCCCGCCCCTTCGTCGGGACGTCCTGCGAGGACGTCCTCAGGAAAACTTGGGCGCCCCTTTTGATTATGCCCCTCCACGTGTTAGCCAGCACTGTAAACCTGGAAATTCAATGCCAAAGCTCAGACATAGCCCAGCATTGAATTTCCGGGTATGACACTGGCGGTGTTCGCTGCTGACTAAATATTGGGCTCCAAGAAGGTAATTCTATAAGGAGGGTACCAACATTCAGGTGCCAAGAACACATATAAATGACCAGAATACCGGTACATACGTGTATAAATGCCAATATTCCAGCTACACGCTATTCTATAAAACATAACACAACTCTTCCATTGTACGATTCCCTAGTGTGGCTGTGTCACATGAACTTTATCTTACCACAGCATCACTTTGTATTTGTTTACACAGGAGTCTGTAACGCCTCTCCGGTACTATGTAAGCCACATTGAGCCTACAAATAGGTGGGAAAATGTGAGATATACATCCCTAATTTATACCAGATCTATGGCAGGTATAAGTGGCCGTGCCTAAAATATTTGCCCTGTTACACTAGTATTCTAAAAAGGCGGTATATCAGATCCATGGCCCCTGGCCCTTGCTCCCTGTAAAGGAAATTAGGGGGGGGGGGGGTCAATATTTAGATCGTGGGAGTTAGACCGGCTAATTCCCCCAGTCAGCACTAAGCCAGATATTCAGTGACAGGCCATTGTAGTGCTATAGAAATGATAAGTACTAGTAGTAGTAGAGACTGGCATTGAATATCTGGTTTATTTTTTGGCTGATTTGAAGATACCCCACTACGTCAATATTCAGACTTAGCGGGTGTGTTCAAACCAGCCAAAGATATACCAGGTTTTCAAGCAGCCAAACAGTGTGATATCACCGGCTATCCGCTAACTGCTAACTGGGGATATTCAGCGGGGGATAGCTGGTTGTCCCCTGCTGAATATCAGCAGATAGCCGGTTAAGCGCTATTTAACTTGCCAGTAGCCGTTCTGGCCAGTTAAATAGCGCTAAATATCGGGCAGTAGGTGCCTACTTTCCTTTAGAAAATCAGCTCCAAGTAGGGGCCTTTTGGTCACCTAAAAATAGATGCTCCTCTACTCCTGTGGAGGGCAATTTAATAATTTTATAAAGTCACTTTCACAGACATAGGGCCGGATACAGTAAATGGCACTGAAAGTTAGGCGCTGGAAAGATCCGCACTAACATCACATTCTATAAAGGGCACTTAGCACTGAATCACGTGATCAACCTGGTGTAAATCCTGGTGTGCACGTTGGGTTTACAATCCTAGAATTCTATAACATCACGACTAAATTATGGGAATGCCTCTGACTCGCTTATGCCCCTCCTATGGCCATGCCCCTTTTTGTGCTGTACGTGAGATAATGTTGGTGTACAAGTTTATAGAATAGCGTGCGGGCAGAAGCACGTACAAATACAAATAGTTGCCAATTAATGCTAATAATTGGTGTTAATTGGCTCATTAAGTAATGATGTTGTGCATGCATCTCAGGATCGCGCTGGCACACAAATTTTGGCAAGCTTTGAAGAATCCTCTTGCAAAATTATCCCATATGTAACAGTAAACCAGATGGCAAGATTGTGTGTACTGCATGCACATTCAGCGCAGGCATGTTCTGGATGCGGTTTGAACATAAGAACATACCCCCTCCCCGATATTCAAAACCATTTAACCAGCCAGGAATGGCACATGGCTGGTTAAATGGCACTTAACTGGCTATCCAGCAATTTTCACCTGGGGATAACTGGCTATCCCCCACTGAATATTCCCGGTTAGTGGCTAGGAGATAATCGGCTATATTGCACGACATACCTGGCTATCCCCGAATAGTCAGCACATAGCCAGCTATTGTAAGCAGTCATATCGGGGTATAGCTGGTTAAGATTAAACTCTTTCTTGCCTGCTGCCATTGATTCTCTCTCTGCTGCTGTTTAAAAAAAAAAAATGGCTTCTAAAACTTCAAGCAACGGCCTCACAAGGCTTCCGAGGAAGTCTTGCGCGGCCACCAACTGAAGTCTCTGAAGCTATTTTAAAGAAACAGCGGCAGAGAAAGGATCAGCGGAGGCGGGAGGGAAAGAGTGGGGATCTTTCCTGCCCCACTGGACCACCAGGATGTACTGAGGTCAGTGACGATCCTAGGTCAGCTGCCACCTGGGGCGGATCGGCGATGCGCACCCCCCCCCCCCGGATGCAGCACGACCCCCCCCCCCCCCCCCGGCGCAATGACACCCTCCCGGCGCATCAACCCCCCCCCCCCCCGGGTGCATTCTTGGCTGCTGGGAGCAGCTGCGTGGCTCTCGGCTCCGCTGGCTCCCTGCTTCCTCTGCCCCGGAACAGGAAGTAACCTATTCCGGGGCAGAGGGAGCAGGGAAACAGCGGAGCCAACAGGCGTGCCGCTGCTCTCTGCACCCCTCCAGCGGCGTGCACCCAGGGCGGACTTCCCCCACCGCCCCGCCCTTGCTACGCCGTTGACTGAGGTCCAGGGCAGGAGGGAGGGGAGGGGAGAATAATCCACAGTGTTAAAAACATCAACATGTTTTTTTTCCTTTTTTTTTTTAAACTATATTTGTTAAATGTCCGTATCTCAATGTTTGTGCAAGAAAAAGGTGAACTTTTAAAGGTTTTCTAAGAGGATCTAGGAGGATGTCAGGGATCCCACTGTATCTGTCTTTAACCATTTGCAGATTGAGTCATGCATGGGGGGGCATGGGTGAGAGGGAGGGAGGGAGGGAGCTGGAAAAAACTTTGTTAAGGGGGGCATGCATGGAGAGGGAGGAAGGGAAAAGGGGAAACAGAGCACACAGTAGAGAAGAGGATAGAGAGGAGAGGGGTTATATGCTGCTCATGGGTGGGAGGGAAAGGAAAGGAAAGGGAGATATGTTGCTCACGGATGTTTGCTTTTTTTGAAAATGTGCATTTAAAAAAATGCTTTTTAGCAGAGTATGGAAGAAAATGCATTTAATTTACTTTTATCAATATTTATAGAATCTGGCTTTCTTGGGGGGAGGGGGTCCAAGGTGACTGTGAAGCGAGGTGTGATGTAGTGCGTTGGTGCAGGGGCTGGGTGGGCCGGGGGTGGGAATGGAGGAGATTACTTGTGGTGGGCGCGGGTTAGGTTTTTGCGGGGATGGGCATGGATGGGTTAGTTTCTCATGGGGATGGGTTAGATTTCTGTCCCCGTTCAACTCTGTAGTCAGAGGGCATATTCAGTGACACTGTGCACTTAGTTGATGTTGAGTATCTAGGCATAGCCTTCTGAGTGGGGTTTAAGCATTAAAACTCCTTTTAATATCTACCCCATACTTAATAAAATATGTACAATCATGTGTACTGCAGTTATAAAAACATGCAACTACATTTCTACAGGATTTGCACTAGTACATAAGTACATAAGCACTGCCATACTGGGAAAGACCAAGGGTCCATCAAGCCCAGCATCCTGTCTCCGACAGCGGCCAATCCAGGCTTCAAAAACCCAGCAACCCCCCCCCCCCCCCCCCCAAAAAAAAATAAAAATTAATAATGTTCAATGGACTTTTCCTTCAGGAATCTGTCCAAACCCCCTTTAAATTCCGTAAGGCCAGCTGCTGTCACTACATTCTCCAGCAACGAGTTCCAGAGTCTAATTACATGCTGAGTAAAGAAAAACTTTCTCCTATTTGTTTTACATCTACCATATTCTAGCTTCATCTTGTGTCCCTTGGTTTTGTTGTTGTTTGAAAGTGTAAACAATCGCTTCACATCTGTCCGCTCTACTCTGCTCATTATCTTGTAGACTTCTATCATATCACCCCTCAGCCGCCTTTTCTCCAAGCTGAAGAGCCCTAACCTTCTCAGCCTTTCCTCATAGGGAAGTCGTTCCATTCCCTTTATCATTTTCGTCGCCCTTCTCTGCACCTTTTCTAATTCCTTTATATCTTTTTTGAGATGCGGTGACCAGAATTGGACACAATACTCGAGGTGCGGTCGCGATACAATGGCATTATAGCATCCTTGTGTTTGTTTTCCATCCCTTTCCTAATAATACTCAACATTCAGTGCGCTTTCTTAGCCGCCGCAGCACACTGAGCAGAAGTTTTTAACGTCTTACCCACGATGACTCCCAGATCCCTTTCTAGGTCCATAACTCCTAACGCGGAACCTTGCATGACATAGCTGTAATTCGGGTTCCTCTTACCCACATGCATCACTTTGCACTTGTCAACATTGAACTTCATCTGCCACTTGCACGCCCAATCCCCCAGTCTCGAGAGGTCCTCCTGTAATCTTTCACACTCCTCCTGCCACTTGCCAACCCTGAATAATTTTGTGTCATCTGCGAATTTAATTACCTCACTAGTTACTTCCATCTCTAGGTCATTTATAAATATGTATTTTATACAGACACACAAGCACCTGCAAATAGGTGTTTTTTTGCCCTCTTAATCCAGGTAACTAGAAGTAACCTCTACATGACTGTACAAGGCTGCACGCCTCCAGAAGCTCTTTTTGGTACCTCTGAGGCATCTGAAGTGCTGGCCAACCCAGGGTGTAAAAGACCTAATTTGGCAACTATTCAGTAATTCCAACTTCTATACCGCCCCCACCTCCCAGGACATTGCACCATGCCACCTCCTGCAGAGAAGTCTGTGGATTCTGATGCCTTGCTGAAAACCCTTTTCTTGCCAGCAACCATGGATTCAGCAGTGAAGCCAGTCACCACAGCTTCTCTGATGTGCTAGCATTCACCCACTAGTTTTTTTCTTCATCAATAATTTGTAGATTTTCCTTTCTCAGCACAACTATGAGCACAGTGCCTGGGGCTGCCTTTATTCATAAGAGCAGGGATGTGCTGGCTTTGCTTTCCAACTTGGAAGAACAGGAAGTGCCCAGAGCCAAAAATATACAGGCTGGTCGTAACCCAAGCTGGGTCCTCCCTGCTTCCCTCTGCAGGAAGAGCTAAGAACCAGTGAAATCCTGTCTCTACTGAAAGTGACAGGGTCAGCCTAAGCTGCAGGCTTTGCCACCAGTATAATTGGGAGACCCCCAGTGAATGAGCCAATGATATATGACTTTATGTTTATCTGTTTTATATTCTAGGCTCATCTTGTGGAGGAGTAGAAGGCCCGAGAACCTGGGAAACCAGGTTTGATTCCCACTGCAGCTCCTGTGACTCTGGGCAAGTCACTTAACCCTCCATTGTCCAGGTGCAAAATAAGTACCTGTATATAATATGTTAACTGCTTTGATTGTATCCATAGAAAAACAGTATATTATGTCACATTTCTCTCTTGTATGCAGATCTGGAAGTATTAGACTATTATTATTAATTTGGATTTTGCTCATACCCATTCCAGTGGTAGTTCAAGGTGAGTTACATTCAGGTACAGGAGATATTTCCCTGTCCCTGAAGGGCTTACAATCTAAGTTTGTACCTGAGGCGATGGAAAGTTAAGAGACTTGCCCAAGATCACAAGGAGCAGCAGTGGGGTTTGAACCAAGCAATCATGGATAGGGAGGTCCAGGGCTACTGGGGGGGGGGCGCAATTCCCTGAGCCCAGCCTCCAAGGGGGGGGGGGGGGCGCAGCACTGGCAAGCTTCTTTCTGCCTGCCTGCTTCCGGGACTGTCTCTCTCCTGCTCCTGTGTACTGGGACCTGGATGATGCAATCATCCGGGTCCCAGCACATAGGAGCAGGATACCACAGGCCGAGGGAGGAGCAGTCAGACTATCAAACCTCCTTGAGTCAGACACAGGAAGGTAAGGGGGCAGTGGCCCAAATGTGTGTATGTGGGGGGGGGGGGAGGCACGACGCAGCAGCACAGGTGGGGGGGGGGCAGTCGATGGTCCATCCTTGGACTCTGCTGTGTCTCTTGGCAGCCCTGGGGAGGTCCAGTGCTCTATCCACTACACTACTCCTCCACTAACACTCAGAGCAAAACAGTGGCATAGCCAGACTCAGTATTTTGGACAGACCCTGAGTTAACTTGGATGGGCCTTTCACACTCCCCCACTTCCCAGACATAAAAAAAATTACAGATTTTTATCACCTACTCCGCATCCAACATCTCTCCCCTCTCTCCTCAGTGGCATCCCGGTATCTGCCTCTGAACTCCACCTCTACCAGTGTACCTTGCAGGACGCCTGCAGCAAATCATTTTTGCTGCTTGCCCTGGCCCTGCCCTTGCTGACATCAGTGCTGTGGAGGAAAGCGGGGAAAGAGCAGTGTGGTGCCGCCACTGGGTGGGCTTGAGCCAAGAATGCTTTGGGCCTGTGCCCACCCGTAGGTACGCCATTGGAGCAAAATGGGTGGTGGTAGCTAAAAGGTGCAAAAACAATATCATGCTAGTCCCTTGATGTGTCGCTCCCTCTTCCGGACTTCTTCCAAAATTTCTTATCTTCTTAATTTTTGTAGCTGGATATATGCAGGTTAATATTCAGCCAGTAACAGTCACCACTGCTTAAATCACACCGAAATATTCAATGGCAGGCCATGTTCAGGCACAAGCACTAAATATTCGGATCTTCAGCAAACCCGGAAGTTATGCGGGCACTCGTACCCACATATCTAAAAGACCGGACCACTTTTTATACAGTCCTATCTGCCCAGTTAGGTATATGGACACCAGCACTGAACATGAGCTGGTGCCTGCATAACTTCTGGGTCCGCCCTGACTCTGCCCTGGCACTGCCCAGATTGTATCCAAACCCCCAATGTCTAGGAAATTCAAATTACATACCTGTGCTCTTTACTATAAGAACTATAAATCAGCACAGCATACAATTAAAAAAACAATAATAGTAACATAGTAAATGATGGCAGATAAAGACCTGAACGGTCCATCCAGTCTGCCCAACAAGATAAACTCATTTTACATGATAAGTGATACTTTATATGTATACTCGAGTTTGATTTGTCCTTGCCATTGTCAGGGCACAGACCGTAGAAGTCTGCCCAGCATTCCTTTTGTACTAAAAGTTCTGAAGCTAATGTCGAAGCCCCTTAAAATTTACACTCAAGCCCATCCATATCTATTCTGTCACAATCAGGGCATAAACTGTAGAAGTCTGCCCAGCACCAGTTTTGCTTCCCAATTACCCATCGCTACCCAATCTCTGCTAAGATTCCGTGGATCCATTCCTTCTAATCAGGACTCCTTTGTGTTTATCCCACGCATGTTTGATATGAATGTACTTAAGTTCAGGCAGATGCAACCATAGTGGCAATTGGTTGAACTGGTGGAACCATCACTGCGCATTCAATGTTCAATGTTCCAATACCGACTGATCAAGACACCAGCAAAGGTATCAAACCACATTAAATATGAGATGCAAAATCAAATATGATGCTGAAAATTCACACAGTGTCTCATAAAAAATCAGTACTTATCTGTATACATTGTCCTCAATACCCAGGAAAAGGTCTTCCTTACGTAATGAACAGTCAACTCCATGAAGATCTCATTCAATCCAATCAAGCTCAATACAATCCACTCGCAGTGGTTGCCCTTTCCCCAAGTGAAAAGTTAAATTAAAATTAAAAAGTTGATGGGACTAGAGAAGCGACAGCATCAACTTTTTTATTTTAATTTCACACTTGGGGAAAGGGCAACCACTACGAGCAGATTGGATTGAGCTTGATTGGACAATGAGATCTTCATGGAGTTGACTGTAGTCATTACATAAGGAGGACCTTTTCCTGGGTATTGAGGACAATGTATACAGATAAGTACTGATTTTTTGTGAGACACCGTGTGAATTCTCATCATCATGTTTGATTTTGCATCTCATATTTAATGTGTTTTGATACCTGGGCTGGTGTCTTGATCAGTTAATATTGGAACATTGAATACTGAATGCACAGTGATTGCTCCACCAGTTCAACCAAATGCCACTATGGTTGCATCTGCATGAACTGAGCACATTCATATCACATTTTCTATATGTGTAGTAATTATTTTCTTAATTGTATAGTGTGCTGATTTATAGAACTGCCCAGATTGTGCCAGGTGGTCAGCAGCATTGCCTGGGTTAAAAGTCACTGAATATCAGTAACGAGAGGACCAATAATCTGCAGATATCACGCCGGAAAACATGAAGGGCAGATAACCCAGGCAATCTGAGCTTGAGACCTTTCCTGGTTGAGAATAAATGATTGAGGTGTTAAGTGCCACAGAATATCAACAGCCAGCGAGCTCAGTTTGGACTAAGAGGGCAAGAGCCTCTCTGGCACTTTCTAGAGATTTATAAATTTGGCATCTAATGTTATGTGTTATTTCCATGCTTAAAAATCAGCACAGAAAAGCGTTATAATGGAAGTAAGGTGCCAAAAAATGGCAGATCTGCCTGAAACTACACTTAAGAGTAGCCATACTGGGTCAGACCAATAGTCCATCTAGCCCAGTACTCTGTTTTCCAAACAGTGGCCAAGCCAGGTCACAAGTACCTGGCAGAAACTCAAATCGTGGCAACTCTCCATACTACAAATCCCAGGGCAAGCAGTTGCTTCCCATGTCTGTCTCAATAGCAGACTACAAACCTTTCCTCCAGGAATTTGTCCAAACTTTTATTTAAACCCAGATACGCTAACTGCTGTTACCACCTCCTCCAGCAAAGAATTCCAGAGCTTAACTACTTGTTAAGTGAAAAAATATTTCTTCCTATTTGTTTTAAAAGTATTTCCATGTAACTTCCTCGAGTGTCCCCTAGTCTTTGTACTTTTGGAACGAGTAAAAAATCGATTTACTTCTACTAGTTCTACACCACTCAGGATTTTGTAGACCCCACTTACAAGCCCAGTTACAGAATAGTGCCTAAGTGTTTCGGCGTGGATCTGAAAATGGGGTGTAACAATGGAAGGGACATGGGTGGGTTAGCGGCGTTCCCTTAAAATGCGCGGTTTAATAGAATTCAGGGGATCCGCGCCTACTTTGCATGCTGGGATTTATACCTGCTTTCAGTTGGTGTAAATCCTTGCTCCCAAAGTTGGGCACAGATTTCGGCACTACACACAATTCTATAAAGGGTGTCCATCCTTAGATACCCTTGTTAGAACACAGTTTAGCACCGATTTTTTGGCACCATATACTGAACTAAGCCTTAATGCATGCTGTCAACTCCATTGTGTTTTCTACCTTCCCAATTTCTTTCTTTGCTCTCCATAATTAAAGTTCTCGTGCCCTGGCATCCCGTGCTGTCATCCTACCTTGTACGTGTGAACATAATACTTGCAAGAGACTCTGATGATGAAGAGGGCATGGCTAATTAGGAAAACGTTTCCTCTAAAAATTCTTAATGAGAAAAGGGGCGTTCATCCAGTAGGTGAAGAGATCTCAAAAGACCTTTTTAATGGGAGTGGCGCCGAATACTACAGAGGGCTTTAACATCAGGAAGAGCCAGAGACTGAAACTCTTTCTTTTCATTTCTTAAATGTTTTTGCGAAAAGAAAGGATTGCAGTTGCATGACCAGCGCGGCCGCCCATTAGTTTTTAAACGATTTTACTTCTAACGTCACTGATCAATAGGATACATTATAATTATTCTAATCCTTAAACATCTCCACCCCTCCCCTGATTCCCACCAATAAGAGTTTTATGTTTATGAGATTCTTGCTATATTGCCTTTCTGTAGTAAAACCAAAGTGTAACCTGATTATGGAAATTATATGATCTCTCAGATCAAACACATGCAAATCTCTTTCTTATCATTATTCATTGTGAAGACCCTGAACATCCCAGCTCTGTCAGGAAAACTTGTGTATTTTCAGTGGGAGGACAGTATTCAGAACCACCTGCTTTAGATGGCTCAAAAAAAGGTTTGCACAGCTGCCTGACAGCAAAAGTAGAACCTTCCTTTTCAGAGGATGAAAGATTGCTCAAGACCAGGAAGACGAAATTGTTCCAGGGAGATGTTCAGCTGCAAAGCTTTTCAGTCTCTTTCACCCCCCCCCCCCCCCCCCGGGAGGTGTCCTAATCTCTGCATATGATTCACTACAGAAAGATGAGTACTGCACAGTGGTTCATAGAGGGGGTGGGGCATATCATTAATTGCCTGAATGTTTACCTGAAGTACTTCCTTAGAGACTGTGGTAGTAATGTAGCTTTTAATGGGTCCCATATTCCACTTCTTTCCCCACCACGTCAGCAGGTAGTGCATGTGATCCCTGGAGGGAGGGGGAAGGAGGGAGAATAGGGCGCTGCATAGCACAAATATACTTAAAAGGCATTTATCAGTTATGGAGCTTATCACCAGTTTATATAGCAAGTGTGATAGAGAACAGCCTGTTCCCTGTGAATGAAAGGGCCACTCACCTGAGCTGACACCAAATATGTTCCTTCTCAGGAAAGGAAAACAACATGAACCAGCTAAATATTAATCTAGGAATCTCTCCTCCCACCCTCCCTCCTCACTACAGTTAACATCGACAGTGGCCTCTTGCTGCTTGGGGCAGAATCCAGAGGTGGAAGGGAGGGCAGACTTCTCCTCATTTTCACAGCTGATGCCGTGGGGTAACTACAGGGGCCACAGTGATTCACTTGGCCAGGTCTTCCTGCTTATCCCAGTCTACATACAAATATTCTTTTGCTTCCTTGATCCCCATTGTAACTGAAACACATGTTCCTTATTCAACCACAATACCACCTGTATTTGTTTCTTTACCGGACCTGGCGAACGCCTGTACGGTACTATGTAAGCCACATTGAGCCTGCAAATAGGTGGGAAAATGTGGGATACAAATGTAACAAATAAAAATAAATAAATAATGAAGATTCCTTAAGGAGTGGGGCTACAATCCACCCTATGAGGGTAATATTGTAACAGGCAGCCTAAGTTTTGTGGGAGACACGCATGTAAGTACTTTCCCTTTTAGAAATGACCCTATAAGAAACACAGGCAAACATTTACATCTGCTCTGATGCATGTGTAATTTTCTATTTTATGGGCTTGTGTATGTATTTTGCAAAATATCTGCAGATGTGCAAACACTGCCCCTGGGAATACCTCTGATCAGGTCAGACAAGCTTATGTGCATACGGGATTTATGTGCATAAATTTAGACATATATCCCCCCAATATTCAGCCAGCGGTGGACAGCATTTTTTAAAATGCTGATCATTGCCAGCTAAATTATCCCCCGATATTCAGTGCCAGGCCATGTCCGGGCACCGGCACTGAATATCGGGGAATAATTTGAGGTGGGCAGGCTGCCGGTGGTTTTGTGGGCCTAGCCGATATTCAGCTGGGGCAGCATAAGAGTTATGAGGCCCCGGCTGAATATCGGGCCAGGTGAGCTCTGTATGCCCCCCCCCCCGTGCCAAAGTCACCTCTTTCCCTCCCCCCAGCCCGCATTATGACCCCCACCCCCAACTGTGAAGGTAAGCCCCCGGGCTTACTTACATCCCTGGTGGTCCAGCGGGGTCGTTAGGAGCAGGATCGCAGCATCCTCACTGCTGCTCTTTGTGGCGCCTCTGTACAATGGCTGCCTTGACCTCTCAGGGGCTTACCTTCACGATCAGGGGCAGGCGGGGGGGGGGGAGGGAGTCTTAATGCAGGCTGCGGGAGGGAAGGAGGGGATAATTGGGGCGGGGGGGTTCAGGGTTTTTTTTTTTTGAAGAAAAAAAGTTATGTGGATGCCGGCCCAATATTCAGAGCCGACACCTGCATAACCTGGAGCTCTTCACTAGTGTCAACTGCAGCACCACTCCTGACTTGCCCACTTTTGGTTTGGGCAGTCTCAAGGGATATTCGGCGGCACTGTCCGGTTAAGTGCTGCTGAATATTCCTGGTTAGGTGGCGGGAAGCTATTTATATGGGCAGGAGAGTCTCCTGCCCGCTTAAATCTTTGAATATCAGGCCTCATATATACCCTATATGTGTAAAGTGCTTTTTTAATGTAGAGAAGTGTCTTTAAAAATTACCTCTGCCTCCCCCCAGCTTACGCATGTTTATAGTCAGTGCATGGAACTTAGTAATACAGGTACTAGGATACAGGACCAGATTCAGTAACTGGCACCCACAAAAAAATCTGCCGTCATGTTTCTAATGTATGGTTCACTCTCTGTACAGCAAGCCCATGTGACAGCCACCGGCTCCATTTCATGCATATAAACCTGGCTGCCTTATTACATCTCTGTTGGCGTGCTGTCCTTGATTTATGTATGTTCCGCTAAGTGTTAGTCAGGCATATTTTTTTATTTACTACTTGTTATCAAGGGGGGAAATGAAAGTTGTTAATCAGTTGTTTGAGAGATGTTTTTTTGGAAACTGCCCCCATTGGGGTAAATTTTATAACAGGGTACCTACACTTAACCTACAACTGCAGAGTGGAAAACTACACAGCCCTACCAGTCAGCTTCACTCTATTAAGTAATTCATCCTGTGGAGTGCCTGGATTCAATGCCCGCTCGAGCACAACTGTAAATGTTTACGCTCATACACTGTAACACTTCCACTCAAACTCTGCCCCTCAAATGTTTTCTGTATAGTGCACAGCAGCTTTCACCACAAGGACTTTTAGGCATGACTTTCTCAAAGGGCTCCTTTTATTAAGTGGAAGTAAGCCCAATGCGGGCTTACTGCTAACTATAATGGAAGTACCACCAGGCTACTGCAGCAGCCCGGCGGTACTTCCCACCCCTACAGCGTCGTCATTTCTGGTGCTAAAATTATTTTATTTATTTTTGTAATGCTGGACTGTACCAGCAGTAATTGGGCACTGCCTCATGCTGCGGGGTTACCGCCGAGTTAGTGTGGGAGTCCTTAACGCCACCTCAATAGGAGGTGGTAAGAGCTCCCCCTGAAATGGCTGCGTAGCAAGTGCTTTATTTGCCGCACGGTCATTTCCCGCAGTGGAGGAGGGTAGTTAGTGGGGTCCTGCAGGGGTCTGTGCTGGGTCCGTTGCTTTTTAATGTATTTATAAATGACCTAGAGATGGGAATAACTAGTGAGGTAATTAAATTCGCCGATGACACAAAATTATTCAGGGTTGTCAAGTCGCAGGAGGAATGTGAACGATTACAGGAGGACCTTGCGAGACTGGGAGAATGGGCGTGCAAGTGGCAGATGAAGTTCAATGTTGACAAGTGCAAAGTGATGCATGTGGGTAAGAGGAACCCGAATTATAGCTACGTCTTGCAAGGTTCCACGTTAGGAGTTACGGATCAAGAAAGGGATCTGGGTGTCGTCGTCGATGATACGCTGAAACCTTCTGCTCAGTGTGCTGCTGCGGCTAGGAAAGCGAATAGAATGTTGGGTGTTATTAGGAAGGGTATGGAGTCCAGGTGTACGGATGTTATAATGCCGTTGTATCGGTCCATGGTGCGACCGCACCTGGAGTATTGTGTTCAGTACTGGTCTCCGTATCTCAAAAAAGATATAGTAGAATTGGAAAAGGTACAGCGAAGGGCGACGAAAATGATAGTGGGGATGGGACGACTTTCCTATGAAGAGAGGCTGAGAAGGCTAGGGCTTTTCAGCTTGGAGAAGAGACGGCTGAGGGGAGATATGATAGAAGTGTATAAAATAATGAGTGGAATGGATCGGGTGGATGTGAAGCGACTGTTCACGCTATCCAAAAATACTAGGACTAGAGGGCATGAGTTGAAGCTACAGTGTGGTAAATTTAAAACGAATCGGAGAAAATTTTTCTTCACCCAACGTGTAATTAGACTCTGGAATTCGTTGCCGGAGAACGTGGTACGGGCGGTTAGCTTGACGGAGTTTAAAAAGGGGTTAGATAGATTCCTAAAGGACAAGTCCATAGACCGCTATTAAATGGACTTGGAAAAATTCCGCATTTTTAGGTATAACTTGTCTGGAATGTTTTTACGTTTAGGGAGCGTGCCAGGTGCCCTTGACCTGGATTGGCCACTGTCGGTGACAGGATGCTGGGCTAGATGGACCTTTGGTCTTTCCCAGTATGGCACTACTTATGTACTTATGTACTTATGTACTTATGAAGTGAGACCTTCCCTTTTACCAGCTGTGGTAAAAGGGGGACTCGTCACGTGAGGAAAACACGCGCCGACGCCACCGCCGGCCCCGTTTTGCCGCAGCTTGGTAAAAAGGCCCTCAGACAGTATTTCTCAACCCAGTCCTTGAGGCACATCTAGTCTCATCAGGTTTTCAGGATATTCACAACGAATATGCATGAGATAGATATGCATGAACTGCCTCCATGGTATGTAAATCTATCTCATGCATATTCATTGTGGATATCCTGAAAACCTGATGGGACTAGGTGTGCCTCATGGACTGGGTCGAGAAGTGTTGCTCTATGATCTCATTTGTATGCATAATAGAATTTTATGCAAAAAATGGCCTTATAAAATTGCTCTCTAACATCACCAGACAAATATTTATTATTTCAGTGCTCTCCCTTGAAAAAGAGGGAAATGGGGAGGGGAGGGGGCTGCAGTTCTCAGGATATGGTAGGTTCGAGTTACACAAACAGCAGAAGGCAATGTGCCAGGAGTTATTTAGCTATGTTCCAAATGTCAGAATAGAGGACATGGCACAGGGACCTGGCCAAATCCCATAGCCCAATGTATCAGGCTTTATCGTAACGTGCCTGGCCACCAACCAAAAGAATCAAATCTTATTGCAATCCTCGTACACCCTGTAACTCTTCTATTTTACAGCGTTTTCACTTTTCTTGGAAAAGGAGTAGCCTTGAGGAGCACAAGCAGGCCTCCTTTTCAGGACAAGCAAACCACTTTGATAGCTTTCAGACTTGCAGGTGGTATATAAGAAATTAAATTAAATTTAAAAAATAATGTAAAACTGATGTGCTGAGTGAAATCTTCCTATTAGTCATGCTTGGTTACTGTGAAAATTATCACTGGAGTTTGAGACCCTGTCTTAAAAGTTGCTTCCACCAGTTTTCAGCCTCCTACACCTATGCCCCCCGATGCTCAGAAGCAAAGGCGGGAGCTAGAGGTCATTAGCACCGGACTAGTGCCCGCATTTGCTCTCATAGAACGCTGAAAGGGCTCGAGCGCGCTGGCTCACACTGCAAGTCGCATGCAAATGCATACAAACAAGCTCATTACCTATTCCTCCCTAATGCTCAAAGGACAGTGCGCCAAAGAATGGTGACCTGCTGCTGGAAACTGTACGCCAGCTCAGAGCTGGCATTAGGGTTGTGCTGAACAGTGAGGGTGGAGGGATGGAGGATGAAAAGAGCCCTGTCCGAATACCCCATGGAAAGCTTTAACATTCTCATTGGAAAAGACATTTGTGGTGTCAGAGGCGGACGTGTTAGAGTAGAGGTTGGAGAAAAGCGCAGAGTCAGCATGAAGGAGCTGGGCATTATTTAAGGTATGGTGCTTCATGCTAGCTTGGACTAAACATGGAGCAAAAAGGTACCTGAAGGTGGTCTTCCTAGTCGGCTTGTTGTCAAAATTGGCACTCCTTCTTCCTCCCCCTACCCCGGGCATTGTGGACATGCTTAACGCACAAGTCTTCAGTGCATGTGCCAGACACTGTCCTCCCACTCAACTCCCTCATGCTCATTGCTATGAGAGTGCCTACATTTGCATCTCATTAGCATCGAGAATGCTTACATTTGCATCTCATTAGCACTGAGAATGAGGGAGTTGTTTTTCTGCGCTGATCCAGCAGTAAAATTCCAGCATTGTTTGGAACAGCGTTGGAGTTTTGAGAATTGGGCTGTTATTGTCTGAGTTAATTTGCATGTTGCTCACACCTTTTTCAGTTGTAGCTCAAGCAAGCTCCATTCAGGTACACCGAGTATTTCCCTGTCCCCAGGTGACTTACAATCTAAGCATGTTCCTGAGGCAATGGAGGATTAGGTGACTTGCTCTAGATCACAAGGAGTATTTGTGGGATTTGAACCCAAGGCTCCCCCCCCCCCGGATCACAGCCTCACCACTAGGCTACTCCTCCACAGCTGGAATCACCTCTAATGCCTACATTAGCTCTGGCTTTTCTCTTGAAGCATGAACTCAGCTTCTTCTGGCTCCATCACAGGTTGAATACTGACCTATGCCTGGATCACATCTAATAGTAATACAGGCTCTCCTCTTCCATCCAAATAACAAGGTTTCCTGTCCCTTTAACAGCCAAATGCCTTTCTGCTTAGTATTAATGAAGTGCCAGAACATACAGAGAAGCCTTGCTGCCTTCCAACAGAGAAGCAGATGAGAGGAGCCTAACCACTGCCAAGCTGCACACACAAGTGGCTGGGGAAGCAGGAAATCCATTGGCCAATGGCCTTTCCACTGCACATGTAACCAATCAAATGCTAGGGCCTGTGCCAAGGCCACTAAATAGTTTTGTAGGGTGGGAGGAGGACTGGCACGGAGGTTTCAGGTTTATAAAGATTTGTTTCGCCTATTTTTGCCAATTGTCTGTTCTTTGTATGTGCTGAGTTTTAAACCAGGATCTGCTCTGATATTTCACAGAGGGCACAATTGTCAGAAGTCTTTTTTTTTCTGAAGGTAAAAAAATCCAGATATTTATCAGAGGAAACACACCTTCTGAAAATACCCCTACCCCTTTGTGCAGTGCTTCTCAACGCAGTCCCCGAGGTACACCCAGCCAGTCCGGTTTTCAGGATATCCACAATGACTATCTAGCTTATTTTCGAAAGGGAAGGACACCCATCTTCCGACACAAATCGGGAGATGGGCGTCCTTCTCCTGAGGTCACCCAAATCGGCATAATCGAAAGCTGATTTTTTGCGTCCTCAACTGCTTTCCGTTGCAGGGACGACCAAAGTTCACGGGGGCGTGTTGGCAGTGTACTGAAGACGGGACGGGGGCGTGGTTATGAGAGGGGCATCCTAGGCCCATAATGGAAATAAAGAAGGGCATCCCTCGCGAGCATTTGGTCAACTTTACTTGGTCCTTTTTTTTTCACTACCAAGCCTCAAAAAGGTGCCCGAACTGACCAGATGACCACTGGAGGGAATGGGGGATGACCTCCCCTTACTCCCCCAGTGGTCATCAACCCCCTCCCACCCCCCAAAAAATTAAAAAACATTTTTTCCAGCCTCTATGCCAGCCTCAAATGTCATACCCAGCTCCATCACAGCAATATGCAGGTCCCTGGAGCAGTTTTTAGTGGGTGCAGTGCACTTCAGGCAGGCGGACCCAGGCCCATCCCCCCCCCCCACCTGTTACACTTGTGGTGGTAAATGTGAGCCCTCCAAAACCCACCACAAACCCATTTTACCCACATCTAGGTGCCCCCCTTCATCCCTAAGGGCTATGGTAGTGGTGTACAGTTGTGGGGAATGGGTTTTTGGGGTGTTTGGGGGGCTCAGCACCCCAGGTAAGGGAGCTATGCACCTGGGAGCAATTTGTAAAGTCCACTGCAGTGCCCCCTAGGGTGCCCGGTTGGTGTCCTGGCATGTGAAGAGGACCAGTGCACTCTGAATGCTGGCTCCTCCCACGACCAAAGGGCTTGGATTTGGTCGTTTTTGAGATGGTCGTCCTCGGTTTCCATTATGGCCGAAAACCGGGGACGACCATCTCTAAGGACGACCACCTCTAAGGTCGACCTAAATGTTGAGATTTGGGCGTCCCCGATCGTATTATCGAAACGAAAGATGGATGCCCATCTTGTTTTGATAATACGGGCTTCCCCGCCCCTTCGCCGGAACGTTCTTAGAGATGGACGCCCTTAGAGATGGTCGTCCCCGTTCGATTATGCCCCTCCACGAATGAGAGAGATTTGCATACCAAGGAAGCAGGGCATGCAAATCTATCACATGCATATTCAGGCCCTGATCCTCAGAAGCCAATGCAGGCACCAGAGAACATTCGTGCCGGACTGGAGTCCACATTTACTAGTGCACAAATGCTCAGAGGCTTGGAGCATGGGAACCAAAGATCTCGCTGAACAGCAGCACAATGACACCTCGGAGCTGGCGTTAGGATGTCTGCCCTGCGAGCTTGCGAAGAGTCTGCCCTTTCCAGACAGGACAGGAATGCCACCAGCCAATCAAAACACAGAGTGGGCGCTAGGTTGTAATTGCTGGAGAGAACGGCACAATAATGGGAGAGAAGGAAGCATGGATTTGGCACTCTTCTCTCTAACAATGCTTCCTATTTGCTTGTCTTTTATGTCAACCTTTCAGGTTTAACAGAGGAAGTTTTATTTCCCACTCTTTAAGTATGCAGCCCCTCTTCATCCAATCCTTTCACCAACTCTGTGTAAAAGCAAGGGAAAGGCTTTTAATTTGTGACAGAGGAAGTTTCATTCACTCTCCATCCTTCAGCAACTCCTTCTCTCCCTGCCCCATCTGTGGATCTTTTGTGTGCATGCCCAGGCACAATCCTCCCCCTTAACTTCCTAATGCTCAACGCTAACAGTGCACCTATATTTGCAGACCATTAGCCTTCAGCATTAGGAAGTTGTTTTTGCCATGCTGATTCAGCATTATTTTTCTGGCGCTGTTCCATACAGTACCTGAGTTTGGAGCATCAGGGCCTCACTTGGACCAGGGGCGTAGCTAGGTTGGGCCCCTGCAGATTTAGCCCTGGCCCCCCTGCTTTCACCCCTCCCGCCGCCAATTCTCCCCCGCCACATTCGACCCCCCCCCTCCCGCCGCTGCCAACCCTCCCCCACCGCCGCCGTTGGGTACCTTTGCTGGCAGGGGTCCCCAATCCCCGCCAGCCAAAGTCCTCTTCAGCATCGGTCTCTGGCACATTGCTGATCTGGATTTTGTTTCTGTGAGTCCTGACGTCCTGCAGGACATCAGGACTCACAGGAACAGAATCCAGATCAGCAATGTGCCGGAGACCGGTGCTGAAGAGGACTTCGGCTGGCGGGAGTTGGGGACCCCCCCCCCCCCCCGCCAGCAAAGGTACCTGGCGGTGGTGGGGGAGAGTTGACGGTGGCGGGAGGGAGGGTAGAAAAGGACGGGGGCGCCGGGAGGGGGGGGGTCAAAGGTGGCAGGGGGGGTTGGCGGTGCTGGGAGGGGGCTAAAATGTGCCCCCTCAACTCAGGCTCTGGACCCCCCTCCCGCTGAAGTCTGGCTACGCCCCTGCTGTGGATATCCTGAAAACCTGGCTGGATGGGTGTGCCCAGAGGACCGGGGCTGAGAAGCACTGCCTAGTGTACTATTCACCGCACATGCACATGTATTTTTTTCCGCCATGACTAGGGCCACCCTGGAAATGCAGAGGCAGGGAGATTATTCCCAGTGAGCAGCATGCCTCTGGAAACTCTGCATATACTTAAGTATCAGTGGTGCCTGATGAGTAAGAAATCCTCAAAGGGTAACTCCACGGGGAGCTTCCCTTTGAAAGAGGCAGCCTGCAGCTACAAAGTACAAAGGGCTTGCAAGCACTACAGGCAGTATGAAAAACTCCCACGGAAGGGGCCTACTTACTAAGGTGTGTTAATGTGAGGAGTCAAAAACAGGTTAATGAATGTTATGGAAAATACCCAAAAATATATATCAACAGGAGGAAAATATTAATAAGCTATGCAGCATGGGAAGCAGCATATTAATATTAAAATGCCTCAGTATGAATTGTAGTAAGCCAGAGAGGGCACCTGGACGCATCAAGGAGGATATACAAGACCCTGCCAGAAACCTTCTATGGAGCAGAATATCAGAAATGAGTTTCCTGCTTGCCAAGTTACTGCTTAAACCGTAAGCTCCTACTTGGGCAGAGACATGGTTACACTACTTGAATTGCAACTTGCTCGAGTTCAGATTTGGAAAAGGCAAGTAAATAAATTTCAAGTCTAGATCCAAGTTGGAGGAGCTCCAAACACCATTTGATGTACTGTGGAAACTGACAGAAACCAGTTGTCCTTCTGTTTCTTTATTTATTCAAATCAGTTATTGGAAAAATAACAAAGATCTTGATGCTTCTTTATTTTTTTTTCCTTTGTTTCACCGGCAAAACTTTATGCTGAGATGTAATATGTTATTGGCAAGGTGTGCTGCAGATATTTCAGGCTAAGGTGGCCATTTTCTTTCTCATTCCTATTCAGTGGGCTACAAATGGATAATTTTTCTTTTTCACCTCTCTCTGAACTGCAGAACTGTTAGGCAACTAGAAAAAGACCCTCCAGTGGAGTGGAGGAGTAGCCTAGTGGTTAGTGCAGTGGACTTTGATCCTGGGGAACTGAGTTCAATCCCCACTGCAGCTCCTTGTGACTCTTGGCAAGTCACTTAACCCTCCAATACCCTTGGTACAAAATAAGTACCTGAATATATGTAAACCACTTTGAATGTAGTTGCAAAAACCTCAGAAAGGTGGTATATCAAGTCCCATTTCCCTTTCCACCTAATCAGATATGTAACTAATTACAAACACTCTTTAGCAAGATAGTCGCTAAAACAAGTCATTCAACTCACATCACTTTTATGGCTGTCCCTGAGAAACATGTGAAAGGACAGGAAAATATAAGGCATAACAATCATTCCCCCCTCCCAAATAAAAGATTTTGCTGTGGTTTATGTCCCTTTCTAACAATTAAGATTTCTTTTGTAGACATCAGCAATTGCAACAGTTGATGTATTTATATTAGATTTACCACCTGCTCTTAGCGATAGTCTCTGCAGTCGGGATGGGAAACTTAGGTCTGAAGGACTATCTGAAGCCCTCTGTTGTTTCTTACCTGTGGCTGATAGATGCTTCCAGGATCTCTTGGTCCTAGTCCCACGAAGGAACGGTTTGCAGGAGGCGTGCCAGGGGCTGAGTAGGCTGAGGAACAGAGGAAAAAAAACACATTATAGGTGCGCTTCTAGTTCACAGCTCATTGGGGGGTCCTTCGCATCTGAAGAAGACACCTATGTATTTAAGGGATAATTCTCTATCGATTGTCATTATAGATATTAGCATCAGTCTGCAGTTACGCACCAACACTTAGGCATGAGCACTTCCACCATGTCAATGACTGGTGTAAATCTCCTCGACTAAATGTTACAATCGCACTTGTAACTGTCTGTATTCTATAACCTTAGCACGTAAGTTCTGGCCACAACCCTGACCCACCTATGCCCCTCCCATATCCATACACCCTTGCAGTTACACACTATCTCCCTAATTCTATAAAAGTCGCCAAATACTGTGCACGCAGATTTGGGCATGCGTCCAATATGCATGTGCAATTTAATTGGATACTGAGCTAATTAGCTCCAATAATTGCCACTGATTAGATTTAATTGGCATTTACACGCAATCTGAAAAAGGGGTGTGGAAATGGGAGGGTCATGAGCATACCATAGGCGTTCCTTAATGATCATTGTTATAGAATAACAGGGATATGTGCCTAATGTAGGCGTGTACATTTGTACCACATTTCAGTTGGTACAAAAGGCCGGGCCTAAAGTTAGGCTTGATTCCTGGGCATAAGCACTATCCTATAAACTACGCCTAACTTTAAGCGTGGCTTATAGAACAGCACTTTGCTTGGTGTCATATATAGAATCTAGCCTTATAGAATTTGTGCACTAAGGTTATAGAGTGCCAACTAAGTTCACTTATACATGTAACTGCAAATTAGTGAAACTCTAACAACTAAAGGAGAACACAAACTCTATAGAAATAATTCCAACCTAATAAAAGGAGTTTGTATTATAAAATTGGTTTAAAGGTGTCCCAATCAATTGCGAGGGAAAAAAACTTCCACCTTAAGTATAACATATATATCAAATGGAACCTCAAACCTCCACACAAGGGACCATTCCAACGGAATTTAACACACCTTGCATAATTCGGAGTCCATTACTATCATAGGTTCCTCCCAAGAAGGAAAAGGAGAAAAACCCCCCAGATGTAAAAACTCAGACTACATGAGAAAAAAACGAATGGGATGGAAAAACTCTCTTTCCTTCTTGTATCTACCAATTAAATGGACACCTAACCCAAACCAACCCAACCTAGGCTGTTCCCTCTCTCAAAGAACTACCAAAGAACACTCCCGAGAGGAATACCTAAGCCCTTGTAAAATAGGAGGGAAAACTAAGGGGCAACAGTCTAACTTCCCCCTTAAACCTTAAATGTAATCCCCCTAAAAAGCCAACTTGCTAGAAACATGCCAGCCAGTAATATGTCTGAAAAATTACTTAGCTTAGTCCAAACAGGGCTATTTCATTGGAAAAATACCCCTCAGAAGGTCTCCGGAGCCTTTAAAAAAAAATCTTCAACTGAAGAAAATGCCAGCCCTCTAAATCTTCGGCCGATGACAAACGCCAGCCCTCCAACAAGAGTGTCCTGTTTCGCCAACCTTGTGGCTGCCTCAGGAAGGGTGCTTACAATCCATCTAACATTGTAAAAAACAACACTGAAAACCAAGCCTCAGTCGTATAAATGCCAAAGATGGTGCAGGAGCATTTATACGACTGAGGCTTGGTTTTCTGCGTTGTTTTTCTATCCCATTCGTTTTTTTCTCATGTAGTCTGAGTTTTTACGTCTGGGTTATACTTAAGGTGGAAGTTTTTTTCCCTCGCAATTGATTGGGACACCTTTAAACCAACTTTATAATACAAACTCCTTTTATTAGTTTGGAACTGCAAATTAGTGCCAATTAGAGTCAATTAACATCAATTGGTTGTTAGTGCCAATTGGCAGCTAATTTGTCAATTAAGTTACCTATGTAATTGTAGATATTCTATGACCAGTGTAGGCAATTTTGGCTAGATCCTGTTTATCACGCCTTAATTTCCACGAGAAAATCAAAGCGTATTCTATAAAACATGCTTTAATTTAAGCATACAGTGGGGGAAATAAGTATTTGATCCCTTGCTGATTTTGTAAGTTTGCCCACTGACAAAGACATGAGCAGCCCATAATTGAAGGGTAGGTTATTGGTAACAGTGAGAGATAGCACATCACAAATTAAATCCGGAAAATCACATTGTGGAAAGTATATGAATTTATTTGCATTCTGCAGAGGGAAATAAGTATTTAATCCCTCTGGCAAACAAGACCTAATACTTGGTGGCAAAACCCTTGTTGGCAAGCACAGCGGTCAGACGTCTTCTGTAGTTGATGATGAGGTTTGCACACATGTCAGGAGGAATTTTGGTCCACTCCTCTTTGCAGATCATCTCTAAATCATTAAGAGTTCTGGGCTGTCGCTTGGCAACTCGCAGCTTCAGCTCCCTCCATAAGTTTTCAATGGGATTAAGGTCTGGTGACTGGCTAGGCCACTCCATGACCCTAATGTGCTTCTTCCTGAGCCACTCCTTTGTTGCCTTGGCTGTATGTTTTGGGTCATTGTCGTGCTGGAAGACCCAGCCACGACCCATTTTTAAGGCCCTGGCGGAGGGAAGGAGGTTGTCACTCAGAATTGTACGGTACATGGCCCCATCCATTCTCCCATTGATGCGGTGAAGTAGTCCTGTGCCCTTAGCAGAGAAACACCCCCAAAACATAACATTTCCACCTCCATGCTTGACAGTGGGGACGGTGTTCTTTGGGTCATAGGCAGCATTTCTCTTCCTCCAAACACGGCGAGTTGAGTTCATGCCAAAGAGCTCAATTTTTGTCTCATCTGACCACAGCACCTTCTCCCAATCACTCTCGGCATCATCCAGGTGTTCACTGGCAAACTTCAGACGGGCCGTCACATGTGCCTTCCGGAGCAGGGGGACCTTGCGGGCACTGCAGGATTGCAATCCGTTATGTCGTAATGTGTTACCAATGGTTTTCGTGGTGACAGTGGTCCCAGCTGCCTTGAGATCATTGACAAGTTCCCCCCTTGTAGTTGTAGGCTGATTTCTAACCTTCCTCATGATCAAGGATACCCCACGAGGTGAGATTTTGCGTGGAGCCCCAGATCTTTGTCGATTGACAGTCATTTTGTACTTCTTCCATTTTCTTACTATGGCACCAACAGTTGTCTCCTTCTCGCCCAGCGTCTTACTGATGGTTTTGTAGCCCATTCCAGCCTTGTGCAGGTGTATGATCTTGTCCCTGACATCCTTAGACAGCTCCTTGCTCTTGGCCATTTTGTAGAGGTTAGAGTCTGACTGATTCACTGAGTCTGTGGACAGGTGTCTTTCATACAGGTGACCATTGCCGACAGCTGTCTGTCATGCAGGTAACGAGTTGATTTGGAGCATCTACCTGGTCTGTAGGGGCCAGATCTCTTACTGGTTGGTGGGGGATCAAATACTTATTTCCCTCTGCAGAATGCAAATAAATTCATATACTTTCCACAATGTGATTTTCCGGATTTAATTTGTGATGTGCTATCTCTCACTGTTACCAATAACCTACCCTTCAATTATGGGCTGCTCATGTCTTTGTCAGTGGGCAAACTTACAAAATCAGCAAGGGATCAAATACTTATTTCCCCCACTGTACATTATAGAATATGCTGAGTGGTGCTCTGCACAACTAATTGTAGTTACGGTCAATTACGCCAACTAAAACCTGGTGTAAATCCCCATAACCCGCCCATTCCACTCCTGTAACCATGCCCACTTTTCAACTATGCAACTTAGAATTTACGCACACCATGTTACAGAATACACTTACCGAGTTGTGCACATAACAATTAATGCCAATTAGTGCTGATAATTGCTTGTTAACATCCAATTAACAGCGCTGATTAGCTAGTTAACCAATTAAGTTATGTGTATTGTTATAGAATACACTTCGACTTCCATATGGAAATTAAGGTACCATATATAGAATCCTGGTGTAAGCGTAAAATTGGGCACAGAAGATTATGGAATGAGGGGGTTATTGTCTGCAAAGCTCATCTTTGGATAATTCTCACGCTGGATGAAGTATAAAAACCTGTAGAGAATCCAGTTTTATCTGCTGCTAGAGTTCTGTGACCAATATTACTTTTTGTAGTAAATTCTCCACAAGAAGATAGCTGCTCCCTAAAGGTCTGCGTTGAGGCATTTTTTCTGCTTGCATTTATATAATAACAGGTTGGATTCAGATGCACCTTTCAGTCCAACAAAATCTGAAGATATTTCCAGTCAGAACACTAACAGAGATAGCTCCAGGGACACACCTCTGATAAAATTACAATTTAAAGTGGATAGGGAGCCTGTTTGGATGAAAGGTGCCATGTGAATAAAAATCAGGTGCGTAGCAAGGATAAAAAGTTTGTAGCTTTGGACTTGAATAATAACCCAAATCTCACAGACAAAATGCCATGGGCCAGCACAATATCACCACTTACAAGTGACCCTCAGCTCCATTCCACCTCAGCATTCCTCAGCATTTTTATCTAGAGGAAACACTAGGACATTTCCATTGTATCTTGATTTAAAAGATGAGTGCTTTCTGAGAGGGGAGGAACTGCGGCCAAAAATATTCCTGTTTCTAAGCATTGATGAAATGTCTAGTGGTATATTATTATTATTGCAAAAAATATATACCACTCATCCAGACTACAGCCTTCTCTCAATGCCTTACAGTACAACGTGCATAATATCATCACAGCACAATAACAAACAGAACAAAACATACTGAACCTCTGCTCCTTCTTTCCCTATTCTCTCTCCCTTACATGTTCCCCCATCCCCACATGCTTTTCTTAGCCTCATTCCTTCTCTCATTCTGCTGTTCATTCCTTCTCCTTCTCCCATTCTACCTAATTCCCTTGGATTCCAGTTCTTCACATTTATTCTGGAGACCGCACCTACGGAAAGATATAAACAGGATGGAGTCGGTCCAGAGGGTGACTACAAAATTAGTAAGCGGTCTTGAACGCAAAAATTATAGGGACAGGCTTATGAACCTCAACATCTATACGCAGGGAGAGGGGAGGGAGAGAGGAGACATGATAGAGATGTTTAAATATCTCAAGGGCATTTATATACAGGAAGAGAGCCTTTTCCAACTGAAGGAGAGCTCTGGAATGAGGGGGCAAATGATGAAGTTAAGAGGGAATAGGCTTAGGAGTAATCTAAGGAAGTACTATTTCACTGAAAGGGTGGTGGAGGTGTGGAATGGCCTACTAGTGGAGGTTGTGGAGTCGAGGACTGTTCCAGAATTTAAAAAGGCATGGGATAAGCATGTGGGATCGCTTAGGAAAAGGAAGAGTTAGGGGTTACAGAGGATGGGCAGACTGGATGGGTCATTTGGCCTTTATCTGCCAACAAGTTTCTATGTTTCTAGCCATCCCACTGATGAAATCTGCTCGAAAAATAGTTGGATATTTATCTATTCAGTTACCACAATGACTAAATAATTCCCATTCTGAGTAGTAATTGTAATATTCAAATAGCCTAGAATATGAGACAAAGATACTCCTCCCAAATATGACTCACAAAGAATCACAGACTTTGTTTCATAATGGCTGAGTAATTTCCATCCATGTCACTACCACAAACCAAGACACAGTAACATAGTAGATGACAGCAGATAAATTGCTGAATGGTCCATCTAGTCTGCCCAACAAGATAAGCTCATAGTATAAGGTATGATATGTATATTTGGTCTTGATTTGTCCTCACCATTAACAGGGCACAGACTGTAGAGTCTGTTGTCACTGGCCTTGTTCTCCACTTATGGAAGGTAAACCTGTCCAGCCTCGAACAGGGCACAGATCATAGAAGTCTGCCTGGCACTGGCCTTGTTCTCCAGTTACAGAAGCTAAATCTGTCCAGCCATGATCAGGGCAAAAAACGTAGAACTCTGTCCAGCACTGGCTTTGTTTCCCAATTACTAGTGTTTCCATCTAATCACTCATAAGCTTGTTTGGTTCTACACCTTCTATACAGGATTCCTTTGTTTTTATCCCATGCATTTTTGAATTCCGTTATCATTTTCATCTCCAACACCTCAGGCAGTAGGGCATTCCAGGTGTCTACTACCCTCTCTGTGAAAAACGTCTTCCTGACATTACTCCTGAGCCCCCCCCCAACCTCAATTCATGTTCTCTAGTTCTACCGCCTTCCCGTCTCTGGACCCAATATGGTCTGTGTTTACCTGTATCACTGCTCTTCAAATCAAGTGTCCTCTACTCTATTACTACTGTTTTCCAGAACTTCAAGACAGATGCCTCTCCCTGTATCAATACCCCTATGCTCCACGTTCACCTTGGAAGGTGTCCATCTACACCATCATGACTGTTCTCCAGACCTACCAAGACAGGTGTCCATCCAGTTCAGTATCACTGCCCTCAAGACCTAACATGGCAGATGTTAGATATTAGAGTACAATAGATACCCATGCAATGACAGTAACATTTCGAGTTCTTCTCATATAATTTATTCTGTTTTGGAAGATAAGGTCCAGTGGTGCTTACTGGGTGAAGTTGGAGAGGAGGTTCCTCCATCTGAAGTTGTCGTCGTTGACTTGGAGTCAGGAGGAATCGTCAGCCGGGGCATGCCAGGTGGAGGGGGTGGTGCCAGCATCTGTGTGGAAATATAGTGGCCGGGGACTTTGACTTGACCACTTCCATTTAACTTAGGAAACAGAGCACACAAACATGCTAGACTCAGAGCAGCAGGCAAAACCTTTAGAGATCACAGCAGCATCTGACATTCCAATAAAAAGGCGCATCATGCCATCCCTGGGGCTGAGGCGGGGGCTGCACAGGGTAGCTGTCTCCCATTTCTCCTCCCTAAATGGAACTGACCACCAAGACAAAGCAGGAGCTAAGGAGCTAAGGACCTGCTTCTGAAGAGCTCAATGCACTTCTGACTCCACCTGTCTCCCAACAGCTGGAGTGTATTTACAAAGTACCTGCCTGAGAGGTGGGAACAATATATGTCAAAGGGTTCTCACCTTCATTTGATGAGATGATCCTTAACGTTATATTATTATTAATAAAGAAGTGATTTCTGAAAAACCATCTAACACATCACTCAGTGACTGGCAGCAGCGACTGTTCTTTTCATTAACTATGTGTGATTAGAGCTGGTGAATATTATTGTTTGTCAGCTCTGCAGGCCTTTTAAGATACGGTAATGGGTTCATACCCAGGGTCACAGCAAGATATGTGCAGCCGATGGGGCCACACAGGGCACAAGGGAGGTGGGGGTGTCAAAACTGCACCCTGTCCATTGCCTCCTCTGTTTGGCTGCAACAGAATGGGTGGGCTGTGAGCTCTAGGGGTATTTCACACAGGGTGCATTTCTGGCTCAGGATATGCCTGTTTACACCTATGGTTTTGGGAACCTCTGCCATAGGGAGGGCATGCTATGCACCAATGGAGCTGTCCATGGTACTTTGACAACTTGGATAGTAGGAGATAAGATTAGTTGTGTCAATACTTTTGAAGAAGTGATAAAGCAGTGTTAGGCCTGGAGTATGGAGTAAGTGAAGGTAGGCAAATGACAGCAACTCTTACCGGTCCAGGCTGCTGAGCTGATGGGTCACAGGCCAACGAGACAAGATCTTTAAGGGGATCCTGAGGGTTAAGATGAGGAGGGTAGCGGATGGCTGTATGCTGGAAATATGTAGAGGCCGTCTGGGGAAGGATTGATGTGGTGGGGAAATGTAGAGCGGATGAAGGATGTGGGCTTCTTGTGATGCCTAGAGAAAAAGGTGGGAGAGAAGAATGGAGAAAAGGAGAATGGAAAGGGAAGGTGGGAGGGAAGGTGCAGAGAGGATATGAGAGAGAGAGAGAGAGAGAGAGAGAGAGTACAAAAAGGGAGAAGAGAGAAAGAGATGAGAGAAAGGTAATGATAAAATGAAAGACAGAGACAGGCAGAGAGGAGAGAAACAGAAACAATTATTATTTTGAAATGCTAAAGAATAGAAAAGCCCTTATCTTCAGCAATTTCACCTCTAAGGATATGATAAACCCTCTCCCCCCCACACCTTTTCTTTTACAGGGGATGTCCTTACCACTGTGCACAGCAATGACGGGGCGATGATGCTGGGTGAAACTGCTGAGCCTCGGGGAGGAGTCCTGGGGAGAGGGGCTGTGAAAGGGAGACTTGTCAATCTCACTCTTCTTCACCGTTGGGGAGATCCCTGGTAAAAAAAAAAAATAAGAAGCCACATGATTTAAGTGTTCATTACACGCAAGCCCAACCTTCACCCATCACCAAATCTATAACTCTTCTTTCTAAAGAATGTCATAGCATCAAAGGCAGTGTCAATGGAATGCTCCAGAAACAATGCAAGAAGCAGGTTAAATCTCAAAACCAAACAATACTGTTGGTTACCAGCTAGTTTCATGACATCTGGACAGGCTGAACCATGGAGTCTATGGGTTTGAAGGGCCACTTTTTTTAGGGGCCCTTTTACTAAGCTGCGTATGCGCCTACACGCACCAAATTGGAGTTACCGCCCGGTTACTGCATGGCCCTTGTGGTAATTTCAATTTTGACACTCATCTGCTACGTGCATCTGAAAAATATTTTATTTTCTGATGCGCGTAGATAATTATCGCCCGGTAACGTGTGAGTCCTTACTGCTAGGTCAATGGCTTGCGGTAAGGTCTCAGACCCAAAATGGATGTCCGGCAATTCATATTTATGTGGTTATCTTGGCCAGTTAAGTGCTGATTCTGCCCCCTGGAATGTCCCCAAAATAGCTGGTTTTGAGGTGGGAGCTAACTGGACATTTTCAGCAGCATTATCCAGTTAAATGCCTATGAATATCACCCATTAGCCCCAACAAGCAATTTAACCAGCCAGGAACTGTTTCGGGCTGCTTAAATCGCTTTGAATATTGATTCCCTAGTGTATCTGGATGTAACTGTTCTTGAACTACTACTGAAAAAGGCATGAATTCAAATCCAAACTCCCATCCATTTTTCTCTTCTTACTGTGGGTGTCACAAATTCTACCTGCTCGGCAGCTTTACCTTTGTTTCTTTGCCATTAAGCACCTTTTGTGCTTATTTCAGACTTTCTTAAATTTCAGTACTGTTTTTGCCGTATCTCAAAAAAAGATATAGCAGAATTAGAAAAAGGTCTAAGAAGAGCGACCAAAATGATAAAGGGGATGAACTCCTCTCATATGGGGAAAGGCTAAAGAAGTTAGGGATTTTCAACTTGGAAAAGAGACAGCTGAGGGGAGATATGGTTGAGGTCTAATAAAATCCTGAGTGAAATAGAATGGGTAAAAGTAAATTGATTTTTCATTCTTTAAAAAAAGTACAAAGACGAGGGGATCCTCAATGAAATTACATGGAAATACTTTTAAAACAAATAGAAGGAAATATTTTTTCACTCAATGAATAGTTAAGCTCTGGAACTCATTGCTGGAGGATGTGGTAACAGTGTATCAGGGTTTAAAAAAGGTTTGGACAAGTTCCTGGAGGCAAAGTCCATAGTCTACTATTGAGAAAGACATGGGGAAGCCACTACTTGCCCCAGGTTTGGCTGCATGGAATGTTGCTACTATTTGGTTTTTTGCCGGGTACTTGTGACTTGGATTGGCCACTGTTGGAAGCAGGATACTGGGCTAGATGGACCATTGGTCTGACCCAGTATGGCTATTCTTACGTTCTTATGCCTCCACTACCTCTAGGGATCCAAATAGGTTCATGTAGAGGCCTACTCCATGCAGCCACCATTCGTTCCTACAATAATATGCTTCCTTACCTGCCTGTGCCTCTTTTCAGCCTTAAACCAGCCTTATTTTGTTGTTTAGAATTAAGTTTTATTATTATATTGATGCTATTTTAGTTGTTTTAATTTGCTTTTTTTTTTGTTTGAATTAAATTTATATTCCAAGTTGATTTAAAATGTGATATACTGCCCTAGGGTGGGGTATTTAATTGTAAACTGCTCTAATATATTTATGAAAGGCATCTATATTAAACTAATAACCTGCATTTCCTCACCACATTCTATATATCCCTATTGCCCTTTGGCCCCACCAAAGATAAGCACAAATGCTATTAAACAGAAAACAAAAAGAGTCAACATCATATACTAGGGTTTCTTTCCTTCACAGATTTGTTTTATAGTCAAAGACAGATGAAAGAACCAGCTGCAGGGAAGACTCTGTGCAGTGCAAACAATTATTCACCATACTAAGATATTAAAAAGCCACGGGCCGCTTGCAGTAGAGGTGGGATGCAGGGGAAAGGGGGAGCAAGAAAAGAAGGGGCTGAAGATGGGATCAGGAAGAGAGTTTGGTTCTGTGCAAGGAAAAAAATGCAATGAAAACGGGAAAAGATTTAAGGCTAGGGAAGCAGAGACAAAGAGAGAGTGAGTAAAATGAACTTGTGGGTTTTTTTTTTCAATTCACAATAAATTCCAAAGCAGACTGAAACCAGCTCTTGACAGGATTCCAGATCAAACCACAGACTGTACAAAGGCATTAAGTGAAGGAAGCTGAGAAAATGAAAGAGAGAGGGAGGGAGGGAGGGAGGGAGGGAGGGAGGGAATAAGGCAAAGAGAGAGAAAGAGAAAGACACACACACACATACAACAGCCTCAGCCAGGTCAGCTAAGGACAGGCTCTGTTCTGCTGTAGTAAACAATTTCAATACTTCAGTACTCTGTGCCCTGGTCAGCCCTTCATGCTGAGGAGCTGCTTTCTACCTGCTTGTTTCTCTCTCCATGGGTATGGAGACAGGGTAGGTTCTGCCATCTGTCTCTCCACAGCTAGGAAGATTGGGATGGGGGGGGGGGGGGGCTCTGCCTGACTCTCCCTCCCTCCATATTTACTGGGAAAGTGTGGGTTTTGTGAGTGTCTTTCCTTCTTTCATTAGGCAGCTTCAAGAAAAGCTCTTTCCAGGTAGGGCCAGAGAACGTGAGCGGAGACACAGGTCACTGATGCATGCTAGTGCTTCAGTTTTATGGGTTAAATCTCCAACATTATTGTTCCCCATCTGGGTTACAGATCATTTAAGGAGGATTTCACCATATATCCCAGATGTGCCAGCAGGGATTGGACTATAAGGCAGAGAAGGAAATGGATTTATCGAGAAATGCCTTATCAGGAGCACACTTACACCGGTAACTGAACAAAAGAAGCCCCAGGGATCCTGTCTGGCCTGAATGTCCATCTGCATTTCAAGCATGGGTAATAGTCACTAGGTCAAAATATTGACTGTTGTCACAAAGGGCAGTTTCTCTATCTGTAGATGTGCTCACTGCAAGGTCATGGCACTGATTTGAATATAGGGATATTACTGTGCGAAATGAGATAGGTTTTTAATGATGGACCCAGTGGAGCACAAACTTCTTTCCACTTAAAATTTCTTATTAGCAAAATCTCCCAAAGGGGAATCAGGAGACCCTACAGAAGGTTGAAACTTTACTAATCAGTTCATGCTGAGGGGGGAAGGGGGACCTATCCTACATGTGGGGCTGACACTGAGGAAAGGGGATGCGAGGGATGGGTTTGGGGAATGGTTGATTATGTTGAATTATGATGTTGTATGTTGACTGAATTTCTTCCATAAAGTTATAAGCTTTGAAAAAAATTTCTTATTAGCAGTTTCTCCCTCTCCACCCCACCCCCCTCACTTTTCCGTAATTCTTTTGCTATCATTTTTTTCTACCTGCCAGCATTTATCACCCACCCTCCTTCCATTTTCCCATCCACCATCTCAAAATACGTTTGTTCATCCATCGGGCTTAGGTAGTCAGCACCAACCATTTTATTGTGGGGGGGGGGGGGGGGGGGAGGGAGAAGGCCAAAAGGCTGCTGAGAACACACCATCCTGGACTCTTTCCTTCTTTTCCTACACTACTGCTCAAGAATCTTCTGGCCAGGTTAGAAAACTCGTTATTTTATCTATATATTTTTTATTTTTATCTAATTTAAATATTTGTACATTCATTTCTTGCATCCTTTCCACCTACTACTTTAAGCCACATGGATACTATAACAACCTGTCCCCCCCCCCCATCCACCTACAAAATGACTTCAATTGGTACCTGAATAATCTGCCAGCTACCTCCAACCCATCCAGGATGACCTGAGCCGGTCCTAGTGGCAGAGGCAGCCCTTCCAAAAACTTGAATTATTCACTTCTCCTCAGAAACCAAAATATCACAAGGGCAATGAAGAAGCCCAATAGCTTTATCTGTTGTAAAAATTCACAGGTCAATATTTAAACAGCGTGATTGGTGCTTCTTTTAAACACAGGCCACATTTAAACATATTCCCGAATATTTGGTGGCAACTGATATCCATGTATAGCAATGAATGTCACGGTTATCTGGGTAATGGTGATATACAGCACCATGATCTGGATGACAATATGCATAAAGTAAACTAGTATTGTTTGCTGTCTTGGGTTATCTAGGTATCAGTGCTAAATATCACCCATCTCTGGCCAACTCCCAGCTCCACCCAAGCTCTGTCCCTGGACAGATAGTGCCAGGACAGTCTGTAATAATTTTCAGTGGCATTATCCAGATAATGTTTCTGGAAATCCATGAATAACCCTGGATAACTGCCTTTGAATATCGGGCCCCTCACACTTTTATTGGTTTTTATATTCCTCTCTTCTTTGCTCCTTAATTTTGCCTTTGCTGATCAACTGCAGTGAGTCGAGGGCTGCTTGATGGCAGCAGCCTGAAAAGTGAGCCTTATGGGCTCACCTAGATGCATATCTACTGGATCATTCCTACATTGTTCCAACACACAAAAGGCATCTCAGTTGGTAAAAAATCCAGTTTTGTCCACTGGTATCAGTCCACTAACCTGGCAATGCCAGCTGCTTGGCACATTAGAGAAGATCCCACAAAACAACTACAACCAAAAGGACATAGCCTACACTTTAGAATCTATTTACAATATGCACGGACTGAGACAGTGGATAAAGGTAAGAGACACTGACCAGCAAGTTCAGCAACCCATCGCCAACTGTAGACAAACTGAATTCTCTAAGACATGGGTAGGCAAACTTGATGACCTGGGGTCCGTACTGGAAGCCATGCCTGGATTGGGAGGTGGCTAGGCGGAGTCCTCCCCATGGGTTGGGTCGTTAGTGCAGTTTGAGGAGTGGGATGGAGGTAAATTAGGGGCATATACAAAACAAAATTTCTCAAGAGACCTAAGACAAAACTAAAGGAAAAATCTCTTTGGATTTAGGTTTTAACAGGATGTAAAATGTGGTATTAAAATTACAAAACTTAAAAAGGTTGAGCATGTAACAGAAATGGTAACTTTTGTTCCCTGCTGTCCACAGGTTTCAGCTGACAAAGCTGCTTTTCCTCGAGGTGTAACCCACATGAAAATTGCCAACAATGGCAAAAACTCTCTCATGCCTGTATCCCCTTGGCAGTGTCTCATGCCTGTATCCCCTTGGCAGTGTATGACTGAACTCTTGGACCAATGGGAAAGTTCTTGTAAACGAGCAAGACAAAAAAACACAACAAAATCCTAATAGACACAATTAAAAAAAAGGGGGGGGGGGAGAGAACTTGGATAGAAAGTGGGAAATACTCCCCCCAGCCCAAAAACCCAACCACGGAGTGAGACAGCCAGCAGTTGAAACCACCTGAAAGGGGAGGATGCCACTTTAATTAGCTCTCCTTCCTCCCTCCCTCCACTCCCCTTCTTTTCCTAATGAAGAGTTAATTGGTGCTGTCTAGACAGTAAAACAAAAAAGGAAAGAAAAGGAAAAAGGAAATAATGAAAGAATTATTTCTTTAGACACCACCAACACCTGGGGAGTGGGAATAGCAAAGGGGGGAGTAAAGTTGCTGACTTCCCAAGGCTAGGTGGGAAGACTACACATATCCAGGGGGTGGATCTGTCTGTCTGAATATGGAGACAGCTGTTCACTGAGAAAAAAATGTTAAATCTATTAAATTACAGGTGGTCCCTTCTCAGCCTCTCTTTAGTTACCATTCAAGTACAGGGTCTGAGCCATTAGCTGAGGAGAGGGGATTAATATTCAATTACTCAACCTTTCTGGAGCAAGAGCAGGGCTGGCCCTGTTACTAGGGCAGCATCATTTGGGGGTAGGGGTGATGGTGTGGCAGGAGAGCATCCTCTCTCCCGTTCCCTCAGTGCATCTTCTCCCCACCCTTTCCCTCCCCTATGCAGCTGCTTTCAGGTGCCTCTTCTGAGGTGGTTCTGGATGTGCCTGAGATAAGAATGGGTGGGCACAGGCCCACCCGTAGCTACGCCACTGATGCATTTCCTGCTGAAGGACAAATGGATGTGGCAGTGCTTTAGCGTGGGCCTTAGGTACACTTGGGCTGGTCCTGCTCAGAGTGGAGGAGGTGGGAGGTAGGGAAACAGAGATATGCTGGACACCTTGGGGAGGAGAGGCAGAGAAGGGGAGATGCTGGGCTATGGAGGTGTAGGGAAGAAGAGATGGTGGATATGGAGGGGGTGGCCTTGAGCCACCCCTTGGTGAGGGCAGAGGGGGATGCCTAGTGGTTAGGGTGGTGGACTTTGGTCCTGGGGAACTGAGTTTGATTCCCACTTCAGGCACAGGCAGCTCCTTGTGACTCTGGGCAAGTCACTTAACCCTCCATTGCCCCAGGTACAAATAAGTACCTGTATACAATATGTAAGCCGCATTGAGTCTGCCATGAGTGGGAAAGCGCGGGGTACAAATGTAAAAAAAAACCAAACAAACTAGGATGTCAGATATCCATAGGCTGGCCCTAGGAAAGAGTGTTATGATCTTTGACAAATCTAGAGGATTTAAAAAGCTCCCTCTATATATACATGTGTATCTATGCAGATAAATGTGCACATTTGTACATAATTTATACAAGAAGAGGTACAAGTATATGGATGTGTACATATGGAGACAGGCATGTGCTGGAACATATGTGTTATCAAAGTATCACTAAAGTATTTTGGATTTATGTATACAGCGCCTGTGATCATGCCTTCTTCCTTCCCTCCCCTCTTCCCCTTCCACATGCAGTTGCTCACCCCCTTCCATGTCCTCCGTCCAGTTGCGACTGCTGCTTGTGGGGGAGCTAGGAGAGGTGTAAAACTCACCCCCCGGACTGGTGTCAATATCGTCCTCCATGGAGCCCGATTTGTGCCGTTTACTCCTGGGGGATGGGGGATTGGAGAGCACAGAAAGAGGGAACAAAGACAAAAAAAAAATCAGAAAGCACGTTATCAGGGTAATCTCCAGCACCGACTTCCTCCACTGAACATGAGGCCAGGAAACTTAAGATCAGACAGGATATCACACAATTTCTAGCTGAAAATGGATGCGCCACCGCCCACTGAAAGAGCACTAGGAGTTAGAGTAGGCAACAGCTAACATGACGTCCTCATCAAATCCAGTTTCCACACCAACCTTAAACGAGCTGCAGCACAACTTTGAATTTGCTATTAAAAAAAAAAAGCCCTGGGTATTCTTTAAATGCTGAAACAATAATTCCTAACAGAGCCACAGACACCCTCTCTCTACCACGTGTTTGCCTACGGATGCATGTGTGCACATGAGAATGTTGGTTTCTATCAGCTTTGTGTGCACTTTTCCAGCACGGGAATGGAGAGAGACCCAGGCACCATGGCCCCACCAATTTTTTGCCCAACACAGCATCAACAACATTGAGGCAGGGCTGGAGATTGGATGTTTTGCCCCTGCATCCTTTCCTCCGTCCATCTGCTTACCCCAATGTGTGGTGCAATAGTTGGTGGAAGGGACCATCTTCAGTCTGTCCCATGTTTCTTTAGGGGTATGTACAGGCTTGGGGTTTAATACTGATTCTGGGGCTGATGTCACCCTCTAATGCATGGTTGAAGTACAAGACTCAGGCCAGCTGATATTAAGTGCTATTTAACCGGCCAGAAACAGCTCCTGGCTGGTTAAATAGCACTTAACTGGCTTTCCGCGAATATTCAGCAGGAGATAGTTGTTTATCTCCCGCTGAATATTCGTGGTCAGTGCATAGCAGCTAACCAGTTATACTGTGTGATATAACTGGTTATCCGTGAATTTTCAGCACTTCGCCGGCCAAGTTAAGCGGCCAAATTGGGCTGCGGAAATAGCAGGCCTAGCTTTGGCCGCTGTAAACTTAACTGGCCAGTGCTCAATATTAACTTAGCCGGTTAAGCCAAAAACAAAAACCATGGATATTCAATGGCGGTCACCAGAAATGGCCCAGCATTGAATACCCAGGCTCAGCGCCAACTGCGGGACATAGCTGGCCTGCCTCCTGTGGACTGAATATTGGCCCCAGGGAGGTTAGTACTTACCCACTGGATGAGGTGCTGGCTAGTGTCCTCCTCATCCCAGCACTGGAAGGGTTCAGGTCATAGGCCAGGTGACCCTGCAGTTCACCCAGGGAGAAGTTTGGCCCTGTGCCTGTCACAACGGGCGCTGCAAGGTAGAAGAGATTTAAAAAAAAAAAAACAACCCAAAATAAAGCCATAAAGAACAAGGAACTCAGTACTGTGAAAAGCAGGGATAGAGCTAAAGCACATTCTCAGGGGAGGGCCATGAACCTTCAGGCCAGAACTGCTCAGTCACTGTTCTTGGGAAAGCGTTTACTGCAGACCAACCTGAGATGAGAAAAGGGGATTCCTTCAGTGTGAAGCACTGTGTCACATATGATACTATGTCTCAGGCACTGGATAGAATCCAGAAACGCAACTTCATCTGTCACCATATAAAAAACACACTCAATAAAAAATAACAGAGAATATCAAGTGCAGTGCAGAGGTTTCATGTGACTGAGCAGCTCTGGACTATGCACATGGGGGTGATTCTGTAACTGGGCGTTACAAGTACAGTGTCCAAATTACACAAGCTGTGAGCCTATCCTATAAGAGCATTTACACACATTGGGCCAGATTCTATATATGGCGCCCAAAAAAATTAGCGCCGAAAAAAGCGCTTAGTGCTATTCTATAAACCTCGCCTAAAGTTAGGTACGATTTATAGAATACGTGTAGCGGCTATCCTGTGATTATAATATAGGTGCAATCACTTATGCCAACTAAAATCTGGTGTAAATGCCCACGCCTTATTTAGGCACAGATCGGGTATATTCTGTGCACGTAATTTTCAGAAACACCCATGACCCACCCATGCTCCTCCCACGGCCACGCCCCTTTTGTGATCCACACTTTAGAATTTGTGCGCACCACTTTACAGAATACGCTTAGAAAGTTGCACACATAAATTCTAATTAGTGCCAATTAGTGCTGATAATTGCTTGTTAGTGGCCGATTATCAGAGCTGATTAGCTTGTTAAACAATTGTTGACAAAGGGAACAGAAGAACAGGAACCCTCGCAATCACACAGACGCACCAAACATAGCGAAGGTGACACAAAATAGTAGAAGCTAGATGATGTTCAAAATGTAAAAAGTTTATTAAAACATCTAATGACTCAAATAAGTTGGGTTTCAGCCATAAAGACCTACTACAAGAGTCTTCTGTTGGATGCTGCTAAATGCGCTAGCTTTCCAAATATACAGTGGGGGAAATAAGTATTTGATCCCTTGCTGATTTTGTAAGTTTGCCCACTGACAAAGACATGAGCAGCCCATAATTGAAGGGTAGGTTATTGGTAACAGTGAGAGATAGCACATCACAAATTAAATCCGGAAAATCACATTGTGGAAAGTATATGAATTTATTTGCATTCTGCAGAGGGAAATAAGTATTTGATCCCCCACCAACCAGTAAGAGATCTGGCCCCTACAGACCAGGTAGATGCTCCAAATCAACTCGTTACCTGCATGACAGACAGCTGTCGGCAATGGTCACCTGTATGAAAGACACCTGTCCACAGACTCAGTGAATCAGTCAGACTCTAACCTCTACAAAATGGCCAAGAGCAAGGAGCTGTCTAAGGATGTCAGGGACAAGATCATACACCTGCACAAGGCTGGAATGGGCTACAAAACCATCAGTAAGACGCTGGGCGAGAAGGAGACAACTGTTGGTGCCATAGTAAGAAAATGGAAGAAGTACAAAATGACTGTCAATCGACAAAGATCTGGGGCTCCACGCAAAATCTCACCTCGTGGGGTATCCTTGATCATGAGGAAGGTTAGAAATCAGCCTACAACTACAAGGGGGGAACTTGTCAATGATCTCAAGGCAGCTGGGACCACTGTCACCACGAAAACCATTGGTAACACATTACGACATAACGGATTGCAATCCTGCAGTGCCCGCAAGGTCCCCCTGCTCCGGAAGGCACATGTGACGGCCCGTCTGAAGTTTGCCAGTGAACACCTGGATGATGCCGAGAGTGATTGGGAGAAGGTGCTGTGGTCAGATGAGACAAAATTGAGCTCTTTGGCATGAACTCAACTCGCCGTGTTTGGAGGAAGAGAAATGCTGCCTATGACCCAAAGAACACCGTCCCCACTGTCAAGCATGGAGGTGGAAATGTTATGTTTTGGGGGTGTTTCTCTGCTAAGGGCACAGGACTACTTCACCGCATCAATGGGAGAATGGATGGGGCCATGTACCGTACAATTCTGAGTGACAACCTCCTTCCCTCCGCCAGGGCCTTAAAAATGGGTCGTGGCTGGGTCTTCCAGCACGACAATGACCCAAAACATACAGCCAAGGCAACAAAGGAGTGGCTCAGGAAGAAGCACATTAGGGTCATGGAGTGGCCTAGCCAGTCACCAGACCTTAATCCCATTGAAAACTTATGGAGGGAGCTGAAGCTGCGAGTTGCCAAGCGACAGCCCAGAACTCTTAATGATTTAGAGATGATCTGCAAAGAGGAGTGGACCAAAATTCCTCCTGACATGTGTGCAAACCTCATCATCAACTACAGAAGACGTCTGACCGCTGTGCTTGCCAACAAGGGTTTTGCCACCAAGTATTAGGTCTTGTTTGCCAGAGGGATTAAATACTTATTTCCCTCTGCAGAATGCAAATAAATTCATATACTTTCCACAATGTGATTTTCCGGATTTAATTTGTGATGTGCTATCTCTCACTGTTACCAATAACCTACCCTTCAATTATGGGCTGCTCATGTCTTTGTCAGTGGGCAAACTTACAAAATCAGCAAGGGATCAAATACTTATTTCCCCCACTGTACCCACGGATAATATCACACCTTATGCAACTACAGAGCTATCAACCACTGTGATATTATCCGTGGGTATATTTGGAAAGCTAGCGCATTTAGCAGCATCCAACAGAAGACTCCTGAAGTAGGCCTTTATGACCGAAACACAACTTGTGTTGAGTCATTGGATGTTTTAATAAATTTCTTACATTCTGAACATCATCTACCGTCTACTATTTTGTGTCACCTTCGCTGTGTTTGGTGCAATTAAGTTGCACATGCAAATCGGCTATGCGTGCTGATTTGCGCACACAACTTTAGTTGATGTTTATAGAGTCTGGGGGATGATGGACTGAATTAAATAAATGGCACTCAAAAAGAATGAGTGCTACATGCTACTCTATAAATGGAGTTCAAAGTTGGGTGCCGTGTAAAGAATAGCGCTCAGCATCGGAATCTACACCCAATTTTAGGTGCGAGGATTTACACCAACTGAAACCCCAGGATCCCCAGAATTCTATAATAGTGTGCGCATGGTTAGTGAATGGCCCTGTCATGCCCATGCTCCTCCCATGGTCATGCTCCCTTTGAGTTGCACGGTAAAGAATTTACACGCCCATCTTTATAGAATAGCATAGCATGCTGTTAACCTAAAAAAAGCACTTGGCTTAAAATCCTTGGTATTGGAAGAATACGCAATACTGAGGATTTTAAGCCAAGTGCTTTGCTATTGCTGTAGAACACTCTCATGTTTGTTAGGACATTGGACTCCTGATGAAGGCTTAGGTTGAAACACGGACTGTGTAGAATCCATCTTCAAGCAAGTGGGTTTAAGCAAGTGACTATATATACGCTTATTACAGACTTGTATTTTTAACCGGAGTTTTCGCCTTGGTCTTTCTCACCTCTTGCTTTTTGATCTGGCCCATGTCTGGGTACCAGCACTAAATATCTAGTTAAGTGCAACGGGCCAGAATACGATATTCAGCCCTTAACCAGTTAAAATAGCCCAGCCAAAGGAAGAACTGTTATTTATGCGGTCCTACTTGGCTAGTTAACTTAACCAGTTAATGGCTGTATATTGGCCATTATCCGATTAAGTTCAGACTCTATTCTGACTCTGTTCCTGCTCCGCCCACACAATAGCTGGTTTCAGCTTTAGCGGTTAGAGGGGACATTGAGTGGCACTATCTGGGTAAGTGCCCCTGAATATTCCCTTGGGGTTGGCTCAGCGCCAGTTAACCAGGTGAGAAGTTCTCTTACTTGGTTAACCGACTTTGAATATTGACCCCATAGTATTCTAAAATTTATGTTGGTAACTGTGCACCCAGTCCATGTGTATACCTACTTTCAAACTACACGCTATCACATTTAGGCAACGTTTTATAAAATAGCAAGTAACTAGTATGTTCAGATTTATGAGTGTATGTGTAGACATACACCATATAGTGGTCTCCAACATTTTTCATGTGAATATGAGAAAGCTCTGAGGGCCACCAAAATATTTCAGACTTACACATATAAGCCTATATTAGTTAAATACTACTCTAGCTTCGTCTTACCACTGCAGTACAAGTGCATCTAAATATGAGTCCTGACCTTTGACCTGTCTTACTTCTGTACATATGTATAGCATAGGCCTAGTAAGTCCTATTCCTACCCTATACTGACCTACATCCATGCCTGGCCTACAGCAATCATTTTTTTCAAACATTGATGAGGTCTTTTACTAGGCCACAGTAGTATTTTTAATGTGCGCTAATGATTGGTGTGCGCTAAACACTAGAGACAACCATAGGAATATATGGGCATCTCTAGCATTTAGTACATGTCAATCATTAGCTAGAGCTTGAAACGCTACCACAGCTTAGTAAAAGACCCCCTTAGTGATCTATCTGAGTGGGTAAGATTGAACATGATGCATTTGCAGAACATTTCAGCCAACTGTTTGAGGGACACAATGGAGGACCTTGGGGGCTGCACATTGGAGACCACCAACATATACGCATATGTGCCAGTATTCTGGTCACTTACATGGGTTCTTGGTGCCTAAGTGCTGATGCTTTCTTTATAGATTTACCCCCATAGGAGGGGATTCAGTAAATGAAGATCTACACTAACTAGTATTCCGCAAAGGGCATTCTGCACGTAGCAACCTTTACAGAATACTAGCTTAGTGCGCATCTTTCACCTGACTTTGGGTGCAAGCACTTAACGCCTGCTCAAACCTGGTGTAAATGCTGACGCACAACTAATGGCGGTTGGGCTATAAATGACCCTATTTTGAAACATTGCACCTAAATTCTGGGAACGTCCCTCATCCGCCTATGCCCCTCCCATGGCCACGCCCCCCTTTTGAGCTACATGCCATAAAATTTAGGCACACGTTATAGAATATGGTGCAGGGTAAATCTGCAAGTAACTCCAAATGAGTGCAAATTAAGACCAATTTTTTATTTTAATGGCTCATTAACTAGCTAGTAGCTTGCATGTAGACCTGGGATCCACACCCAAATTTGCATGACCAACTTTGGTCAGCCTATCAGCACCTGGACAATACACTAATAGAAAAATAATGACCATCCACTCTGTGCAGGAAAGAGTTTTACAGATAAATATGATTAAGTGCACGCGTGTGTGTGTGTGTGTGTGTGTATGTATGAATGCCCGACCGAAGAAAAAGCTGGAACTTGAAGACAAGACTGGCGCAGGCAGACAGGACTGGAGCTTGAAGACTAGGCTTGAGCTGGAAGACTGGGCTGAAGCTGGTAGACAGGACTGGAGCTTGAAGACTTGGCTTGAGCTAGAAGACTGGGTTGTAACAAGGCAGGAAGTAGGGCAAGAGCAAGGCTGGAACATGGAGCAGGTGCAAGACTAGAACAAGACACAGGCAGGAACAGGGAACAAACTGGAACAAGGCTGCAACACACACTAGAACAGTCTATGAGACCTTGCAAAGGCTCTGGCTGGGAGTCAGGATGGGACTTCCTTAAATACTATCAGACAGAAAGTGATGACATTAGTCAGCGCCTTCTTGCAGCGCTATAAAGGAAGTGCTGGGTTTTCAGGAAGTAAACAGATCCTTCTTGGAAGGGAATGCTGCTGGAGACCACAGAGAACAGGTGAGAGGCGTGACAATATGCATATGTATGGATGAGTGAGTGTATGAATGTATACATTTATATGTGTACGTATGGATGAATGTATGTAGGTGCATATATATGTATGAATATATGCAAGTATGTATAAACATAAGAACATAAAAGTAGCCATACTGGGTCAGACCAATGGTCCATCTAGCCCAGTATCCTGTTTCTAAACAGTGGCCAAGCCAGATCACAAGTACCTGGCAGAAACCCAATTATTAGCAACATTCTGTGCTACCAATCCCGGGGCAAACAGCTGCCTCCCCATGTCTGTCTCAATAGCAAACTATGGACTTTTCCTCCAAGAACTTGTCCAAACCCTTTTAAAACCCAGATACGCTAACCGCTGTTACCACATCCTCCAGCAAAGAGTTCAAGAGCTTAATTATTTGTTGAGTAAAAAAATATTTCCTCCCATTTGTTTTAAAAGTGTTTCCATGAAACTTCCTGAGTGTCCCCTAGTCTTTGTACTTTTGGAACGAGTAAAAAATCGATTTACTTCTACTTGTTCTACACCACTCAGGATTTTGTAGACCTCAATCATATCTCCCCTTATCTGTCTCTTTTCCAAGCTGAAGAGCCCTAACCTCTTTAGCTTTTCCTCATACAAGAGGAGTTCCATCCCCTGTATCATTTTGGTCGCTCTTCTTTGAACCTTTTCTAGTTCTGCTATATCTTTTTTGAGATACGGCAACCAGAACTGAATGCAGTACTCAAGGTGTGGTTGCACCATGGAGTGATACAGAAGCATTACAGTATTTCCGGTCTTACTCATCATCCCTTTCCTAATAATTCCTAGCATCCTGTTTGCCTTTTTGGCTGCTGCCGCACACTGAGCAGAAGATTTCGGTGTATTATCTACAACAACACCTAGATCTTTTCCTTGAGTGTTGACCTCCAAGGTGGACCCTAGTATCAGGTAACTATGATTCGGACTATTCTTTCCAATGTGCATCACCTTGCATTTGTCCATAATAAATTTCATCTGCTGTTTGGTTGCCCAATCTTACAATTTCCTAAGGTCTTTCTGCAATATTTCAAAGTCCGTACTTGTTTTAACAACCTTGAAAAGTTTTGTATCATCTGCAAATTTAATCACCTCACTCATCATTCTGATTTCCATATCATTTATAAATATGTTAAATAGCACCGGTCCCAGTACTGATCCCTCTGGCACTCCACTATTCACCCTCCCCCATTGAGAGAAATGACCATTTAACCTTACCCTCTGTTTTCTGTCCAATAACCAATTCCTAATCCATACCAGAACCTTGCCTCCTATCCCATGACTCTTTAATTTTCTCAGGAGTCTCTCATGAGGAACTTTTATCAAAAATCTGAACTTTCTGAAAATCTAGATACAGTACATCAACTGGCTCACCTTTATCCACACGTTTATTCATGCCTTCAAAGAAATGAAGCAAATTGGTGAGGCAAGATTTCCCTTGGCTGAACCCATGCTGACTGTCCCATTAAACCATGTTTATCTACGTGTTCTGTAATTTTATTCTTGATAATAGTTTCCACTATTTTGCCTGACACCGATGTCAGGCTTACCGGTCTTTAATTTCCTGGATCACCCCTAGAACCCTTTTTAGAAATCGGCGTCACACTGACCACCCTCCAATCTTCAGGTACTACGGATGATTTTAATGACAGGTTACATATTACTAACAACAGATCAGCAATTTCATGCTTGAGTTCTTTGAGTATCCTTCGATGTATGCCATCCGGTTCAGGTGATTTACTACTTTTTAATTTGCCAATTTGGCTCAGTACATCTTCCAGATTCACTGAGATTTCTTTCAGTTCCTCCACATCATCACCCTTGAAAACCATTTCCATTTACAGGCAGATCTCTTACATCTTCTTCCGTAAAGACAGAAGCAAAGAATTCATTCAGATTCTCCACTATGTCTTTGTCCTCCCTGAGCACCCCTTTTGCTCCTTCATGATCTAACGGTCCCATAGATTCCCTCGCAGGCTTACTGCTTCTGATGTACCTGAAAAAGTTGTAACTGTGAGTTTCAGCCTCTGCGGCAAGTTTCTTTTCATATTCTCTTTTAGCCTTCTTTACTAATGCTTTGCATCTGTCTTGCCAGTGCTTATGTTGCTTCTTATTTTCTTCATTTGGGTCCTTTTTCCATTCTTTGAAGGACATTTTTTTGGCTGTAATGGCCTCTTTTACTGCACTTTTTAACCATAATGGCTGTAGTTTTCTCTTCTTTCCACCTTTGCAAATACGTCGGATGCGTCTGGACTGGGCTTCCAAGATCTTCTTTTTGAATAACGTCCACACCTGATTTAGTGTCCTAACCTTAGCAGCCAATCCTTTTAGTTTCTTTTTAACAATTTTCCTCATTATAGTTGCCCTTTTGAAAATTAAATGAAGCTACAGTAGATTACCTTTGTGGGTTCATCCCAGATAGTAGCTCAAACTTGATCATAACATGTTTTCCAGGGGACCCAACACCACCACCCTGCATGCCACCAAGGGCCAGATACAAAATGGCTCCCCCTTTCATTGGTTCCTGGACCAGTTGCTCCAAGAAGCAGTCATTTATTACATCTAGGAATTTTATCTCCCTGGCACTTCCTGATGTAACATTTATCCAGTAATTGAAATCACCCATTATTATAGCGTTGCCCAATTTGCCAGCTTTCCTAATCTCTGTAAGCATTTCTTTATCTGTCTGTTCATTCTGTCCCAGTGGACGGTAGTACAGCCCTACAAGAATACTTCTTCCCTTCACACATGGAATTTCTATCCATAATGATTCCACGCTGCTATTTCATGTGGAATGTTTATTTTATTTCACTCCATTCCCTCTTTAACATAGAGTGTAACCCCCCCCCCCCCCCCCAATTTGATCCTCTCTATCATTGCAATATAATTTGTACCCTGTTAACACAGTGTCCCATTGATTGTTCTCTTTCCACCAAGTTTCTGAGATGCCTATTATATTTATCTCATCATTTAGTCCTATATACTCTAACTCTCCCATCTTATTTTTTAGGCTTCTAGCATTTGTATACAGGCACTTCAAATTGTGCTTTTTCCTTTGATCTACAAGCTGCTTAGAAGTTGAATGGGATAATGTGTATCCTTTATCCTGCTCTCTCATTAATCACACCTGGCTTACTTTCAGCATTGTTGAAACCTCTCTACTGGGGTTCCCTAAATGTCCTGTTTCAATAGTATCCTTCAAGGATACTCCATGTGGAACCATGCGCTCCTGGGCAACTGATGGCTTCCCCACCCTGCCCCCCACATTCTAGTTTAAAAGCTGCTCTATCTCCTTTTTAAAAGTTAGTGCCAGAAGCCTGGTTCCATTCCGGTTAAGGTGGAGCCCGTCCTTTCAGAACAGTCTCCCTCTTTTCCAGAATGTGGCCCAGTTCCTAACAAATCTGAATCCCTCATCCCTGCACCATCATATTAACCACGCATTGAGACATTGGCGCTCTGCTTGCCTTGTGAGTCCTGCATGTGGAACGGGGAACATCTCTGAAAATGCTACCCTGGAGGATCTGGACTTCAGCTTTCTACCTAAGAGTCTAAATTTGGCTTCCACAACCTCCCCACCACATTTTCCTGTCATTGGTACCCACATGTACCAAGACAGCCAGCTCCTCCCCAGTACTATCTAAGATCCTGTCTAGGTGACACGTGAGGTCCGGCACCTCCAACCCAGGCAGGCAAGTGACCAGGCGATCCTCACGTCCACCAGCCACCAAGCTATCTATATGCCTAATGATTGAATCACCAACTACAACAGCTGTCATAGTTGATGAACAGAAGTTTTTGGAGACATATCCTCTGTGTGAGACGATACTGCATCCCCTGGTAGGCAGGTCCTGGCTACAGGAGTACTTCCTGCTTCACCAGGGTGATGCTCTCCTGCAGTCAGTGGCGATACCGGATATTCAATGAAGGGTCATTTCTGGTAACCGGCATTGAATATCCAGTTTATTTTTGGTCGGTTTAAACTCAACCGGCCAATCCAGTACTCAGCGCTGGCCAGTTAAATTTAAACTGGCCAAAGACAGACCTGCTATTTCGGTGGCCCGATTTGGCTGCTAAACTTAGCAATGCGCTGACTATTCAGCAGGAGATAACAGGTTATCCCCTGCTGAATATTTGTGGATACCGGTTAAGCACAATTTAACCAGAAATAGTGCTGAATATTGGGGGGGGGGGGGGGGGGGGGGGGGGTGAGGGGTTTGAAAACTTACTAGGGCTGAGTGTATAACTTTATACTCAAAGGGGTCAATATCCAAAGCAATTTAAATGGGCAGGAGAGGCTTCTGCCTGGTTAAGTTTCTTGTATGGGGCTATCAGCAATTTTGTGGGTGGTCCAGGGAAGAAGTTAACACTTACACAGTTAAGAGTCGATATGCAGCTTAAAACACAGTCCTATCTTTGTCCAGTTTAAGCAGGCAGTTAATTGCCAAATATTGCACTTAGGGGGTCTTTTACTAAAACTTAGCTCAAGTTATCTGCAGCCCCATAGGAATAACACGGGCTCTGCTGCAGATAACTCGAGCTAAGCTTTAGTAAAAGACCCCCTTAGCTGGATAAGTGATAGTTGGCCACACAAACCTGAATATTCAATGCCAGTACCTGGACATGGTCTGCCTTTGAAGATCCACGGTGGCCAAAAAAAACCCCACTAACTGCTGCCGGCTGAATATTTCCCCCAAAACTTTACTAACCTCTTAAATTTAGGAGCGTAAAAAGTGGACGTCAACAGAGACGGATTTAAGGTGGGGTAAAGATGTTAGGAGTTTAGAACTAATCATTTCTATAGTGATACTAAGCGTACACATGACATGCAGTTTTTTTTTCTGTCCCTAGTGGGCTCACAATCTAAGCTTTGTACCTGGGGCAATGGAGGGTTAAGTGACTTTCTGAAGGTCACAAGGATCTGCAGTGGGAATCAAACCCAATTTTCCAGGATCAAAGCCCACTCCACAAACATTAGGCTACTCCTTCGCTCCAAAGAAGTCTACTAGTAAGATTAATGTGCAGCCCAGTATTCAGCAAGATTTGAACCTGCACGAGAAGACCCCAATGGATTTCAAGTCCATCACCATAACCACACGACCATCAGTACAACCTAGCCTCATAAAGTTGGGCAAAAAAATGGCAGGCCTAAATTTTAAGCTCCTAAATTAAGATTTATTTTCAGCTGAAAAGTTATGTCCTAAGTCTGGCTGAAAATAGGGCACGAATTTAGGTGGCTAACTTAGGAGAATACATTTAGAAGCGCAGCATTTTCTGAATATTAAAATTTCAGGAAGGGGGAAGAACGCGGGGCCTAAAGGTTAACTGAAAGGGGTGCAAGGCTGGAGGTTCATGAAAGGTGCTTAATACTTCTGCACTGGCCTAGGGAGCAGAGGAGATGGGTCTTTTCTTTACTCACTTCTGGAAACTTGAATGAGTTCAGTGACACTAAAGACTCCAGAGGTGACGAAGCTCTCCTGGAAATCTGATGTGTCTGAGGAGGAGAAAAGACAGAATTTACTATATTTCTCACTAAGACAAATTCCATGCACAGCTGAACACCCAGAGAACCCACCCAGATACACCTCAACTGCCTGGTTCAGAATAAAGAGAACCTTGCTCATTCAACAGCTGCCAGTAGATTGTGCCACCTTTCAATACTTCCTGAGAATAAAGCAGAACTGCAGAAGGGGGTGAGTGCTCCTGCATCCCAGGAGCCAGAAACAGCCAGGACTGTGGAAAAGAACATGCGGGCAAACAATAACAGAGTCTCTGGAGAAGGCTTAGCTATTCCTTTCTGGTTCGCCTTTTTCTTTGGTTGGCTTAGACAGCACAGACCTAAAGACACAAGTTCAAATTCAATCAATGGCTCTCGTTCATCATATGAATGTGATAATCACACTGTCTTGTGAGGGGCTTTGCAAATTAATTGCACATGGTTATGATATTCTGACCCAGAAGTAGGTGGACTGGGAGGGGCAGAAAGCCTGCGCTCCAAGCAAATCCTTGCAGCAGGTATTCAACTCACAGGGCCGAGTGCCATGTTTGGAAAACAGCAAATATTTGACTTTAGGAGCTGTTGTTCAGCCTCCCAGGCGCCGGGGCCAAGGCAATGTGGAAAATCACGAGGAGGGGCAATGGAAAATCTTTTTTTGTATTTTGACACATTGCACAGTTGCAATGGGCACTGAAAGAAACTGGGGGAGGGGGTCCTCTTACACTTAGGGTATTACCCTTTGACATCTTTACTCAGGTTGCAAGCAGTTTCTCCCCACTCTCCCTTCTGGAAGGACAAGGCAAACAAGTGCAAAATATTTACTGAGCAGTTTTGTGCTTCAGGGCAGGCAGAAAGCGGGAGAAACCTTTCAGCCAATCTGGCTCCAGCAACTGTAGTAAAGCATGTGACTCTCACATGAACAACCAGAGGGCTTGCGGTATCACTGCTCTGACATTAAAACCACAGGAGCTGCAGAGAATGAGGGGGTAATGAACACACCACAACTCAGAAGTCCAGCAGGTCCATGAAGGGAATGCACTTTCAGGCAGGTGGCACATGTCCAGCACCACAAGCTAACAAATGGCACATATCCTCACAGACAAAGTATATGTCTGCCAACCCATCTCTACATCTTGAGGAAGGCCATGGCTAGATTCGTCTCTGTTCAAATACAAGTTGAGGAGTCTCCTGAAACTGGCAGGATAACCTTTAAATCAGAAGCATACAGGACTGAATTCAGTAAATAACGCTGAAATTTTGAGCGCCATTAAAAAATCCGTGTTAAGCATGATTCTATAAATGGCATTTGCCCTTTCTAGAATCGCACTTAGCTTGGATTCCCGCACCCAACTTCTGGCATGAGGACTTATACCAACTGAAACCTGGTGTAAATCCTGGCGGACAAGTTGGAAGTGGATCTCCCTAATTCTATATCATTGCGCACATCTAGAGAGAACATGCCTGACCTGTCCATGCCCCTCCCCCTCCCATGGCCACACCCCTTTTGGGCTATGCCCCTTGTGATTTGTGCGTGCAGTGTTATAGAGTACCATGTAGGAAGATGCAGGCGCAAATCTAAATCGGTACCAATTAACATTAATAATTGATTGTTAGCAGCCAATTATTGCCGTTAATTGGCTTGTTACCCGTGCATCTCAGGATCACACTCAAATTTGTGCGTCCCTGATAGAATCTAGGGGATACCGTGGTTGAAAGATGATAAACAAGCTTTTTAGAATTGCTCCCCTTCTGAATATACATCATGAGCTAATCCTGAGCATTTCACAGTGAAGGGATCCCAACCTGCTTGGCAGAAACCCTGGCTCTGCCTTCAGAAGATTGTCAAAAAATGTATTGTTAATCCAATAAAAAAGGTATCACCTTATTTTCATTTTATTTCTGTTTGTTACCATAAATCCTGGTGGAACAGACATTGGTAGCTTGGCAGATAGAGAATGAATCTATCTATCTATCTATTAGACTTTACATACCATTTTAGTGAAAACATTCATTCAAAACTCAGATATGATTTACCTCTTGAGCCTGGTCCATTATTTGCATGATGACACAGGAATTCTTCACACCATCATCATCTTTCTGCCTCAGTCTTTCACTAGATTTTGCTCTCCAGCCCATTGCTTCCACCTGTGCATGCTGTCCATTAAATTCCCCAGCATCAAGAAGTCATTCACTTACCCAGTGTGATTGGTTTAGTGTCTTCCTGGTCTGAGCCAATGCCGGTCCGTGGACTGCCATCCCGATCAGAATCTGAAAAAGAAAGAAAGATCCAGATTTACTCTTGGTATATGTGCTTGGGTGCAGTGACGTAGCTACAGGTGGGCCTGGGTGGGCTCAGGCCCACCTTGTCTGGCCCCCAAAACAGTTCAGTAACATAGTAAATGACGACAGACTGACAGAAACAGATCAGCAAAGGCACCGGAGACCGGTGCTGAAGAAGACTTCGAGTGGCGGGGGTTGGGGACCCCCGCCAGCAAAAGTACCTGGTGACAGTGGCGATGGGGGAGGGTTGGCGGCGGGGGGGGGGGGAGTCAAAAGTGGCAGGGAGGGGTCGGCAACTGAGGGAGGAGGGCTAAACTGTGCCCCCCACCTCAGGCTCTGGACCCCCCTCCTGCCGAGGTCTGGATACGCCCATGGGCCACGGTGTAGTGGGTGGGGTGTAGGTGCTAGGGGATGTGTTGCATAAGTTGCAGTTCCAGCTCAGGACACTCCTGCTGTACCCACACCACTCTTAGACATGTTTGATATTTAACCTATGACAAGGGGCCAGATAATCTCATAAGAATTAAGACACTTTCTCATCCTGTTTTTGCTTTCTCTTCTACCTCTTCCTTGAATTTGTAATGCTGTTCCCCTCCACCCCTCTACAGAAGGAAGTGGACTACAACACCCAGCATACATTGCACATGGAATTTCATAAAAACAAAGCGTCGATCTGGGTTGATCAGTGATAGTTCATCAGTAATCCTGAGAACCTCACTCAGCACACGGAGAACAGAGCCAGAGGAGTTTTTCCGCCTCATGAGATAAGTATTAGACTAGTGGCTGCAACTGGGTTACCATCTCCGCCCTTCCACCCTCTTTTAGTTTCAAGTTTGATGAAAAACACAGAAACTGTGTAGACGGTGGACGCACCACTCTGCCATCCGTCCATAAGTTAACATTCAAAGAATGGGAGGGAAGGAAACCAGGCAGTGTTTCTGAGAAATGGGGTGTTATGGGTTGGGAAAGAGAGTGGAATATAAGGCTAGGAGACAAAATACCAGCCACAGACAGGGAACAGAAAGAGGTGGGCTCCTGGGCTAATGTTAAAAACTTAAATCTCTGACCATGGGAAAAATGAACTGTTAGGATCTTGGTTCCCATAGTGACAGAGAAACATTTTTTTGGTCTGCCTTATATAATATAATTTGCATGGCTAATGGACATCCTCTGTGGTGTCTCTGCACCAAGCAGAGCATGTTACCAGGCTGCAGTATGATAAATGAGTATTTGAGCCACTGGGACCTGCCCTCACCCCACAGCTACAAGACACCCTGGCCCACTTAAACAAGCACATCTTACAAGCAGATACACTGATACTATGTGGCCCTGTAGCAGCTTTTCACTATTCTTGTGTCTAGGGGTAGGGAGTGGGAAGAGAAGAAATGGACCACAGGCTCCCCCCCCCCCCCCCACACACACACACATTTGGGTGTAGGATTGATTTCTGACCCACAATGATCACTCCTTCTCCACAGCACACAACATCGATTTTCCCCATCCTCCTCTTCACTCATCCTATAGAGCAGCACTGGGAAGGCATAAAGCACTGATAATCTTGATTCTTTTTCCATATTTTATAGAACAGCACTCAGGAGCAGAAGGCACTGATGAGTTTCACCCTTGCACAATCCCTCCTTCTCACTGCAGGGCAGTGCCCAGAAGAAACAGCATCTTCACAGTGTATATCAGTCATTCCTCATTACCTCCTTCCAGGGCTGGCTCAAGGGATAGTGGCAACCTGAGTCTACTTTCTTTGGCGGTGCATCCTTCCACTGCATCACTTCTGGTTCCCCCTCCCTCCTCTCCTTCTGCAGGTTCAGCATCTCTCCCCTCACCCCCGTCCAGTTTCTCTTTTTCCTTCCATCCAGAACTGTGCTCTTACCTCTCTCACTCCCTTGCGGTCCTGTAAAGTTTATGTTAGTCGCCAGTGGCAGCAGCAACATAATGAAAGGCTGCCTTTGGCTAGCTCCTGGGTCTTCCCTCTGCCATGTCCCTCCCACAGGAAATTACATCAGAGGAGGCAGGATGCAGTGGAGGGAAGACCCGGGGCTGGCCAAAGGCAGCCTGTCATACTGTTGCTGCCGCCAGTGACTGACGTAAACTTTACAGAACCATGGGATAGAGAGAGAGGTGAGGAAGCATTGCTGGTCCCATGTGGAGGGGAAAGAGAGAAGGAGAGGGACTGGATCAGGGGAGCTCAGAGGCTGGGTATTGTATTTGTGTGTGTTTTTTTTTCTGTGACACATCCCAGATGACAGGAGCCCTTAGTGGAGAACTCAGAAGGATGCTCTGTCTCACACCTCTCTGCTTGGATCTGAAGTTTCAGGATACCCCTTGGGATGGCTCAGAGGCCATGCTGTGTGTTGCCCTGAGGAGGACCTGGCTTTGGGTCTTCTGCCTTCAGGGGGGACAGAGGCCCAGCCATTGTGCAACAGTTCACACTTATGGCTGGGATTAGGGTCCATGATTGCAGGCTACCAGATGCATGGCCCCTGGCCAAGAGCTGTGGCTGCTCTGACTGGACTAAAGCTGGGAGGTGCTTGTTGTGATTGAAGGTTCATGGCTTTGGATCCCAGCCCCGGTTCTGACTGAGGTGAAAGCCCAAAGATAGAAGAACCAACTGCTGTACCAAATGCCTCTCCCCAAAACAAAGGAGAATGGTGTACGTGCAATTCAGTGAGTATATCGGGAGCCATTAGGGAGAATTTCCTGATACCTGTATCAAATGTCCAGAGATGATCTTTTAAACAAAGTCTCTCCAGAAAACCCCAACATCAGACATGGTGATCCCTAAACCTTTGAGCCCCGGCCAGGTCTATGAGACAACTCCTCCCTACTCTTTTCACCAGGGTGCTAGGTCTCATTCATAGACATAGGCTGCACTGATTCTGTATCTGAAACCTCAGGAAAGGCTGACCTGTCAGCCCCCTACGTTTCTCTCCAGCATTTCTAGGCAAAGAGCTGGGGGGGGGGGGGGGGAATAAACAACCACATGCAGAGGACTGAGGGAGCAAACCACTGAAGTCTGCTCTGCAGCTATGAGCAATGCCTTTAAGTACCACTAGGGGGACCTGCTCAACTGTGAGCCACCAGACGTCTGCGGCAAACATCGAATCAATAGCTCTTTTCTTTCTCTTCAGGCTTGTCTAGCTCGGCCTAACATCAGACTTCATAAGTCACCTTGCGGGCCTGATGCCTAAAGCATTTTGATCATAGACGCAAGTATTGTGATTGCCTCAGTACAAAAAGGGAAAAATCCTTTAATATTCTTGCGCCAGTGTTTGCTTGCTCATGAATTATTGTGAATTGTTTTTCTTTTAAAAACTTACCATAATTTACTGTGACTGCTATGGAAACCTCACTTTCCCCTTCCTGGATTATTCTCTTCTTCCCTCCAATGGCTTCTCCATGCAGAAGCGACAGCTAAGTCATTTCCCCTTCAAGCCAGATGTATTCTGGATGGTCCAGCTGTTTCTTGGCTGTCATTGTCTACATACTGCTCAGATGAAGTCAGCTGATCAGGAGCTGCCTGGAGTTTTCTGGGGCTGTGTGCACAAATCAGTAACTGAGGCTGGGGAGGGGGGGGGCTGACCCCCAAAAGTGTGACCACTCCTAGGTACCCTTAATCCTACTGCTTGCTTTTTACTCTAGTGTGAGCCAGAAACAAATTCCATTCTGAGGAAATGTTTGGTAGAAAAGAACTGGGAATTTGTCTCTAGAAGTTGGGGAGGAGAAAGTAGTTAGGGGTATCCCATGTTCTCCTTTCCCACCCACCGCTCTCTATTTCTAATAGACTGAAAATTGCAGGAAGAAACCAAGAAAAGCATCTCTTCAAATTCATCATCACAGTGCACTAGATTGCACCAGCACTGACACCCCCCCAAAAACAAATAGCACCCCCTCCCACACCACTAGTGCTACAACACACCCGAACCACTAGCCATTCCTTTTCTCATGCCTGTCGCACTGTCCACCCTGTCACCCCCCTGCCCCACTCGCCTCTTGCTTCTTTCTAAAAATAATCACGCTCCTCCTCTCTGTCAGCAGCTGCTGAGCTCAGCACTATGTTTTCTAGTGCATCCTAGATTAGATTTGAAGATCTGTTCTCTGCAGGTTCAACATTGCAGATGCAGTGCTGGGCCTCCCTACCTCTGTCAATCGAATAAGAAGATCAGACACACTTGATTTTGGGAAGAGGGGAATCCTATTTCTGGGTGCCAGATTTAGCACATAGAACCGGATAGTGGTGGTGGTGGTGGTGGTGGTTCTATTCCCCCCCCCCCCCCCCCCCCCCCCCAGAGAACAGATTAATCCAAGTTCTGTTTTGTCCACATGCAGCAATACACTTGCAATTTTGATTTTCCAAGGGAAATCAATGAGATGATCAGAATTACAAGTCCATATAGGGACTGGGCTAAAACTAGCACTGGATTACTCTCTTCTTTCTGACATGGAGCCAGTTGGCAATACTAGGAGTCAGTAATTGTAGTGCTATGGCCTGAAATTGCAGTTAAAATGCTCCGGGGCAGCAGTTAGAATATGTTCATTGTCTCAGGACGGCATGAATCAGGCCAACAGTTCTATTTGGGAAATGTAGAAGCAGGAAAGAAGAAGGGGAAGAGAGAAAAAGGTGCACTGGTCCTATATCAGAGCCCATCCAGGACTCAGCTGGCCCTTTTTCTAGCTCTATAAGCAAATGGTGAGAAGCAAATTACGTGACACAGCACAAACTGATGGCCTTATATAATTTACTCTGTGGCTTAGAATGTGGGCTAATAGTGCCCACTGACTTCCTATACTGGTCCTCCAGCCACTAGAGAGAGCTCATCCCACACTACTATGTTCCAGGGTGCCAAGAAGGAGTGTCTAAGTAACTAACATGCATCATATACTTATGCACCAAACTGGGTGGACATCAAATGTTAAAGTGATAGAAGCATCTGACTGGATGAATTAATAACTTCCTTTTAATCGCTGGGTGACTAGACACCTCCCTATCTCAAGGGGAGAAGCTATGTTGGTTTGGGGTTTCCCTAGTACTATTAGGGTTGCCAACCAAATCTCTTTTTCCAGGGCAGACTGATCCAGCCATGGGTTTCCCCCAGTTCATGCATGGACAAGTGTCAAAATTAGAAGTCCACAAATCACATGCAATAGGGGTAAACCCAGGCCTTGGAAAATATAGAAGGCTCAGCTCAGGCCATCTGTTAGGACAAACAGGGTGTTGCCTGGTAAAATAATCAGTCCAAGGTCAGCAGCAGGTCCCGTTATATATATATATAAAACGAAGCAATATCACCAGACTCTGGGATTCTGAATTTTGAGACTGCATTACTAATTGCTGCCTTGCTTCAGCGCTGCACAGCATACCTAGTGGGATATCTGAAAATCCTCAGCCCATTTACCACCTATTTCTAAATTTCAGTGCCTAAGGGTCACCAATCAAAGGACAGGCTGAACCAAGGCCCCTGGGTTTGCTCCCATTGCACTTCTGGGCTCACAGTTCCATTTTTACTCAGACGGGCGGGACTACGTTCTTCTATCAGGTAAAGCAAAGATTGTCTTGGCCTGGCCAGTTGATATGAAGCCAGCTGGCTAACCTAGACAGGGTAACCCAAGAGTTTATCAATGTCAAAGGCTCTGTTGCAAGCACAGTATAGTATATGAACACCTGTACTGAACATTTTCATACTCTAGTTTCTTCTCTAGAACAATCCCTGCTCCTCCCCTCACCTTCTCACCCTACCTAGTCAACCTATATGTCCTCATGCAGTGCCGATCTGAGCTGCGGATGGGCTTCTGTTCTCTCTAATTCCTCTGGATACTGCACAGGAAACATCATCAAAGTGTTTCACACTGTGGCATCATTTCTCTCTAGCTGTATCTATCCATTTCTACATATACATAAAATGAAGGTATTTAAGAGAACAAGCCAAAGCCTGTTAGGACAATGCAAACTGTTTTACCATACCACTTATAGGAAAGTATTTGCAGAGACTGTTTTCAATTTGTTTTTTAATTTTTTTATCCTGGTAAATTCCAGTATGGTAGGCGCAATTCCAGACCACCAATGTTTCAACGTGCCTTGGCAATGGAGACGAACGAGAAGGGGGAGGGGTCCAGTGCACCCGAGTCCCGCTCCCAGCCTCACCTCTTTCAAACCTGCACTTTGCCATGATAGCAAAGCTATTAACTTTTGTTTATTTATTCAAAAAATATTTTGTTCTTCTATTAACTAGGTCCCAGGATTTCTGGGCCCCCAGTTTTTTGTGGCATCAGCTTCTGTTGACAGTCATGCTGGTGCAGCGCCAGCTTAACTTACAAAACTCTTCCTACAAAACCCTTCCAAAATGCTTTTTTAAAATTGATTCTCTTTTCGTTTCTTCCCTCACTCCTCCTGTTTGTTTGACTTTTAGGTTTTCAGTAGTCTGCAGCTTGGCTGTTGCTTTGGAAGGCAAACACCACAAGCACGCTGAAACAATCAAAAACCCTGAACCTCCATGTTTTTTTCACATCCACTCCTCTGTTTCCCCTAACACATATATCATCTCCTTTTACCTCAAAATGTGTTTTCTTTTTTTTTGGAAACAGTCATTATTCTCATTTTGTTGTTTGAATACCTGAAAAATAATAATATTGATAATTATTTCTGCGTGTCTACGTGTTTCTGGGCCAAGCTGAAGTCAGTGTCAAGTTATGCTGTATTGTTTGAATGTGCGTGTGTTGGGGGGGAGTGGATGGCAGAAATGCACATTTTTGGGGTTGCTAGAGGACCCTAGTGTGGGGAAGGGGCAAGACTGTAAAGGGAGCTTAACCTGGATGACATCACTAGGAAGGTGGTTCCCTGCAGCCATTTTCTCAATCTCTTTTCCCAGTCTGTTCCCCTCCTGCTTGTCAGCCATTTTGTGTTCTTTGGAACACACTGCATTCAGTATATGGTTTCTCTTTTCTCCTGGGATTAGAATAAGGGCAAGGGATGTTTCACCTGATCCCCAAATCAGGCCTGCTGCTGCATTGGTTTTTGCTTTGGGTCTGCCCATTGCTTTCCTTTTCTCCTTGTTACACTACATTTGCCTGTAAGAGTTAATCAGAATCCTGCCCCGTGCCAACTCCCATTGGTACTATACAGCTGCTGGCAGCCTCGGTGTACTGGGTGTGCCAAACCTTCTTGGAATGCTAACTGTTGGAAAAAAAAAAGACAACTAATAAAAACTGAAAGAAAGCATGAAACAAAATCAGGGGAGGAAGAGGGCTATTAAAATATACAGAAAAGAAGTCACAAAAATAAATTAATTCAACTTTCACGGTGCTGAGTCAAACCAAAGGAAAAAAAATGAAAAGGAAAGCATGAAGAAGGAAGAAAACAGATTAAAACGAACTGCAAAAGGAGTGTCCTTTATAAATAACTTTGTTTACTTTTTAATCAAGTTCTTGGCTGCTAGCGGCATGTTTGAGACCTTTTTGTTGGCAGCCATGTTAGACTCAGGAGGCAAAAAAGGAAAGAAAAAAAATCCCTAGATAAAACCCCCCTTCTTTTCCTCTTGGCGGCCATTTTAGGAATTGTGTGTTTGGAGAGGGAGTTTAAAGAGGTGATCTGCAGCCCGGGTGCCAGAGAGATTCAGTGCCAGGGCAAGGGCCAGAAGGGGGGTGTAGTGGGGGTGTGACTATTATTAGTAGTATTTTTTATTGCTCTGCATCTCGGCTCCCTGACAGCGATGGCTGTTTGGAGATGATACAAGACACAACTGACTGAGAGCCAAGAGAAGGAGAGAGAGGTCTGGGCTAAGGGGAAGAGAAAGGAAAAGGGATTGTGTTTGCTTGAGAAACATGCAACAAAAAAAAGGCAAAGACCTGGCATACACTTATACTGTACGTTGTCCTACAGGGACCCACTCCTCATTCACACCACACTGTCCAAGCCCTGTGGTTTTCAGCAGCAATAGTCTACGTTGCTGATGTACAAAAGTCCCCGTAAAAAAAAAAAAAAACCTGCTGCTTTCAGATTTCCGGTTAAAGTTAATGCAAATGAGTTGCTCGCAATTACAGCAAACAGCTCAGTCGGGGAAAAGCCAGCACATGCGTAACAACCACCCATGCAGAGGCCAGTCACTCGTTAAGCGTCGAAGCTATGCGCATGCCCAGAACAGTGTGTGCTACGGACGCGCCTTCCACAGCGTCCCACTGCTACACATGACTTTCATACACGCATATAAGCAATAAATCACCTGGGCTGTGAAAAAGTTTCTTTTTGTGGAGATGCATGCCAGCTTTCACTCCCCCAGGGGGGGTTTATTGCTTATATGTGCGTGTATGAAAGCCGTGTGCAGCTTTTCTCCTAAACTATGGGTGCCATGGGTGCGCCTCAACAACGTGCTTTTTTTTGTTCCAAAACAACTTCTTCACAGTGCTGTTATGTGCGGGACACACACAGGTGCGCAAATACTACAACAGCCTGCTCTGATGAGAAGCCACCATCATGCTATGACAGCTCCTGGCCTCTCATTAAATTTCCTCGTAAAAGATAAGCGCCCCTTTCTATGCATCGCTCAGAAACGGCTGTGCATCGCTCGGAATGCACATGCAAAAATTAATCAGCTTGTTGTAATAACTTTGCTATGATTCTTGTTGGCTGCTACTGCAAACGGTAAAAAGCAGGCAGAACCCCTTTGCGCATTTCTCCCTGAATACTGTGCTCGTTAAACCGGCTAGAGCCAGTCCAAATCATGTTTTGCTGGCATGGTAAGGTTTGTGCATGGAGCCCGAGTTTGCACAGTATTCAGTTCTTTCAGGCATTTGTCTCTAGAAGCTGCTAATGACCAGCACACTTCTTACAATAAGCAAATAAACAATTGAGACCCAGATCTTCCTGCATAGCTCTGAAAGCTCTTGGACAGAGACAAGACAAGACCTCCTTCTCTGGGATTCCTGTCTGACAGCTGTCCACAAGGGCTGCACTTCCCCTTCCCATGAATCAGGAAAAAGGAGGACTCTGTCGGTGGGGGAGGGGGAAATGGTGCTCAGATCCCTGTCCCATGCTGGAGACTGACTGCTGAGCAGAGGCAGCTCCATGGGATGCCATGACAGTCCAGCTGGATGTGTGTAGGGTTACATATTTTGTCCCCCAAAAAGGAGGACACACGCCCCCGCCCCTTTCACATCTCACCACGCCCCCTTTCACGCCCTCGCTCCGCCCCTGTCACATTTCCCCTCCCCCCTGTCACACACCCCATCACCCCCCCTCCCCTTACCTTGCTACTGCCCTGGTGGTCTAGTGACCTCTTCGGGGCAGGAAAGAGCCCCCTCTTTCCTGCCTGGAGCGCTGCCCTGCATGCATCCTTCCTGTGGTGATCTCTGCGCCGATTCAAAATGGCCGCCGAGAGTTGACGTCTTGCAAGGTCACTTCAACTCTTGGTGGCCATTTTGAATCGGCGCCGAGATCTCCAACAGGAAGGATGCGTGCAGGGCAGCGCTCCGGGCAGGAAAGAGGGGGCTCTTTCCTGCCCCGAAGGCGGGAAAGAGGTCACTAGACCACCAGGGCAGTAGTAACTAAGGGGAGGGGAGGCTAGCAATCTGCCCGTTTGTCCGAATTTCTGGACAAACGGGCAGATTGGCAAAGCCCGCCAGGTTGCCCGGACATGTCCTCAAAAAGAGGACATGTCCGGGTAAATCCGGACATATGGTAACCCTAGATGTGTGGTCCCTCTCGTGGGAGGCAAAGCTGGAAGGTGATCCAGATTTATGCAAAGCCCAGTCTAGAGCACTGTACTTAGGGCTTGATTTCAGACCAGGAGGCCCGACGTGAGAAATCCAAGAAGCTATTTATTTTATAAAGGCTGCACACATGCCTATGTACCTTTATAAAATAGATTCCCAGAGCCAGCCCCAGTAGCGCATAAATGCTGATGCAGAAGCTTACCCCTGCTCTGAAGCTGAAAATGGGCATACATACATCGTAATTCCATCTCTGCTCAAACTCCACCCTGAGAACATGTACAAGCCTAATCATGTAAAAGCAGGTACACTTTCTCCCAAATTCTAAATATGGCGCCTTAATTTCCGCGTGGAAATCGATGCGTATTCTATAACTGTTAATTGGATGTTAACAAGCACTTATCAGCACTAATTGGTATTAATTAATATTTACGGGCACAACATGGTCTGTAACATGGTGTGTGTAAATTTTAGGTTGAATAGTTGAAAAAGGGGTGTGGCCATGGGCAGGGTATGGGCATTTCTAAAATCTATGCACATTATTACAGAATACACCCGCTCTGCACCTAATTTAGATGTTGGGATTTACGCCAAGTAAAACATGGCCTAAATGGACATGACCAAATTTGTTTATATGGAGAGGTGCTCGGCGTAATTCTATATACCATGCGGAAGTTTAAGCCTATTCTATAAAATGTAGGCATACTATAAAGGATACGCCTAGGCGTATTTTTTTTACCGTGCGGATTTTTCAGACGTCATATATAGAATCTAGTCCTTTAACCAGCTTATAATTCGAACGAGAATAACGCCCAAGTTCCGACCTAAATCGGGAGATGGGCGTTCTTCTCACAAAAACAAATAAAGCGGTATAATCGAAAGCCGAACTTTGGACGCTTTCAACTGCACTCCGTCGCGGATGCGGACAAAGTTGACGGGGGCGTATCGAAGGCGTGTCGAAGGCGGAACTGGGGCGTGGTTATCGGGCGAACAGAGATGGGCGCCCTTCGCCGATAATGGAACAGTTTTGAGCTAGAATTTAGGACACTTTTCCTGGACCCTGTTTTTTGACGAATAAGGCCCCCAAAAGTGCCCTAAATGACCAGATGACCCCCAGAGGGAGTCGGGGATGACCTCCCCTGACTCCACCAGTGGTCACTAACCCCCTCCCACCACAACAAATGATGTTTCACAACTTTTTACTTTCACCCTCAAATGTCATACCTCCTCCCAAGCAGCAGTATGCAGGTCCCTGGAGCAGTTGTTAGGGGGTGCAGTGGACGTCAGGCAGGTGGACCCAGGCCCATCCCCCCCCCTACCTGTTACAATTGTGCTGCTTAATGCTACTAGTCGTCCCACCCCCCCAAACCCACTGTACCCACATGTAGGTGCCCCCCTTCACCTCTTAGGGCTATAGTAATGATGTAGACTTGTGGGCAGTGGGTTTTGAGGGGGATTTGGGGGGCTCAACACCCAAGGGAAGGGTGCTATGCACCTGGGAGCTCTTTTACCTTTTATTTGGTTTTTGTAAAAGTGCCCCCTAGGGTGCCCGGTGGTGTCCTGGCATGTGAGGGGGACCAGTGCACTATGAATCCTGGCCCCTCCCACGAACAAATGCCTTGGATTTATTCGTTTTTGAGCTGGGCGATTTCATATTCCATTATCGCTGCAAAGCAAAAACGCCCAGCTCACACCCTGACGAATAAAACATGGGCGTCTTTTTCTTTTAAAAATACGATCCGCCCCGCCCCTTCACGGACCCGTTCTCGGAGAATAAACGCCCATGGAGAATAGGCGTTTCTGTTCCATTATGCCCCTCTATGTGTACCTATTCTTTACATGAACACGAGGTCATACAATTTTAAAGAACCCTTTTCTCCATGTAAACCAGGACTTACACGTGCGAAAAAGCTTTATAAAATTACCCCCTTGAAAAGAAAAGTCTGAAAATCCTAGGTGTCCTTTTACAAAGTGCGCTGAAAAATGGCTTGCGGTAGTGTGTAGGCGAGAGTTTTGGGTGCGCTCCGATCCATTTTGAAAATTGCCGCGCGTCCCATTTTGGGTCTCAGATCTTACTGCCGCCATTGACCTAGCGGTAAAGACTCACGCGGTAACCGGGCAGTAATGACATACGTGCGCCAAATGCTACTTGACGCGCGTCTGAAACGCGCATCCAAAATATTTCAGATGTGTGTATCGGGCACACGCCAAAAATGAACTTACCGTAAGAGCCACACAGTAGTCGGGTGGTAACTTCATTTTGGCGTGCGTTGGGCACGCGTAGATGTTTACGCGGCTTAGTAAAAGGCACCCCTAATGAGGTGACGCTATTGTTCCCCCTTCCCCCTTATGTGACTTGGCTCCTGCCCCGGGGACTGTCATGCACCTATGACTTTGTGCTCTCTGCCCCAAAGACTGGCACACCTCCTCCCTGAACAAGCTCTGCCAAGTATGCAAAGTGGCAAAGAGATTCCCACCCCCACTCAGCTCTTCACCAGGCTCGACACATGTGCTCTGCCCCATCTCCGCTCCCTGAAGGTTTCCCAACAGAGCATGGCTAGAAGAGGCCGCAGTGCCCGGGGATGGCCCTGCCGTTCACAAGCAAAGGAGACATCATTAAGATGATGATGACTACAAGGAACAGAGCCAGGGAGACTTTACTGCTCCTGCTGGTTTGTGCTACCACAAAGCTGTCCAGCCTCTCTTGAGCTAAGATAAATTAGGCCCAATGCAGCTGAACATGTGGTGATGGCAGTGCTATAAAATATCAACTTTGGCCTGATTCATGTTTTTTTTTTCCTCTCTCTTTTTCCATATGAACCTTTAAGCAGTTATAGCTTTTATTTAATTTTGCTATTTGCACAAATTTTTTACAGCCAATTGAATTTTCAGTCACCAAAGTAGTTCCCAGAGCAGCTGTATGCTGTTTGTCCATTTACACGGTCTCTTCCTGTTGTGTGCACAGTATCTGCAGAACCCCCCAGAGATCTGGTAACTCGTAATGGATAACCCACTGGGACACTGAAACTCTCAGCAGCCCAAATGCCTGCGCTCCATGGACAGTGCTATCTGCCATCAGTCAGCCCTATATGGCTTCTTCACCCTCGTTCCTGTGCAGGAAAATTTCCAGTTGACAAGAGTTGCACAGTATGTTAGGCACCAAATCCAAAAACACAACAGGAACAACAACAACATCAAACAAGATAAGCACAGCCTGCCCATCAGGACCTGGATTAAGGGGCAAATACACACTGGGGTTAATATTCAAAGTGATTTAAATGGCCAGGAGAGGTTCTTGGCCGTTTTAAATCACTTGTCCGCGGGCTAACAGGGTATATTTAGCGTGAATTTAACCGAAGAGTGCCACTGAATTTACCGGTTAGCACTCAAGCTTGGGCAGTCCAGGGCAGAGTTGGCTCTTATCCCGTTAAGTGCCGATACTAAACACTTAGGGGTCGTTTACCAAGCCGCAGGAAAAAAGGCCCTGTGCTTCCGGTAGGGGCTGTTTTTCCCGCACGCCAGGACTCTTTTATCGCAGTGGGTCAAAAAGCCCCCAGACAATCATGGCCATTCGGTAAGAGAACTCTTACCCGCATGGCCATGCGGCGGGGAACCCTTACCGCCACCCACTGAGGTGGTGATAAGGGCTCCCGTATCGGGCTTACCAATGCTTTGTAAAAGAGCCCTGTAACCGGGTAAACAAGACTACATAAACACCAATCCTATCTTTATCCAGTTAACTTATGCGGTTAAATGCTGAATATCACATTTAACCTGGTAATGATCTGGTTATGTATAACCGGGTATTCAATGCTGGTGCCCAGATACAGTCCAGTCACTGGGTAAATCTCTTTATCTGCACCCTTCTCCTCCACTGCTAACTCCAGACTCCATTCCTTTTATCTTGCTGCACCATATGCCTGGATTAGACTTCCTGAGCTGGTATATCAAGCTCCATCTCTGGCAGTCTCAAATCTAAGCTAAAAGCCCACCTTTTGATGCAGCTTTTAACTCCTAACCCTTATTCACTTGTTCAGAACCCTTATTTTATCATCCTCACTTTAATATTCCCCTTATCTCTCTGTTCGTCCTGTTTGTCTGTCCTAATTAGATTGTAAGCTCTGTCGAGCAGGGACTGTCTCTTCATGTTCAAGTGTACAGGGCTGCATACGTCTAGTAGCGCTTTAGAAATGATAAGTAGTAGTAGTAGTAGTATGTGTAACTGGGTATTCAATGCTGGTGCCCAGATACAGTCCAGAATTGAAATAACCAAGGATAGTGCTGGCAGCGACCAAAAAAACACTCTGAGCGCCCCTGGCTAAATATCGACCCCACTGGAACTGTGAAGGGAGGGAAGGCTGTGGCGTCTTCTGAGGGTGCAGAGACTTCTCATTACTACCCTCTCTCCTCCCAACAATGAGATCTTCCCCCAAGGTGCACCTTTATTTTAAGTTGCTGTTCCCCACCCTCTCCCCTTTTTGGTGCTCAGTGTATCTTGTTGTCTCACACTTCTACCAAACGTGCTCCTCAGTCTGAGTGCTCTTGCTTGACTCCTGTACTCAGCATATTTACACCTGGTAATCTATGCATCAATCTTCTGCAGAGTATGCGTCATATCTTTTATGTAATCTAATTTGTGCCTTACACTAGGAAAAGGCAAATGACAAATGAATAATATACACAACAGCCCAGCTATAAAAATTGCTCCAACTGATGGGCGATCTCCAGACAAAGCAGGCAAACTCGACAGGAAAAGATAACTGGGTAGCTTCACCAATTTTATACGCAGCAAAACCACCGAATGCACTGACGTAAAGCTGGACCTGTCTTATTATGACATGAAGACAACATAGAATATCTGGGCTTCCACATAAAAGCTACACGAATGAGATCCCCAATATCAGTATTCTACGTATAAGTTACTGCACTCCAGCACAAGCCGGTAGAACTCAAAAACTGTATGTATATTTTCATCAGTCGTCCAACCTTTCAGACAATTTTGTTGGTTCATTTTTGGCTGATTGTTGTTATGGCTTGAACACAAATAAATAGTTTCCTAATACACGACCAAGTCACATAGATGGGACTAAGAAACAGAAAGGAGGTAGGAAAGAGGATGAAGGGGGGAGGGAGATGGGGAGAAATGTGAAAATGTATGCTGATGTGCATGTATATGTTGCATTCGGTAACAATGTTGTTCTTCTGATAAAATAGTTTGCTATCTACTATTACTACCAATAAAACAGATTTAACATAAAACAAATTTTTAACATACCAAATCTTGTGAAATTCCCCCCCAAAAATAGAAATCCAAAAAACTACAAATATTCAAAAGTACTTATCTAAAAAAAAAAAAAAATTCATAGAAATCCATCATCCAAATGTAAAGCTGTCAAGCAGGAGTGTTACGACACATAGAGAAACAGGAGGACGCCCTCTACGAAAGGCAGGTGATAACCAAAGCGAAGTAGAGGGTGGCACATAACTCTGAAGCTGGGAGAATTCCAAAACAAACTCTTTATTAGGCACCAAAATGAAAAAGACCCGACATGGGCCTGTGTTTTG